>NC_060138.1:976342190-976945523 GCF_021461385.2 Schistocerca piceifrons | reverse complement strand
CAAGGGACTCGCCATCGACGCGAATATGTAACCACGACGAGAAGAAGTGGCCGGCTATCTGTTGCCTGCTGGGGTTGGATTTCTACTGGAGAGGCGGGAAATTTTCACAGGACAGTGTGCAGTATGCCCACATATTGGAAAATGTGATGCTTTCGTCAGTCCGAATGCTTTATGCAGCAGAGGACGTCACATTGCAAGAGGACCATTCTCCCATTCACAAGTCTGCATTTGTTCAGCAGCGGCTCTCCAAGATTGGCGTCAACGTCATGGACTGGCCGACGCGGGCGGCTGATACGAACCCCATGGAAAACATGTGGGCTGAGGTCGCCAGAACATGGGCAGAAAACTGGCCACGAAACCAACCAACTACTGCGAACGCTCTTTGGGACTGCGTCCTGGAAGCCTGGGAGGAAGTTGCTTCTTCAGGCTGTTACGTCCGACGGCTTATACATTCTATGCCAAGACGCATGATAGAAGTACAAAACAATGAAGGATTCTGGATAAGACATTAGAGTCCTTAAAATGTTTTGTTACATCTTGTTTTTCGTCAGTTTTCCTCATTGGGAGCTAGTGGAAGATCGCGTGGCAACGGAAAAGATGCAATATGGGTTAGTTTTCCTTTGAGTTGCCTTTTTAATTCGAGTGGGTTTCATTTGAACATACAGTTTGTAAAATATTCTATTTTGATTTTATATGTACCCTGTCTTGATACTTACAAACTAATCAGCGTAAATGGACTCTGTCACAGTAGTTTTTGTCATTTCAAACGCATCTCTCTCTTCCCCTCCATCCATGAATACAATCTCCGTCCTTCACACAATACACAAACGATTTCATATTATGCTTACTCGTTGTTAATCTCCTCTATTCTCTCTCTCTCTCTCTCTCTCTGACACTATCGCTGCAAGTGCCATTTCATTTCCCCAAAACTTTATAAACAAATCTAGCGGTTTCCATTGACGCTACATTTTCTGTTTTAATTGCTGCTGTCTTTACTCTCTATCATTCCTCTCAACACCTATGAAACCGTATTCTTTGATCCTCCTTCCATATAACCTATTCTTCGTTCTGAAAACAGTCCTTCCTTATCCCTCGGTCTAAGATCAACCGAACTGTGGCACACATATAAGTAAGCAATATTTTGCAAGCATTTCACGCTTATATTTTGCACTTCTGCACTTCTATCCATTCCCAGATCGCGCTCTCCTTCCTGTTACCCGTCCTTTGACATCTGCATCTACATCTAAATGAATACTCTGCAATTCATAATTATGTGCTTGACAAGGGATTCTGTGGTCTGGTGGATTAATATTGTATTGATGTATAAAACGTGTAGGTTCACATCTCACGTCAGGCGTAGGTTTTTAACACATACAAGTAACTCTCCTTCGCCCCTAGCAACGCCAAGTGCAGAACGCCAGTAGGCTCTATAGTTCAATATCCGCAGTAAAGATAACATCCCTTTGCTGCCGACTGCCGGCCGGTGTGGCCGTGCAGTTCTAGGCGCTTCAGTCTGGAACCACGTGACCGCTACGCTCGCAGGTTCCAATCCTGCCTCGGGCATGGACGTGTGTGATGTCCTTAGGTTAGTTAGGTTTAAGTCGTTCTAAGTTCTAGGGGACTGATGACCATAGATGTTAAGTCCCATTGTGCTCAGATCCATTTTTTTGCTGCCGACTGCGGCAGAGCGGCATTCGTTTGAGCTGTGATAGATGGAGAAACCCCGGAAAGCAGAGACTCTGTCAACAGCAAGCTGTCGTAAACTAGAAAACGTATTTCATTTAATGAACCAATGGCCATGTAAGTTCACAAGGCTCTTACTTTATTTGAAACTGAGATTTTGAAAATTGTGGTGCTGGACTGGGATTAGAATTCGATTTCACTGTGTTCCTCAAGATTGCAAACTCTTCTAGGCCGCCTCGGAAGGAACCTATCTGGTTTCGGGTCCTGATTAGCACAAAATATTCATTATTTCATTTCAAGCCCTAACATGTGCACTACGAACTACTATTGAAAAATAGTTGCATTTTCAACGTCTCTTCGTGCGTTGTCAGCTGTAACGTGTTCGTTTCAACTCATAGCCACATGATGAGCTTTTTATCACAACATTACAAGATCAAAGATCAAACGTTTCCTTACATCTTCTCAAGTTCAAACATTCCTCTCCATCGCACTGGCGAAAACGGATTTGCGTTTGACGTTGTGTTCGTTGTGATCACCAACGACGATATGTTGTGTATTCAACTTTTGGCCAGCAGAGTATCTTCCATCACACCATTGAAAGTACAAACATGCCACTCCTAGCTGTTATTGAAAGAGAATTTGATAGTTAAAGTGTCTTCATGACCAAGTGTGCGGGGTTTGAATTCCATTCAGCACAGAACTTTTCGTCACTTGATGTCTAACTAAACATGCGCACATCTCGCTACTGGTGAACCAGCAATAGCTATATATCATCTGTTCCTGGCTAGAAAACGACGGCGCTAGATGTTGGGTTCAAATCCCTTCAGGCAAAAACAATTCTATCGTCATTTAAGGTTCCAACATCTCGCTCTTGCTGAAAAAATTTGGTATTTAACTTCTGATTTTACGTACTTCGTTAACAATCCGATTAGGTGCTCGGTTCGCATCCCTGTCACAAGCTTTACATGATGGCATTTCAACTTTAAACATGGAATACCTCGTTCCTTGTGAGTGACACCATATTAAACGTCGTTGGGTGTAGTTCCCAGGAAGGTAACTGTTATGACAGGATTCCCAGTTCAGTACAAACATTTTCGCCAATTACTTTCAGGCTCTGAATTGATAACTGATACTGGCGCAAACGTCTATACGTCACGTATCTTTATGTCTAGTGATCGGGTCTCAATAAGGCACAAACAAAGCTTAGCTTAGTTAGCAATGGCTATATGTGCTGGGTTTGAATCCCGGTCCAGAATGACGACGTTGTTCATGTCATTTAAAGTTCAAATTTATGTACACGTGCCGGCCGGAGTGGCCGAGCGGATCTGGGCGCTACAGTCTGGAACCGCGTGACCGCTACGGTCGCAGGTTCGAATCCTGCCTCGGCCATGGATGAATGTAATGTCCTTAGGTTAGTTAGGTTTGAGTAGTTCCAAGTTCTAGGGGACTGATGACCTCAGAAGTTAAGCCCCATAGTGCTCAGAGGCATTTGAACCATTTTTGTGTACACGTAGCTGTTGATGTTTTACGAGAACAATGATGTTACTGGTAATTCGCTGTTAATGTTGAGTTTTCCGTAGAGTGCTTGTTGCCGTTAATCGCGTTTTTTTTTACTGGTTCGTCCAATATCCAGTTTTTCAGAGCCACTTACGGTTGAGCGACGTTCAGCACATGGATGGAAAACCTTTTCGAGAGCGAAAAACTTTTTCCAATTGCCGTACAGCTTTGTAACTCCATATATTGTCTCAAGTATATCATTTTGACTAAGGATTACTGTACGATATACGTAAAATAATTCGTTTTCACAGAACTTTTGCAATGTTACTTGTTGTAATTAAGGTTAATTTATGAGTGTTATGAGGTGTCTCATCGCTAAGAACGTGTTTTCTAATATGTTTTGTATGACGATATTAGTTGACGCTTCTACTGACTGCCATAAAGCCCTTTGGTCTCTTAGTAATCTCTTGCGGTACCCATTGTGTGTAGTCAAACGACTGTACCCCACGGGGTTTCGATGTTTAGAGGACCTGCAACACAGCTACATTATATTGGTTGTATTTGGCAGTGACCCACTTTTTTTGCTGTCAAGTGTACCTACAAAAATGATATTATGGTCGTCTAATAACTTATACTTTTTATCATTACTGCCAATAAGCTTGTCATGGTATTTTGATAAGCAACACAGTCAATTAAGATATGAAAATATTAGTTTATAAACTAACGTCATCTACAAGTGCTGCTTAACCTATGAGTTTTATCAGCAATACGAATATACAAGCTATGTGCATTTTTTTTATTTAATCTTGAAGTACGATTAAATTACGATGGTACTGCAACATGAGTGTTGTGAAGTTGCATATTTTGAAAATAATTTCATTTTGGCGCAAAGTTCAGAATTTTGTTCGCGATCAGAGATCTGTAATTATACAGTACTTGTGTACTGCGATAAACAAACTGTGCTTGTTGCTTGAGCGCGCGAGCGCGCACGCGTATCTGTGTGTGTGTGTGTGTGTGTGTGTGTCTACGGGATTTTGTACTTTAAATCGCTACTTATTGCGAAATATTATTTCGGTTGCAAACAGGGTTTCTCAGGACATCACTTTTCACCTGTGACTAGTGGCACCGTTATCTGTGGCTGCGTTTCATCCCTGTCTTATTATAGCGCTGTCTTTGGCGAAGTTGTGATGAAAGTAAACAATGCTGACATTGTCCTTGCGTATTACGAAAATATTTTGTTTAAGTGATACCCTTCAATAAAATAATCTTAAAAAACCTTCTCCTTTCCTTCCTATAATCTTGTTCAGCCATTTCGTTCCTCTCATGAATGTTGTTGTTTTGTGTGTGTGTGTGTGTGTGTGTGTGTGTGTGTGTGTGTGTGTGTGTTTTCAGTCTGTAAGACTTTTACAGAGATTTGGCACCAAATTACTGATTTGTAAAAGCTGCGCGTTCCTCATTAGGTTTTTGCGTATATATCTAGTTCAGATACAAATAAAAGGGATGTTAGGCTGTTAATAACATAGACTACTATTTCTAGTGCAGATCTTCTTCTTTCTTATAAGGGGTGGTCAGAAGGTTTCCCTTGGAAGACTGTACAGTCCAGAATCGGTATTCCAGTCAGGAAAAACCACCGTGAGCTTTGAAGCAATTACTCCCCGACTCACCAGGTTGAATATGCCCATTTGATAAAACACCGTGTCCTGCAAGGTGAAGAAGTACGTAACTTCCTGCTGCACCCCTCGTCCGACATGAATCGTCGACTGTTCAGGACCTTCTCTAAGGGTTCGGAGGAGTGATAATCACATGGGGAGACATCAAGACTATAGGGTAGGTGCTAGAATGTCTCTCACTTGAGTTGCCCTAGCAGCAACACCCTTGTCACAGTGTTCCACAACGACGGTTTTCGACAGATATGCTGCTCTTACACATACTTGATTCTCCTATGGATATCTGTTGGTATTTGTCCTCGAACAAACAGGAAAATGAGAACAACACTTTGGTCCAGTTAGGACGCATTTGGTTATAGTGTCGCGTAGTCCACGTTCCCCCCATGTACCGCACACACGCCGGAAAGACAGGAATGCTACACTAATCCCTTGACTGCATGTCAGTGTTTTTATACCAACATCGGAGTCGCGCTGTGTTGTATACGTATACGCTACAGCATCGCCCTCAAACTGAAACCTTACGAACGCCGATTATAGATTAGTACTTGCAAAGATGAATCGTTGCTTGAAAAACCTCAAAGTGATATCAGTTCGTTTTATGAGCCATCAACATAGCATCATCAGACTGAAATGACAACACAGTTTACGCATTTCAGACGTGACGATGCCATTGCAGCACATAACAACCGCCGTGGAACAACTTACATACGGAAAATAATTAATTTGAGTCTTCATTGTGACTTTCATCATGTATGGTATAGAAATCGTACTTTGCGTGTTCACTAGTGCCTCTTAACCTGTACGTTCATGGAACAAACAATGTGTGTGCTCGTGATTATGAGGTAGTATACCACGTAGCTAAATGCTTTGAAATATATTTAAAATACCTACTAGCGTGCAACTGGCAGTACAATGATACTACTTATGAATGGTAGGGATTCCGCACTGCTCATGGCATCCCTCACTGTTTCGATGAATATTATAAAACGAATAGTAATATCTTTTTATAATTGTAATAACTTTTTTCCCGGCGTAAAGCTTTGGTTTGGGGCTAATTTTGTATGTGGAGTTGTAACACCTGTTAAATGACAAAAAAACAACAATCTTCAGCTATTGGTAGGTTCTAAACATCATTACTGTTGCTGTGACTGTGAATTTAATACCATTTGTGTCGTAATTGGTGCATACCTCTGAATTTTTAAGAGCTTTTTAAGTGTAACATTTGTTAAATCAAAGTACCACGAAAATATGTACAGTCACAGAATAATTTTTGTTGCGTATGTGGTTAAATCACGTTTTCATCACAAAAACGCAATCTGATCGCTATTGTGTAGACTGCCGAACAGCATTATTTTAGTACACACACACTGGTCATACCGGACTCGAGAGTCCATTACCGCAGCAACGTATTTTCGCCATCTGTCCCTGTCTTGGCTTTTTCCTTCCATTCACTTTCAATACGTAGGCTCCTCAAATCAGCCTTCACATTGTCCTCCCACCTACGCCTCGGACTCACCACAGGACGTTTTACCTCTAAGTGTCCTACCAGTACTCTGCGCGCTGCCCTGCCCTCATCCATTCGAGCTACGTGTCCCGCCCATCGCAACCTACGTGATTTAATAATACTGATTATGTCAGGGCTTAAATAGAGTTCGCGAACCTCCTCGTTATGCAGTTTTCGCCACTCTCCGCTAATGTCATCCCTTTTTGCTCCGAAAATTTTCCTCAAAATTTTGTTTTCAAGTACTCGAAACAGTTTCTCATTTTGCATAGTGAGAGACGAAATCTCACACCCATACAGAATAACTGGTAGAATAATAGTTTTGTATATTCTAATCTTTAAATCCCTAGACAATATCGGTGATGAAAGTAATCTATTCAGTGAGAAGTAGCACGCATTTCCCGCCCGTAATCTCTTCTTCAGTTCGGATTCATTCTCATTTCTCGAAGTGGTGTCCACGCCTAGATACTTAAATTCGTTCACTTTTTCAAACAGCATGTCTCCAACTCTTAACATTTCCTGATCTACTGCTGTTGGCAGTCTAGTAGTAACCAGATTTTTAGTTTCGTCTTCACTTATCCTTAGCCATACGTCTTCACTAGCCTTGATTAACGCATTCGCATTTGCTGTTACAGATTCTTTCCTATCGCTAATGAAGTTTAGATCATCTGCATAACCTAATAACTTAATATTTCCATTTAACTCCACACCCTCTGAATTATCTGCTGCCATTCGTACAATATATTCTAGGACTAAATTAAAAAGTAGCGGAGACAGGGCATCTCCCTGCTTAAGTTCGTTCTTTATTACAAATTCTTCTGACTCCAATTTCCCCACGCGTACTCTACCTTTTGTGTTTTTCAAACTCGCTTCTACAAGTCTAACATACTTCTTTGGTATTCCGAGTTCCAAAAGAATTCTGTACAATTTTGACTACAATACTGAATCATATGATTTTGTAAAATCTATGAAAAAATTATGAACTGGTTTATTGTATTCCCATTTCTTTTCCAAAATTTGACGCAGGGTGAATATTTGGTCTATAGCTGATCTGTTCCTCCGAAAATATGAGGGTACAAATCCACTTGTATGTTGCGACGCTCCGTAAAGGTTTCTGCCTGGCGTAGCTGCTCTTCCAAACAGCAGTCCATACGAGCAAACCAGTTGCGCCTTTGCCAGATGTTACTCGTGCTTTAGGTACTTGGGCAACGCGCGTATCTGTTTGAAAAGAAAAGCTCGATAAGTCATAGGGTCGGGCCGCGCATGTCTGCTTTCATGTCCTGCAGATAATTCAATGCAACAATATCTTGTAGCTGTGATCCTGCAGTAAAATAGTCTCTGCACTGGCTGAAACTGCAAATTAATAAAATACACAGAAATATAAAGTAAAAGATAAATGAATAATTTAATAACAAGTGTTCTATGTTATATTCTAATGCCTGTAATTCATCTAAACCACAGCCTACTATACTGAATAACGTTTAATCAAGAGAGGGAATCTCAAACACACGTGATACCAAGAATGGTATCCTTTACTATGTCTATCCCCAGTTACTGGCACTTACAACCAAAATTTAAATAAAGTTACTGGGTAATAGTCGCTCATTACTAAAACACGATAAATTCGAGGTACTTTCATTGTGTTCATTTGCTGTGTAAATGTGGAGAATGCGAAGTTCTGACAAACTTTTGCGTGGAGAAAACGATGTATAAGACGTCGTAAATCAGTAAGTAAAATAGCTACAGATAGGTAGCTTTCAGGGATGATAGCTATAGTGCAATTCTTTCATCTGAGATAACGTCTTTTGAAACCGCATTAAACGTTTAAAGGTTGTCAATTTAGAGGTTCGTTGTCGAAATGTCTATTAACTGTGAAATATTTACTCCTGTAGTTTTAAAAATATTGGAATAGTGTGGTGTCATTATATGCACTTCATTTATCTGAGATCGTAAATGTATTGAGATTTGCATTAATAGTTGATGTCGAATATCAAAGAGCTGTAACCTGCTCATCTTTAAGTGTGTCTGACATTCCGTCATCTCCTGAAGCACATTCTGCACAAAGGCAATGCGAGCATCAGCTGCCCGAATTCCCAGTTCTGGAATTTACCCGTTTCCGGCGACGCGCTCTTTGTCGAAAAATTCATTTATCCTCAGTACGAGGCCTAAGTGGATGAATAACTCACCCGCATACTGCAATGTCACAATGTTGTTCCCCTTTTTTGTTTATTTGAGAGAATGACTGAGAAATCTAAAACAGTATGTGGCTTTTGCTGTTCCCACAATTTGTAGGGGGCACACAAACCATACAGATAATTGCTTGCTTGCCTCCACCAATAAAGTCAAGATTGTAAATGGAAGAACAGCAAAATAGTTCACTACGATAATCTTCCATCAGATATTCGACCTAGTCCTCGTTCAGATAGCTTACCATTTTCTATCTGAAATCTAAAATTATGAGCCTGAGGTAGAAAATGAAGACAGTACGGAAGAAGAATCCAGTAAGCCTGTCACTTACGATGTCTGATTTTGACGAAAAAGATGATCAACCTAGTTGTGGAGTTGCCACTGATAAACACGGAGAAGTAGTTCATTGAGATGTTTCTGTAATGGAACAAAAATTTCAAGGCCACTGGAACGAAGTAATACTGACGGATTACTGCTAGTCTGTATGTAGGGAATCTCCGGAAATCACTCGCAAGAGACAAGGCAACAGGTAACGATCTCATAAAGCCATCACATTATTTTCTTTAGACCTAATCAACTGCTATGTAATCTTCCATCAATTTAGAAATCTTAGAAAGTATCTACCATTAAAAAATGTAAAGTGAACTTTCAATGTTGTTGACACATGTAGTTAAAACGTATCGCTTTCCCTTAATCCATTAAAATAGAATAGTTCTACCTACTGTAAATCGCAGAAACTAGAGCCAATAAAAAGTTTTCTTTTTCATATTAGTTTATATCACCTCAAAATTCACGAGATCTGACTGGAGTGAGTTGTTGGACAGTGCTATTCTCCAAAGTATGTAAATTATGAAACGCTCTCAATTTTTTAAAATTTTAATTTCATGTAATCTGGTGACTCGGTGCATCAGTTTTCTCAAATACAGTTTTTTCAGCTAGCTCTTGGAGAAAGTTCAAATTACTTCTTGCATCTTGTAAGTTCTCAGACTGCTAAATTATCAGCAAAGGCTAAGGTGTCACTTTCAAGGTTCTCTCTCTTCCTTCCGAATTTCACGCTATTTATTTACTCTTCTTCAATTGTTTTTCTTTATTCTCATACTGCTTTTCCCAACACTCACGAGAAACATAATGGAGGCAGTACATCCCCCTGTGTCATGCCAGTTTTAATTTCACCTAAAAATTCAACTTTAACAGCTGTATTGTTAAAATCTGTTTAATGATTGCCATTCTTTTATAGTCAGCTCTATATCCTTCTTGCATACTGAATATTGTATCTCTATTGACGAAATCCTAGGATTTTTTAAAGTCAACAAAGGATTATGAAGATTTCGTGCTCCATACTTCTTATAGCTAATTAAGAGCTTTGGGTTTATTACCTCTCCGACATATCATCTTCCTCTCCAAACCACTTCCTGGTATTCTCTTAAATGTTTCACCATGCGACCTTCTGATCTAGTTTTAAAGGTTTTTGACAGGATTTTATACGTCACTAAAACCTGTTTTGTCTCCCTTTTTTTGCTATTTTCTGATCTTCTGGTATTGCCCAGTTTTCCACATTTTTTTCAGTTCCTCTTAGTTTCTTGACAGCTCCAACTTATGCATTTTCTACATTTTTAAAGAAAACTAGTTTTCCACCCTACCTTTGTGGTTTCTAGTTCCTTATTAATTTTCTGAATTTCCTAAACATTTTGCAGTTATGAATCTTCAGATTTATGCTATGGAACTTGTTCTGGGATTTTCTCCTTTGGTTCTGCACAGTTTCGAAATTTCTGAAAGTGTATTGCTAGTGTTCTACAGTTTACCCTTCAATTAGAGCAAACTTGGTTTTTCCATCTATGAAGCACAGATCTGGTGATTTGAATGTTTATAAACTAGATTAGGAATCTTCATAAAAGGGCAGTGTGTTATTTTTGAGGACGCTCTCACTATGCGGAAAAAAGTTGGGTTTTCATATGGTTCCGTTCAACTAATTTAATAATTTTAGATGTTAATGATTTTTGTATTTTTAGATCAACATAATTTTCAAGTTTTCTCGATAAGTATCGTTGCATCCAAGTTGGTTTGCTTCGTTCTAGTGGTTCTAAACCTTACGAATTCCACTTTCCGTTTTTCTGTTCTCTTTACTGTTGCAAAATCATAAGCTGACATTCATATCTTTCTCCTGAATATCAATTTTTCTGAAAACTCCTTTTTTGGCATTTGGAATTCCTGTATCTGTTCTCAAGATTTTATGTATGGGCAATCTCTTCCTGTTCTGTGCGCGAAATTTCATTACAAAATTGTTTTGATAAGTGCACTGTAATTACAGAAAAATTAAATAAATAAATGTTAAATGAGACACCCTGCGAAAACGTATAAAAATTAATCCGTTAAGAAGAAAAGTGAGAGATAGGGTTTTTGTCCTCAGAATTTATTCTGATCCTGCCAAGCCCTGGAGGCAGAATAACTGTTATTATGTTTAGTCTGCAAAACGCTGAATAGGTAGTTGAGGAAAAAGTCATTGATTGAATGTAAAATGGCTTTATTAATTCAGTATTATGCGTTCGGCGTTTCCCACCAGTAGATATGACTTAAAATTAAGGAAATCGTATTAGAAAAAAATTAAATAAAAGTGGGTTTCGAAAGTAACATAGTCATACAACAAAAACCATTAGAATCATTACACATATAACCCCCCCCCCCCAATTTCAAGTAACTATTGGACATAATAGTTACATATCATAGTGGTAACAAACATGTGCAGAATGATACAAGATTACTGATGATTACACGAGGATACAAATTTTGAGCACAAGATGGCGATGCGGAAGTGGCTGTGGCACTCTACAGCACCATCATATGAGTTACATATGACTTACAAACAGCATTAAACCAAGAGAATTTAGTGCAACATACAAGATGTAAAATAATTACACGGTATAATTCATGGTAATCTCAGTATGACAAATTGGGTGCAAACGTTCGACGCTAGATAGCGTTGTACATGCATGTGTGATGCTAAATAGTGACAAAATTTTAATTGGTATGTACAAATATAAAACACTGAAAAATAACAGCAAGCGGAGTAAAAAATAAGCATGGCTTACAGATGACGAGCGCAAAACAAATAACCTAAACAGCGTAATTCTGTGCCTATTCGAAATGAAAACTAACGTAGATATGAGCGAATATGTCCTTATATAGCTACATGCACTACATGGCGTAAATTGTTAAAAAGAATTAAACTTTTAGTGCCGAAATGTAGCACAAAAAAAAACAAATAAGGAAATGAAAAAGTGTATGAATGAATAAGCGCCGTGTAGCTGCACAGCGTAACAACCAGGACAGAAAATGGCTAATTTTTACGAGTAACAGAGGGAAAAAAAGTTAGAAGGGTCAGAGGACATTGGCCAAGATTAAAACAGAAAGCCTTAAATATAACTACAAGTAGTTATGAACACACACATAAATAGTAAATAGGAAGATAAAATGTGAAGGAGAAGGGGTTTTGGGAAAGGATTTGATGGAAAGAGTAGTTAAAAATAACATTTTGACAAGCAGGCAAACGAGAAAAGCAAGATTATGAAACAACGGAGAGCAAAAACACGATTATATATCAAAATTATCGCTATAAATGTGAGAGAACCATTTACGATTAGAGATGATTTGCTCTTAAGTGCCTTGAGTGGATTATTCATACGATGTTTGTAAATTTCGAGTTCTTCAAGTTGATCTAAAGCTTCACCTTTTGATTCAAGAGTGCAAGACCGAAATCGTACTTTCAGTTGGTCTTAGGGAATGGTTCTCGTTAGCTAAATGACATCAAAGGCGGTTTCGTTCTTATTATATTATGCTCTCTAAATTTAAAGTCACGACCTGTCTGCCCCACATCCTCGGGATCACATGATCGACATGTAATTTTGTAATATGTCGTGTACCGAGAGAGAGTGAGGAAACGTTTTAATTCACAATGGCCTACCTTGATCGATGCAGTCAAAGCGCGACTTTTCGCGTGGGCAGCTCGCTGATCTCCACCCTGTAAAGAACCTACAAGCTAACCGGGGTTTCAGGGCCATAGAACACGGCGTGACCCTATAGGAAACAAACTACTGACAAGAGATGCTCTAACGGAAGGCCTGTTATTACTGTATGCGACCTACGCAGGTCTACTAATGAGCTGCTTGTGATCTCGCGATCCCGAGTCTATCTTCTGAATACTGCTGTCCTTCAGACGGTCCCCCAGTTATTCTAAGTCCACAGCCAGGAGATGACCGACACCGGGGTAGCGGCTCAGGGGTTTTAGGGCGGATCCCCTCGTTATTGCGTTCCCCAAGTTTCTGGAATATTCTCTCTGACGTACGTAGTGAGCCTGTGTGTGAACATTACCATACTAGGTCAAATCACGAGGCACTTACACTGCGGTCTCGCGCTCGATACGGACCTGACTCACTCGGTGGCTACAGTCCGCCTCTTGTGTGTACATTGCTTGTATGTAGTACGGCGGCAGGCTGGCTGACGGTGTGTGAGCAGGCGATTGTGCCAACACTTCCTCGAACCCATTCACAGTATCACGATTGGCATCTATGTTGATTACAAGATTATATAATATTACACTCATTTTTACAGTTTTACATACAACTCATAATATTATGACTGTTATCCTTCTTCATGTTCAATAGGATTATACAACGTTACACTCATGTTTACATCTGAACACGGCATTATGTCTGCTATCGTTTTTCATTTTAAACACACATACACAACATTACCTTCCTTTCACACTTTTATATTTGACCACAATTGATAGAATTAAGAGTGGAATCACTTTTCATATTCAACAGATCTATACAACATTACCTTCATTTCACATTTTTATATTTGACCAAACATCACAAAATTACAGCTGGTAACTTCTTCATTTTCAACAGGTAAAAACGACTTTAACTTTGTTATTCACAACTTTCTGGGAATTCATCCTTAATCAGTGTGTATTTTAGGGGGTCTGGTATTGAACAGTAGGATTTAATGCCCCAGTTATGCTTGGTAGAGGACTGGTAGCCCTCTGTAGTCTTCGGTACGCTAAAGGAGATATTTTGTTGACCTTAATTAGTAAGTGTTTAGCTCTCTTTCTTAATCGTTTACATCAGTTTGGAGAGCTAGGGTGTATCTCACAACTGTGCTTGGAGCACAGTCATTCACAATATTTTTAAGTTACACAAATTCGAGCATAACAGTCTGCACTCGGTACGTGGGACAGTTTCATACCAAACGCTCTACAAATTCGCAATAAGCACATAAGCAATACTAGATTATTAATATAAATAAAATAGCGGATCTTCAGTATCCCTATGTGGAATACTCGTTCATCGACCATCCTTTGTTGATATTCTGTTTCTCCTTGTATTTCCTCAATCTCACGTCTAGCGGATTTTAAGTTATCCTGCTGGCGATCTACATGCGTAACGATAACATTAAAAGTATTTCTGCTGTTGTCGGCATCTCATCTTCTGTGAGACATCAGTATGTTTATATACTTAAAACAGTTACTATATCTACAGTCTGATTGTAGCATGATCTGAGCTCCATAACCATTGCATTTTCACAAAAATGTGAACTTGTCCATACCGCATACTACGGTATCATCGGTGGTAACTGCTTACATAGAAATGTTAACCCCTCGATTTTGAGAGCTACGAACAACCTTTCGCTGTCCATTATCTGCGACCAGAAACTTTCGTTCAACACAGTATACTTTAGATTGCAGTCTGTAAGTACCTCTTTAACTGCTTACAACATTCTTGTTTCGCTCCTTTCATTATCATATGTGGACAGGAGCACAAAATTTTGTTAACATACCTGATGTTTAACCTTAACACACTTACACTTTAACTGTTCCAGACACATTTGCGCGTACCGCCTCTGGCTTCACTAATTACTAAAAATTCGGTTTCTGGAGCAATATATGTAAATATTCTCTTAGTTGCATCGACTTCTGCTGGTAATGGCCATACCTTTATATATATTATACTCGCTCCTATCTACTAGTGGTACATTTGGAACATAAAGTATTTCAGGCTAATAATACGCAGTAATTGGCTACCCTGGTCTAAAGTGAGTTCAGCTGGAAATCTTTTGTCTTTCATATCCCATTTTATTGACTCTAAGTTCAGTACTATTTGTACCGAATTTATTAAGTGAGTCTCTATGCATCCACTATTGCCGTAATCAGCAAATCTTTTATCTTTCTAATTCACTGAACATGGTCATTAATTGCTCCAACTGTTCTCTTACCGTTATCAGAATTAACACGTGCTGTAACTTTTTTCATAATCTTCCACGTACTATTATCATACTCTTCCACGTTTTTACTTAACTTCTGAATTCCGTCAGCGATTATCTTTTTGTTTCTCGTAAACACGTTGATCATCTGATTAAAACTAATCAGGGAGGCGTATTGTCACTTGGTCCTTTGATAACCTTAATAATTCTCGTTGCTGTTCCTTCGGAACATCTGTCTTCGCTTTGAAAACTGACACAACATCCTCATCTAGCGCGCCTAACTAAACTCCACTAGATTTGCTGATAAAATATCAATACCCATTTTTTTCTGTCTGACGACCTCATGTGTAGCTAACAGCCGTATCAGTTCTTAAGCGCTACCTATCTTCTCTAAGTGCCGTGTTACGACTTGCTGTGCATTTTCGCATTCTAATTTTACCAGCTTTACCTACGTAACCGCCGGTCGGAGTGGTCGAGCGGTTCTAGGAGCTATAGTCTGGAACCGCGTGATCGCTACGGTCGCAGGTTCGAATCCTGCCTCGGGCATGGATGTGTGTGATGTCTTTAGATTAGTTAGCTTTTAGTGGTTCTAAGTTCTAGGGGACTGATGACCTCAGAAGTTAAGTCTCATAGTACTCAGAGCCATTTGAACCAACTTATGTAACCTCGTTATGCAGCGCGACACAGCTTGGTTCGCCGCTTGGCGGATTTTGTCAAACTTATCGTCCAAATTTTTCAAATTAAAATAACTTACTACACGCCAGGTAATACTGTACAGACTAACCATTCCGTGATTGTCGTACTAAATCTCTGGAACTGACTGGAATCTTGAAATTGTATGTCCGCGGCGTCCCCGTTCACTGCTGATGATCAGCAATCCTCATATGTCTCGTACTCTTGCCTTCTGCAATTAAAAGAACTCTTTCAACAAGTCTGCATGTTTCTTTGTATATTTCTGTCCTTTTATCTAATTATCAAATTAGGTCTATCCACGGCGACTACGTTATAGGGTCCTCTCCACTCTCGTCGTATAACAGCATGCGACCGTTCACCTTAAAATTCTTGGGATGCTGCTTTTTGTCGTACCGATCTTTGTTCCTTTCCTTGCTCTTCTGCGTGGCGGCTCTGATCTCTTGGCGTAACAATCGCTTTCTCTGGCGTGTCTCACTGACATAGTCATGTATTTATAGATAACATTCGCCGGCTTCTTTTGCAAGATGCACGGTAGACTGCACTTTCGTCCAGAGAATAATTCAAATGGTGCTATGGGCGGTCGTTTAATACATGAAGGAGGCTGAAGGCACTCACATATCCCATTTTGCCTGATCTCTGTTGACAAAATGTCTCAGCATTTGCGTTGAAGTTCTATGCTTTCTTTCCGGTTCACCGTTTGTTTGAGGGTGATAACTGGTAGTCTTGAGCTTCTCTACCGTTAATAGTTTGCGCACACGCTTCATTTACTACCCATTTCGATCAGCAAAGGTATTGGTATATAGAATTCCAGTATAATGTGCTCTATCAACTTCTCTGTACCCTGTCTGTCAACTGGCTCTGCCACTACGAATTTCGTCAGCGAATCTTGGAAAGTCAAAATGTATTTGTACCCGGCATGAGATAGCGGTAGCAGCCAGACTACGTCTACATCAAAGCTCCCGATTACAAATTCTGGGTTAGGCGTTGTCTCTAACGGCTGCTTCGTTTTAATTTTGATAATCTTACTTTTACGGCAATTCGCGAATAAACTTCTCTATGTCGGTCTTCATTCTTCGTTCACGGCCAGCTGCGATACTGTTTTACCCTTTCGTACTTTCCACGCATACCCTGATGACCTCCCATCGGAGACAAGTGCATTTGCCTCATAACGGCTATTGTATTGTATTGTATGGAACTGGGGACCTAGAAATGACGCGGAGTGTCTTCGTCGCAGCCTTAGCCCTCAGTGGTTCACAACCCCACAACAGGCTAGAGCAGTCCACTCACCCCACCCCGCTCCCACACCCACATCAAGCCGAGGGTTATTGTGCGGTTCGGCCCCCAGTGGAACCCCCCCCCCCCCCCCACAGGAACGTCTCACACCAGACGAGTGTAACCCCAGTGTTTGCACGGTAGAGTAATTATGGGGTACGCGTACGAGGAGAAAGTGTTTGCGCAGGAATCGTTGACATAGTGTAACTAAGACGGTATAAGAGGAACCAGCCCGCATTCACCGAGGCAGATGGAAAACCGTCTTAAAAACCATCCACAGACTGGCCGGCACACTGGACCACGACACTAAGCCACCTTCCCGCCAGGAAGCAGTGCGTTCAATCGCACGGCTAACCGGACGGACTCATAACGGCTAATTTCTCTTTGTTACTCAAGTCTACGTCGTTTACTTATACTGCTCTCCCGGTGGCTCTGAGGTCGCACGGAGGGTCTCGTTGTCTCATCGTGTTACCTGCAGATCTTCGCGGTGTGCTTCCTTGGTGACTCCATCAGTTGCACTGCCAGTACGGTGTTATCTTCCCCAGTCACTGCATTCCCTGTTACTCTCCTCTCTGGCTTAATTGTTACTTCACGCACATTCCTAATATGAGAGATGTGCCATCCCCCTGACGTTATCGTGAAAATTTACGAAACGAGTGCGACGATATAAAAACAATCGTAATAACGAAAATATTGATAAAAGCCATAAAGACGATGTGTTATGATTAATTCAGTGAAATATTATAAAATAATATAGAAAAATAAGAATGAAATTTACTATTAATACGAAAACTATGTATTTCAAGGATAATCTGTGTACAAAGATAGAAATGAATACACACTCCTCTAACGAGGAAAAAAGAGAAAATACTAACTACTCTTCGTTTTGTTCTTGATTGTAAAAGGATGCCATTATTGATTCGTGATGAGAATGGTATGTGTTTATTACTAATACTGTAAGAAAAAGCATTCTTATGATGATAATAATAATTAATTCCATAAATGTATGAACTTGTGTTTTCCCTTCAATAGTGTAGGGAAAGGCATCCCATAATTATTACTGAATAATTTGCAGTTTTCATATTCTGAGCTGATGGTGTTTCAAAGACGCCATTACGGGCGAGAAAATAATTTTAAGTTTTTCATTACGCCACACGGCTTAAAGATAGGAACTCACTCGCTGAGAACTATCTGCCTAAGTGTTTCACCTAACAGTGAATTAATATTTCATTGCAGAATCAGTTTTTGTATTAGCGTGGACCAGTCAGCACGGATCAGGTCGTCACAATTCACTGCATAAAAAAAAATTGTAATTCAGATGCAAATAGAAAATAGCTTTCAAAGGATTTTAATCTGTTGTATAACAAGATTTCAATGCGAACCCCACAGAAAGTCCAGAGTCTCTTCTCATTAACAGAACAATGAAGCTGATCGGATTTTAATGTGCGCGACATTTAGCTTTGCTCCATTTCATGTCTAATACGTTAAACACAAACATGCTAGACTGCTTAAACTCGCAGTTGGAAAGAAATTAACATTACGCGCACAACAATCAAAGCCTTTTACGTAACCGTCAAGATTTTGGTGCACTTTAACACAGCATTTCGGCTTCTTGTTTCAGAGCGGCACTGCGCGTCTGCGAAAGGAACGTGAAACATAATATTCTAATAACGACAAGTTCTCATAAAACTAAAGTGTCTGGGATCAAGGCGCTCAAGAAAAGTAGATTCCTTTTTATTGAAAATAGAAAAGCTCCATAAGGTGGCTTTAATGGTGTTGCACTTTCTAACTAGCAACCTTCCATATCAGAGAACATCATTATGTGTAAGTAGAATTGAGTATTCTGCATTTACAACTGCATGTACCGTTGGTATTGAGAATAAGTCATCTGAATTATTTCTTGTGCTACACGAACATCGACAATAATATCATACAGTTCGGATATTAGTACAGAGAATGCTTCTGCCACTTCATTTTATTTTACTTCCCTACATAAAATCTGCTAATTGTATTCCTCTGATTTTAACCTGAATTTCATCAGATGGGAAGACGAGTCTAAAATACTGCCTAACCCAATGAATGACTTGTGATTTGTCAAAATTTTGGTGGGAGTTCCAAAGAGCTAAGCTCGAATATATTTCACAGGCCGCACACCTACAAGTAGTTCCCGCTCCACCTTGGTGTAATTTTATTCCACTTCGTCAAGTATTCGGGATACAAGGGCTACTCAGATCCGAACCAATAGCACTCTGGATGGCGTGGTTACTATAAACTCCTGTTCAAAATGGGTATTGTAAAGTGGGTGGACTGCTTAAATTCTCTTTTAACTGTTGAAATGCTTCCTCCTGTTGTATCCTCCGGATAAACGGAACTCTCTTTCTCAAGAATTCATACAAGGGTTCCGCCGCCTTTCTAAGTTGCTCAAAAATCACCTGTTGTACTCGACGAGGCCTAACTGCGCTTTCTATTGTGTAGTCGTATGTGGTTGTCGATATTTCACGATGGCTTCCACTTTGGACGGATCCAGCTTAAGCTCCTGGCCGTCAATAAATGATCTAAAAACGTAATTTCCTTTCTCAGAAATTTGCACTTATGTACCTGTGTTGTGTACATAGTTCCGCGTAGTCAGCGCATACACAACTTTCCCAATAGAGCGCGCCCCAATAAGCACAACAGCGCAGCGCTGGTCCGCCTCCGCACTACGAGATGGCGCTGTCTTAGAGACGGACCAAATTCTGCTTCCGCCGATCCGCGTACTAATATGTAACGCAGCCAATGAGATTGCTGCTAACGCGTAACCTTTTCTCCTCACGGATCACACTCGCACAGTGATACCTGAACGCGCGAGGTATCACAACGAGTGTACAGACCTCCGATTAGTCAGTCTGCATCAGTCTGCATTAGTCTGCACCAGTCTTCAGTCAAGTTTCAGTCTGTGCCTAATAAGATGATCATATTCCTGTACATAGTCACGAAGAGAAATTTATAGACACTTTGTCAAGTATCAGAGATATGTGAGAATAAGATTAACATACCAAAACCCAAGGAACTTCAGATTGTCAGTTGTAAACAGCATCCAGAATCAACTTACGTGATGTCTATATTTTTTATTATTTTAATAAATGTGTGTGAAAATTAATCAAGTTCTGTTCAAAGTTGGTCACCGCCAATCTGCTACTCTAAGTGTGCAAGTGGCATTTCTATCGTCTGACCTAACGGCAGAAGATAAACACGCCACGATAAGACCACGAGACATATTGCTGACACTCGCCTACTTCGTTAGAGCGACAAGTCAAATAATCTGATCGTGTGTGTACCGAATGACTTACAGTACGCACACCACAACCTGGAGCATTAGAGTGTTTTGTTTCAGCCGTTCAAATAATGCTTCTGGTCGGGCGTTATGTTCCTCAAGCGAGCTTCCCAATAGAACCATGTCATCTAAATAGATAAAAAGTTGGTTACCCTGTATTCCTGTCAGCACGTTGTTCATCAATCTTTGCAACGTGTTACATGCAGATTTCAACCTCATGGGAATCTTATTGTATTCAAAATGTCCTATGGGCGTGCTAAATGATGTTTTCTCTCGATCTTTTTCGTCTGGCATCACATGGTGGTATCCCTTAGCTAAGTATAATGTAGAAAACTATTTTTATTTCCCTGAGCTGTCTAATATTTCGTCTATGCAGGGAAGAGGTTAGGTTATTTAACTTTCGGTATTTTGCTACCACTCTCCGAACAGAGAATGTCAAATAACACACGCATGTTTGATTTGACATTCTGTACTCAACAGCCGAGGTCCCGCAACCTCCTGTGAAAAGGTTGACATGCAGAGACTCCCCACTTATGTTGGCCACTAGCATCTAATTTCTTTCTTAGCATTATTAATGGGATGTTCCAGGCGCTCTTATTAGGTAATATTATTCCATCCTCTAAAATACTGTCGGTCTCGTTGTTCAGTGCTCTCTGCTGGGCGTGCAGAACCCGGTACGGCCGTTGACTGATAATCGTACCTTCGGCTTCACTACTGTCGCACCCTTCAGTCGACCACCCTGTAAATGTGACATAGGCGACTATTCAACTGACTGTTTTTCCTATTCGTTCAAATACTCTGCTTGCATACGCTCTAGTAAAAGGCTCTTTCTAGACTTACTTACAGCGGGTGTTTCTTTTCTTGTGTGTCTAGCTTTATATTCGTCTGGTGGGGGCACATGTCCTAAAAGTACCTTGGACATCGATAGTCGCACTTTAGCCTCGCGAGTGTTTATCGCGCTAGTAATACGTGTCCGATTTTTCACTGTTACTGTTCATCCGGGATGAATACACCCACTCATATCTCTTGCCTCGGATTAAAAGCTTCAGCCCTTGTTAGTTTTGATAGGCGTGCCTTCAAAAAACTTACCTCTCGTGCTCCTATCTGCGTTTTCGTTTCACCTGTTGTAGCCACTGCTGCTGGCGCCTTTCCTATGGACTACCATATACTTTACGCGACCTGCTGACACGTCTCTCTAGCGAAATCCTTTATCGCGATAATCATTTTTATTCAACTCTGATGGACTTTGACTGGTCAAGTGCTGCTTGTGCTAATCCCTGCCGGTTGCCTCTGTCTGGGACTTCCTCTACTCTCTCTTTCCTCCCGCTTGCGTTTAATAGACTGGGTAAACTCCTGTTTACTGAGTGCGCTGTTGTCCTTCCTGCGTTACATCTCCAGAGTTTGCGTACCTCTGAGGCCTCGTAATTCTTCGCAATGCTCTTTTGTTAACTCTCGATCTCTTGATCCTCGTTTAGCATCTTGTGTGTTCTGTTTCGGTGCTTCTGCTTGGCGTCATATCCAATTGGGTCACTGTTGCATAGTTTTCCGCCTCTTGCAACTCGATCCATTCGTCCAATAGTTTAACCTGCCTGTATGATCAGTAGTTAGGCGGTGCTTGTCCAGAAAATCTCTGCCAACTAAACCATCTAAGGGTAAATCTATACTTTCCCCTATCTGAAAAGCCCGCATCTCGTGGTCGTGCGGTAGCGTTCTTGCTTCCCACGCCCGGGTTCCCGGGTTCGATTCCCGGCGGGGTCAGGGATTTTCTCTGCCTCGTGATGGCTGGGTGTTGTGTGCTGTCCTTAGGTTAGTTAGGTTTAAGTAGTTCTACGTTCTAGGGGACTTATGACCACAGCAGTTGAGTCCCATAGTGCTCAGAGCCATTTCAACCATTTCAACCTATCTGAAAACTCTGTACCCTGCGGAATGTACAATACTCCTTAAATCTGTGTTTCCCTTGCATCACTCCTTCTTCCTTCATTAAGCTCACATGCACACCACTATTTATGAGCAACTTCACCTGAGAGTTACGTGAATCACTGCAGTTCAGTTGAATAAAATCAGTTTTGCTGGTGGTCGTCCCTAAGCTTTGCGTTATCATTACGCCTTACGTTCTTTCCCCTGAGCATTCTTCTTACGGTTATGTAGCTATCGGCTCTCCTGGCGTAGTGGCCCGAGCGATGACATGTAAAACATATCACTGGTTTCGCTTGGGTGCATGGGGGAGTGTCTTCCGTCAGGTTGCAATGACTGCAACTTACTGGAGGCAGACATTGCAATTTGGAACCGCTATCGCTGAAGTGACGAACGTCTATGTCTTTTATAGGCAACTTGTTCTCAGTCTGATTAATTTGTCGGACTTGGTATTTTCGTTTACACTCAGACGCCAAGTGATCTTTCCGATCGTAATGGCAGCACTTTGCACCAGATCCACGGCCTTGTCTTGATCTGCCATACCCCTTAAACGTTTCCCTATCCGAAACTATGGCACACTTTTCAATTGACGCTAAATCGTCACGTTCACACAGTGTTGGGAGTTCCCCTTGCGTCTACAATCCTCTTTATTCGGTCCTCATACAATACACGAAAGAAAACGCCCGTCCGAGTTTTTCGATCAATACGTTACTTCCTGAGACACCTTCCCCGTTAATTACTGTTTTCGTTGCTTACGGAAATGTAGTCTAATTAAGTCGTGTGATGCTGAGGGATTAGATTAGGATATGAGACACTTAAAGTAGTAAAGGAATTTTGCTATTTGGGGAGCAAAATAACTGATGATGGTCGAAGTAGAGAGCATATAAAATGTCGACTGGCAATGGCAAGGAAATCGTTTCTGAAGAAGAGAAATTTGTTAACGTGGAGTATTGATTTAAGTGTCAGGAAGTCATCCCTGAAAGTATTTGTATGGAGTGTAGCCACGTATGGAAGTGAAACACGGACCATAAATAGTTTGGACAAGAAGAGAATAGAAGCTTTCTAAATGTGGTGCTACAGAAGAATGCTGAAGATTAGATGGGTAGATCACATAACTAATGAGGAAGTATTGAATAGAATTGGGGAGAAGAAGAGTTTGTGACACAACTTGACTAGAAGAAGGGACCGGTTGGTAGGACATGTTCTGAGGCATCAAGGGATCACATGGAGGGCAGCGTGGAGGGTAAAAATCGCATAGAGAGACCAAGAGATGAGTACACTAAGCATATTCAAAAGGCCGGCGGCGGTGGTCTAGCGGTTCTAGGAGCGCAGTCCGGAACTGCGCGACTGCTACGGTTGCAGGTTCGAATCCTGCCTCGGGTATGGATGTGTGTGATGTCCTTAGGTTAGTTAGGCTTAAGTAGTTCTAAGTTCTAGGGAACTGATGACCTCAGATGTTAAGTCCTATAGTGCTCAGAGCCATATTCAGAAGGATGTAGGCTGCAGTAGATACTGGGAGATGAAGAAGCTTGCACAGGTTAGAGGGGTATGGAGAGCTGCATCAAACCAGTCTCATGACTGAAGACCGCAACAACAACAACGGAATGGAATTGCATTGTATTTGTTCGCGCATTTCATTGAGCCACACTTTCATCCGTGCTGGCCTACTGCCAAAGAATGTGCAGGTATAATAGTCAAACGTTGGTTTTAGTTCTCGGTCAGATTAACACGCACTGTCAAAAAATGTTTCAAATGGCTCTGAGTACTATGGGACTTAACATCTATGGTCATCAGTCCCCTAGAACTTAGAACTACTTAAACCTAACAAACCTAAGGACATCACACAACACCGAGCCATCACGAGGCAGAGAAAATCCATGACTCCGCCGGGAATCGAACCCGGGAACCCGGGCGTGGGAAGCGAGAACGCTACCGCACGACCACGAGCTGCGGACAACACGCCCTGTGGACGAGGATTCATATGATCACGAATAATTTGTTATGGGCTGTCCGTGTGATATGTCCTACTATGAAACTTAGATATTTTCCAGTCTACTAACCAAAAAGTTGCGTCACAGTTATTAATAAATTCCGGCAATTGTTTGCGATCCCTATCAAACTTCAGTGGCACTGATTTGTTGCTTTATGGTTGGTGCCCATTTTCTGGAGTGACACTATTGGACTCGGCAGGTGAACCCAGGGTCACTAACCTTCCGTCTTGGTGGTTGCTGCGTTGCTCTCCAGCTGTCTACCTTCGGATCAGGCGAGCCTCCCTCTGCGGTTGCGGTGGCGACGATGGCGGCGGCTGCGGCTAGGGAGGCGTCGGTGGCGGTGGCGACGCTGGCGGCTGTTACCCTCTGCTTAGACAAACCCGTCGCTCGCGGTCTGCACTTCGGCGGGGGCGGCGTCAGTGGCGGTCCCTCTAGTCAGATGAGCCACTCGCTCACGGTTGCGCGATGGCGGTGGAGGTGGCATTGGCTGCCCTCTATTCCGAAATCGTTCCCTCGGCACGTACCCGGTCGGCGTTTTCATAAAATTGCTAAGCTTCCCTACATCCACTCCGGTGCCCTGATTCGCTTTAGCATTCTTCTCTGTCCACCTGCTCAATTACTCAAACACAACCCATCCCACATCTGACATCAAAAGGTGTTCGCCACCATTGCCGTGTCCCGAGAGGGAGTGAGAAAGACACATTTTTATTGACAAGGGCTTATCTCGATCGATGTAATCGAAGAGTGACTCTTCGCTTTGGCAGGTTGTAGGACTCTACATTGTAAAGAACCTACAAGCTTATCAGGGGTTTCAGGGAGACAGGACTCGGCGTAACTCTCAAGGAAACTCAGGACTATGTGAAACTCCGAGTAACCAAAATTCAATGGAAGTCTTCTTATGGAACTACTGTATAGAGTTGCTCTATCCAAGGCCTATTATTACTTTATGCGGTCTAAGCGGCTCTACAAGCCAGCTGCCTGTGATCTAGCGAGGTCGAGTCCATCTTCACAGTATTCCTATTCGTCAGACAGTTCAAGTCCGCAGCGTGGCGATGACATAGACTCACAACTTCCTGCCAGCTCCATAAGAAACAATGTTTCCTATATCAGAACATTATTTTTATTAATTCCTACAAAAAATTATAACGCATTTCAAGCCAAGGGAATGTACGTTAACTTACAGCTGTATCGAGCAATGATGCTGACATATATTGTAAGACATAGGGCAAACTATTGTGGAATACGTTTAAACATCAATACTTTAACACGTGCAAGACCTCACTTTTCGTCATCGCCAAGGAATAAACGAGACGGGAGGATAGACATCAGTTGCTATGCCATACAAAAGTGTGGGCAGGGCTTTTCAACCTCTCGCCAAATCGCCACCCCACCCACTCCTTTTTTTTCACTAGTCTGTGATACGTAACTAGTATTATCGAAGTGGAAATTTCTTCAGCACTAAAGTTTGTGAGGATCTATACCTACGTTTATGCAACGGAACAATTATAATTCCCTTATGGAGCCAGTAAGGGTATTGCTTAATTTTGAAGTCTCTATAAGGACCTTAGATTTGTGCGATATCTGACGAGGATGTTCAGCCATCACCACAGGATCAGTATTTGTTATATTTACACATGGAAAGTAAGCAAGCGAGAGTATGAAATCAGGTATCGGACCAGAAGATACTCCTCTCGAAGAACGTCGAAGAGACTACCGTATGTATTTCGCATGTCCGGCTCAAACTGTAGGCTTCCTTCATCAATAATAGTACTGATAAATATTTAGACATTGTGGAAAGGTTCCGACCTTAACTTCGCAACAATGACAATAAAAATTAGTTCCGTTCGTTCTTGCAACCTACTGGACGAACACACGCTAGCGACGTCGATAAATTATGACGAATATTTCATGACTATTTTATGGAAGGACATCCCCACTCTCTTGACGGTTTGGTACCGAACACTTCTCCTGCTGGAAAGAGAAAAATAGGATTTCATAGCGCTTCAGCCAAGTAAATACTTAGAAATGAAAAAAAAGGGTAACCTCTGTTCCCGGGTAGACGACAAGGGCATGACTATCACATTTATGAAATTTTGCTGACTATATAATAACGGAAATTTTTCATGTATTCATGAAGAGATGACGCATGGTGTCTCTAAGATTCTGTTCCGTATGTTCGATCCCAAATTCAGGTTGACCACTTTATTTCATAGATTGCTACTATTACCTGTTTCTTGAAACTGCAGAATTCCCTCTCACTATCAATCAGCAACTACCCTGCCCCGATATGCCTCTTATCCTTCAAAATGTTTTTGCTCTGGTAACGTGTCGTTACAATAAACAATATCACTATTGCTATTACGTAAACTGAAGGGGGATGTGGGAGGAAGGAAAGGGAAGCGAAGGAACTATCGATGTCAGCTCCATCGGAGCTTTGTGCGGAGTCAGCGGCGACGACTGGAAACGTGTGCGGGGGCGGGATTCGAACGCGTGATATCCCGCTTAATAGGAAGATGGATTGACCAGCGCGTCATTCGTACACAGCGTCTAGCGCAATTACCCGGACTATCTCAACTGGCCTCCCGGGCGACGCACACTCCCACCCAGCTTTACTTACCCCCATTCCCCGTCCACGGCCTCCATGCTCGCTACTTTGAGATTCACACATGACATCGTACGTAATTATGCATCCATACTGAAGGTGGTGGATTCATCGCCCATCGAGGCGAATCAGTTACATGAATGCATGGTGTCTTTACTTTCGGACAGTTACCACACTTTTGTATACTTAATTCCACTCGATTGACAATGAATCCACCACCTATAGTGAGCATGTACAATTACGTTCGCCTCCCTGTGGGTGTTTCAAAGTGGTGAGCACAGAGAACGTGGACGGGTACTGCGAATAGCTGCCGTTAGGCGGGAATGTGAGTCGGCTGGGAGGCGTCCCGAAATAGTTCGCGCAATTGCAATAAAGACGGTGTCTGGATGGTGGCATGGTAACGCTACTGCCAAGTAAGTTTGAGATACCGGGTTACAATATGGGTCCGGTACACATTTTCATTCGTCGCCGCTGATTCCGCTTAAGTCCCGATGTAGGTGACGTCAATAGTTCCTTCCCTTCCCTCTACTTTCCTTGCTCCCCCTATCCCACCTACAATTTACGTAATTCCAGTCACACTTTGGCTTCGGCATGGCGTCTATTTTTTCGGACATTCACGCATTCATATAATATACTGTTATTATTGCACTTGAACCCTGTGCTTTATCTAGCTCTGAAATCCTTCAGTGTGTTACAGTTCCACTGTAGAACATAGTGTATCTCCTGTATATTCTTCTTTCGCATTATCTGTCTGTACATCCTACTTCGTCTCTCGAATCTAGCTTACAGCTGACGTTCTTTAGGAGAGTGATGTGCGTACTTGTTAAGATAATCTTTAGTCAAAAATGGTTCAAATGACTATGAGCACTATGGGACTTAACTTCTGAGGTCATCAGTCCCCTAGAACTTAGAACTACTTAAACCTAACTAACCTAAGGACATCACACACATCCAAGCCCGAGGCATGATTCGAACCTGCGACCGTAACGGTCGCGCGGTTCCAGACTATAGCGCCTAGAACCGCTCGGCCACCCCTGCCGGCAATCTTTAGTCATTCATTCCATAAAACTATCAGTGAGTATTAATACTGTCTGTCATATTGTTTCTGTAATATCGGAATTTTTTCACACGTGTCAACAGTATTAGTCCACAAGAGTACCGTTTTTTCTGATGATGTCCGGCTCAAACTGTAGGCTTCCTTCATCAATTTTCACTGCAATTTTCCTCATAAACATTTCAAATTTAATTCATTTACATATATCATTTTTTCTTGTATAAATCGTCTTAAAAATACATTTGATAATTCTTCCAGAGAATCTTGAAACTGTTTTAATGGTTACTTTCCCCACCTTGCCACACTTGCAAAATTTCAGTAAGTACAACGTAATCAGTCAGACAACAGGCCGTGCAGTTTAATGACTATTTTCCCTAGCCAAGAATATTTGTGAAATTTTTATTGAGAGATTTTTTTATTACAGTTTATCTACGTTTACTTGAAAATACAATTGAATGGGATTGGAATTCTGCCATTGTCTCGTCTACTTCCGCATTTAGCTACATGGCTTTCGATGTTGAGTGATAACGTTTATTTTATAGACCATACTAATGAGAGGCTCACGTTTCAATTTTTCTCAACAGGTTTTACCTCTAGATTCATGAATTAAAAGTACATCATTTAAATTTACCTTGTACAAAGAGTCAAAAGTATTTTTTATAATCAGTTACAACTATATGCTTGGAATTTGGTATTTTGTGATTAAACTTGTCATGATCTACCTTTTCAAAACGAGTATTATTGTTACTATTTTTCAACTTGTTAGCTTCTATTGCGTAGGATGCATCGGGCTGCAAATCGTGATTCATGTTGGCTTGAATAATACGCGACTGGTTTCTGGGGCCATCATGGATTGCTTTCGGCGGTCACGCTGATTTGGTGAAGGCAGCTAGCTTCGCATGCAGAGTCCTGGCTAAGCTCACAATTTGAAGCATCGTACCACGAATCTATCGCGGTTGTCTTGATGCAAATACGTCACCGGCCAGAGTGGCCGAGCGGTTCTAGGCGCTTCAATCTGGAACCACGCGACCACTACGGTCGCAGGTTCGAATGCTGCCTCGGGCATGCATGTGTGTGACGTCCTTAGGTTAGTTAGGTTTAAGTAGTTCTAAGTTCTAAGGGACTGGTGACCTCAGAAGTTAAGTCCCATAGCGCTCAGAGCCATTTGAACCATTTTACACGTCAGGAGTGCGCTACACGCAGGAAGCGGCTGATAGGCTAGCGGATACGTATGATGCGCTCGTAGTTTTTCTTTTAGGTTACAGGAATACCCCGCCCCAACTTGTAGCCAGTGGTGTCTGCCTGTCAAAATCGAATATAGTTCAGCCACTAACTCTCAGAGAATTCTCACCCCCCTCTCCCCCCCAGAATTGAAACAGAAAATGGTGCTGTGCTCTTAGTAAAATGCAAGATGGTCTGGTACGTGGAATCAGATGTATTGTTGCTTAGTAAAGCTAACAATGCCCCGATTGTATGAGGAGCATAAAGTTAATTGGGACCGGGAGTGAATAGCAACGATATTCTAAATTCTGATTGGACTATTTATTGTAAATCCATGTTAAACGCCAATGGTGCCGTTGTATTTATTGCAGTAAAGAATGAAATAATATCTATTAAGGTTAACAAGGATTTCGAATGTGAATTAATCTCCGTGAAGTTAAGCATCAAATGTGCATCAAAACTGGTAGTCAGATGGTTTTATAGACCACCTGCATCAGGAGCACTTCTGAAAGAACTTGCTGATTTTTGTAAGTATATGGTGATAAGGGGAGACTGCAACTTCCCAGATAAAGAATGGGTGAATCATGGTATCAAAACTGATTCCAGCGACAGGGATGCATACGACGTTATTCTGATTGCCTTATCCGAACATCATTTCCTACAGACAGAGAATAAACATCTGAAGTTAACGTCTTCAACACCTAGAAGACACAGACCGCAACTTTTCGAATTAGTTAACATAGACGAGGGTATTAGTGATAATACGATGATAGCATCAATGACTAAGGGTGTTATAAGGACTGTTACGGAAGGTAGTAAAGTATTTTTCTTTAGCAAGAGTGACAGGATACGAGCTGCTGTGTATCTGAGTAGTCATCGTCAAACGTTCAGGCCTGAGGACGAAGATGTTGAACACAAATGGAAAAAAAAACTAAAAACTTTCTTCAATATGTCTTACGCAAGTATGTTCCAAGCAAGGTCTCAAGGAATGGGGCAGGCTCACCGTGGTTTAAAAAGCGTAGCAGAAAATAGTTGTGTAAACGAAGAGACATTTGTCAAAGATTTAAGAGCTGTCAAAATTTAGCTGTGAAATAAATGCTGAACGAAGCGAAAATAAACCTTAGAAGATCAATGAGACAAGCCTTCAGTGTCTCTGAAAGCAAGATTTTGCCAATAGATCTGACTAGAAACCTCAAGAGGTTTTGGTCTTACGTGAAGTCAGTATGCGGTTAGAAATCATCAGTTCAGTCCCTCAGTGACCACACTGGCATCGATACGGAGGATGACAGAGACAAGCTGAAATATTGAATCTGGTTTCACCGCCGAATATCATAAAACCGCCGTTGCTTTCAGTCATCGCACTAATGCCGGAGTGGCAAATACTGAGATAAGTGTTCGCGGAATAGAAACCCAACTACAACTTATTAGTACCGGAAAGGCATCTGAACCAGATGAGATACATGTAAGATTCAACACAGATCATGAGGGAAAACTAGTTCTGTTTCTAGCAGCTGTTTACCGTAGGTCCCTTGAGCAACGGAGGTTACCTAGCGACTAGAAGAAAGGGCAGGTCATTTCCGTTTCCTAGAAGGCTCGTAGGATACACGTATATAATTATAGACTTGTATCGTTGACGCCAATCTTTTGTAGAATTATGGAACGCCTTATGCTTTGGAAAACAAATATCTCCTCTACAAAAATGTACATGAATGCTGCAAACAGAGATATTGTGAAATTAAGTTCGCTCGGTCTCTTTGTGAGATGAGACAACGGCGCTAAGGTTCATACCGTGTTCCTTGAATCCAGGACAACATTTGAACAGTTTCACATTGTCGTTAACTGAAAATATATACGAGATTACCGAGTATCGTACCAGACTTGTGCCACAATCCAAAGCTTGGTTGCTGGTAGAGCTTAACATATCACAAGTGTCAAAATCGACAGATACACAAGTATTGTGAGGTGTACAAGGAAAGGTGATAGTATTGTTACAGCACATATAAATTATCTAGTAGTAAACATAGGAATCTTCATAAACATGTTCGCAGATATTGGGGATGTCTACAGGGTGTTACAAAAAGGTACGGCCAAACTTTCAGGAAACATTCCTCACACACAAATAAAGAAAAGATGTTATGTGGACATGTGTCCGGCAATGCTTAATTTCCATGTTAGAACTCATTTTAGTTTCGTTAGTATGTACTGTTTCTTCGATACTGATGATCAAGTTGTAAATTTTCACAATCAACGTGTGTGGGCTGACGAGAATCCACACGCAATTGTGCAATCACGTCTTCAACACAGATTTTCTGTGAACGTTTGGGCAGGCATTGTTGGTGATGTCTTGATTAGGCCCCATGTTCTTCCACCTACGCTCAATGGAGCACGTTATCATGATTTCATATGGGATACTCCACCTGTGCTGCTAGAACATGTGCCTTTACAAGTACGACACAACATGTGGTTCATGCACGATGGAGCTCCTGCACATTTCAGTCGAAGTGTTCGTACGCTTCTCAACAACAGTTTCGGTGACCGATGGATTGGTAGAGGCGGACCAATCCCAGGGACTCTACGCTCTCATGACCTCAACCCTCTTGACTTTCAATTATGGGCCCATTTGAAAGCTCTAGTCTACGCAACCCTGGTACCAAATGTAGAGACTCTTCGTGCTCGTATTGTGGACGGCTGTGATACAATACGCCATTCTCCAGGGATGCATCAGGGATTCCATGCGACGGAGGGTGGATGCATGTATCCTCGCTAACGGAGGACATTTTGAACATTTCCTGCAACAAAATGTTTGAAGTCACGCTGGTACGTTCTGTTGCTGTGTGTTTCCATTCCATGATTAATGTGATTTCAAGAGAAGTAATAAAATGAGCTCTAACATGAAATGTAAGTGTTTCCGGACACATGTCCACGTAACACATTTTCTTTCTTTGTGTGTGAGGAATGTTTCCTGAAAGTTTGGCCGTACCTTTTTGTAACACCCAGTATAATAAGGTAGTAACGCTAGAAGACAGTAGCGATTTGTAAGAGGACCTCCAGAGAATTAACAAATAGTGTATGAACTGGCAGTTGACGCTGAACGCAAATAAATTTTACTTATTCACGAAGCGTAGGCGGAAACCACTACGGCGGAGCTAATTATTGATGACCAATTGCTGGAAACAGTATCTAGTGTACAGTTGTTGGTGTCAGGCAAATCACCTTCCATGAAAACCCTGACATGGTAAGCAAATCCAGTTGTATGTCACATAGCTCCGAAGAAATCGTGTCATTAAATTAACCAAAGTAATACGAGTAACGATGAGCAAATGGAGTACCACAGACTAACACAAGAATGCCTAAATGCATGTCATACTTTCCCACCGTGAGACAGACGCAGTTCCGAGGGGAGAAATGAGAAAAGAAGCCGAGAGCAGAACCGTGTGAAGCTACAAGGCCATGCAATAAGGGACGGACACCCACGTCGCCACCTAACCACCAGGACCACCCCCCTAGCCCTTGTTAAAAGCTAGAGCCCTCCAGAAAAACAGTATAGATCTTACGATAACACTAAAAGGGCCACACCAGCCGCAAGTAGTACCGTCAGATTTTTTCGCGTCTTTGTTACGTTGCAAACGTTAAAAACATTGCCCCACCACGAAAAGTAACCACCAGGACCACCCCCCAGCCCATGTTAAAAGATAGAGCCCTCCAGAAGAACAGTATAGATCTTACGATAACACTAAAAGGGCCACACCAGCTGCATGTTGTAGCGTGAGACTTTTTCGCGTCTATGATACGTTGCAAACGTTACAAACATTGCCCCACCACGAAAACTACAACGCTTCTCATTTGATTGACAGAATTTTTATAGGCGGAGCTTAAGGTTAACACTGAGACCCTGATTGGACAGATGAAAACACAGCCAGATAGTTTATTTTTAAACCAGCTTCGGTATATTGTAGTAAGGAGAAGTTAGGAGAGAGTTGCTTCCGAGTCGGCGAGGTGAGTGGAGCTGTGCTGACCGACGCCCCCTGAAGAAAACCGACAAGGTGATAAGCGCAAGCGATGCCGCATTTTTGAGCGCATAATGCTTCACTCAGAACTGCAGAAGTCTCATCTGTTACGCCCCCTTTTTACGTAATACTAGTGTCGATCGTCAATTAAAGCTCATGGTATTCACATTTGCTACGTAAGTTAAAATCTGAAACGCGATGATTTTTCTGTAATATAATTATTGAGAGGCCACATCAGCCACTGTAATTTACGACAAGTTAGATAAGTAATTAAAGATAATTGAGGGTCATTCTAGACCATTTAGAAAGTTATCTCTTTTGTGAAACATAATTTAAACCTAGATTATAGATGTGATATGGCATAGGTCATCCTTCGATCCATTGTAGAACTTGGAAACCCATACAGGGAATATTCGTTCACATTTTTGTTGAACGCAGTTAGTTTTTATCATCCTGTATTAAAACATTTCCATTTATCAATAGTGCAATTTATAAACAATGTTTTGTGAGTGAAATAAAATTTACAATGGTAAAATTAACTGCTTTTTCGACGGTATTTTACCAGCTAATTAAAAATAGGAAAGCCTTGAACCCCTTCCACTAAATTTAGTTACTATTAAGATTATTTTACAGGGAGTGCAGTGGAGCTGACGCTGAAATCATTTAGTATTTGGTTGTATCATCGCTAGTCTCACTGAACTCATCTGAACTCTACATGTCATATGTGGTCTGGCGTCTCTTTACCAGCAACAGGTCCCAGGTTCAAACTAGTCAATTCCCTAAAAAACACACTCAGAGCGTCGTTGGGCGAAAGTGGTAGGGAGACACGCCTTAGAACTGCCAGACACCACACAAAATGTTAGAGAATGGCGACCCTGCCAGGATGGTAAAATACTATGATTGAAGGGTGACCACATGCCTAACTAGGTCGGAAAAATATCCTGTTGAAAAATTGTCATAGTAAAATTTTTTTCCTAAAGTTATAAATAGTCGAAAACAGTAGCTGCAGCGATAGATAGTAAGAAAGTATTCACTAGAACGTGAGACATTCTAGGAGAGACAATAGCGTAATTAAGTTATGAATCTTAATATTGTTAGAAATAAGTTTTCTCTCCAATGCAAGCGCACAGGTGGCGGATACATCGTTGACAAGTTGGTTCTCACCCAACAAGTAAGTGAATGGAATGCCAAGTCGTGTGTGCAAAAAGTTTATGAGATGCGTGAGATCGTATGAACACATGTTGACGGGAAGTAGGGCGCGTGAATTGCTTTTGAAACAGAAAATCACGAACTCGGAAAGATTAGCAATGGCAGATCGAGACCTTGACCGAATTTAGGTAGAGACCCAACATGAAGATGGACAGAGAATAGAGGATAGTACAACAGACGATGCAGTATCGCGAGATATAGGACAGATAACGCACCATAACGAGAATAATGTACGCCAAGGCACAGAAATCCTAGGTCAGCATACGATAGAAGAGCAGGAAAGTAGAGAGACAGTCGATGAGGATTCTAACTTGCGTCTTGAATACGTAGAACCCATAGTACAAGTACTCAGAGCTCCCTCACCTCAGAGTACAAGGAATTCGAGCAGAAACGTGTCACCGCACAGTTCAATGCAATCGGTTGCAAACCAACACTGCGTCGAAAACACAGAGCGTAGGACGTCGGAAGAAAACGCAATAGGACCCACCAATCTGGCAGAATTATTACAATTAATGAAGGAAACCATGACAAGCCAAAATAAAGAAATTGCGAACCAAATTGAAATTCAGAAAGCAGAAACGACGAAACAAATTGCAGAAACCACGAGACAAATGCGTGAGATTAAAGAACAAAACAAAAAAATTCAGTTACACCTAAGTCATATTGAAGACGAGGCAAAAGAATCTCGAGAAGTGATAGGAAACTTAATAACAGGTCACAATCAATTGAGAACAGACATTGACGAAGTACAAGCGGACGTACAAACATTGCGTAATGACACTCGCGACAAGATCAAAACATTACGTAACGGCACCCAGGGAGAAGTCAAGAAATTAGAGGAACAGATAAACGTAGACAAGCAGCAGGTACAGCGCGTAAAATTGTTAAGAACAGTGTGTTACACAAACGTATCATAAAAGCTGCCCTTAAAATATATGGTAACCGCATAGACAAAACAGAAGCGCAAACGTAGGGACAATTTCAGAAAGTGCGAACAGAGTTGTTGCAAACCATTGAAGAGCGTAGTGAACAAGATCGAACAAGCACTGAGTCTACAACCACATCCATATCTGTAACAGCACCGGAAAAAACAAGCAATTAACGAAGATGTTACGCATTTGCGATTCCAATCACAGGCGGAAAATAACATACGTGAAATCAGACAGCCTGCACAGCAACAAACACGTTTCGAAATTCTTGATGAACAAGTGGCACCACAAACACATGCGGAACCACAAATGTATGTTTCAAGACAGTTTGGATCGTGCAATGAAGCGGCAAGCTTAGCCAGACAAGATACCCAACCAATACGTGACAATGGAAAGCCATGTCGCGAAGGCTACAGTGCAATGTATTCAGCTACACGTTCACAACCGATGGAAGAAATTTATTGCGCACCACTCCAACGATACTACGCAAGGGTACGCGAAAGTTACAGTGGAAAATATCCAATGGATCTACCACAACCGGAAAGAACGACGGGAGAAATGATTAGAAACAAAAGAGGCGAAGAATCGTGGATTTCATATGGAACTATGACGAAGTACAACAACGATCATTTCCTGTCATAAAATTTCAACACTTTCGAGAGGGAAACTCATTACATCCACGAATTTTTATTGATTAATTCCGATTAGGATTACCAGAACACTGGACGCTAGCACACAAATTAGACTTTATATGTGCACACATGTCAGAAACAGTCGCAGATACCATGCAACGTGTTGCAACGACATGCCGATCATACGAAGATTTCAGAGAGAAGTTCCTCTCAAGATATTGGTCCAGCGAAGCACAGAACAGAGTGAAGTACGAATTATTACAGAACCCATATGTTGAAAATTCAGGAGAGAAGAGTCCCGTGAAATTTTTCGATTTAATGGCAAAGAAAAATCAATGCTTAGATGTACCATACGGTGACGGAGAGTTGATTAAATTATGCGCGATGAAGTTACCATTGAAATACCAGCAATCATTAGTGGGTCGCGGAGGCAATGACGTCGAAGCATTTAGAGGCATTCTAAGGGAACTAGAGTTCATATTTTCGGAAGATGACGCAAGAAAAAGACGAAGCGCACGTGAAAACGAAAGCAAAAAGCAGTGGAATCCACAAGACACAGTACGAAGAAACAATGATTAAGAACCACGTGATAACTTCGCACCAAGAAACGACAATACATTTCAAGAAAGAACCAGTTATGGATTTAGAAGAGAATATGGCAATAAATATAATTCACCCAGGAACGGCAACAACAATTACAGAGGAAATAACGACAACCGTAACGGGTATTGGAGCGCCAATAGACCGACAAATTATCACCAAAGAAACCAATATCAACAAGCGGAGCAAGGAAAGAGAATACAGATAGAAGAGGTGGAGGTAAGACCACCAAACCCCGATAAACGTTCGAATTGACAGCTAAGCGCCCATGCCAAAGAGAATGACGCACCGACCCAGGACAATTGCAGCACCATGAACAGAGAAGTAAATGCCTTATCACGAGAAGAGAAGAAGGAAGAAAGACATCCGCAGGGACCAGATGAAAACGAAGACAGGAAAGTAACAATATCGTGTTGGGATGAAATTAATTGGTAGAATACTGACGAGGAAGATGAATTACCAGAGGCATGCACAACGAATGTAGGAGGAAAGGAAGAAGTAATGAGTATTGCAGAGCTATTTGAGATGGAAACCAGGGAAAGCGAATTTAATGAAGATAATGCGCAGTTGACAGAAGTTGAAAATAAGTTACTAGTGGGCACACAACCCAACGTATATAATGAAGGAAGTTATGAAGCGATAATTAGAGCATTTAGATGCGATTATGTGGAAGTACCTACGAAGAAGGAGAAGATAGACGAGGATGAGGAAAAAGTAGAGGATGTTGAAGAAAGCGTAAATGAAGGAAGAAATAGAGAAGAGGAAATAAAAGAGAGAGAAGTAGCAGGCGAAGCTTATCCTACAGAAAGTTCGAATTCACAAAGGAAATTCCTGAAATGACCCATGTATGTTTCAGTGGAGGATTCGTTGACGCAAGAAGAAGAAGAACAGAACCAACCCTTTAATATTCAACCAATTGTGAAGGCCATGATAAAGCATATCCCAGTCAATATTGTAATTGATAGCGGAAGTGAACTGACTGCGATCTCAGAAAATTTTTTCATGCCGTGTAATGCTAATGAGGAATTGCCAGTTCTGAAAACACGTAAGATTAACGTAAGAGGTACTATTAGAAACAATGCTACGGAAGTTACGAGACAAACAAGGTTAACTCTTTCGTGTCAAGGTCAAAAGATCGAAGCCAACTTCGTGATTATACCTAAACTAACTGTAGATTTGATTATAGGTTCAGATTTCTTAAATGAGAGACGAGCTATAATAGATATGGGGAAAGGTAGCGTAACATTCGGGATTGTCACACTTCTCTTTGAGCAAAAGCTAAAATTAGAAGAAATACCAGTTATAAACAAACAATTAAGAATGACGCGAGATAGAGAGGATGAAGAATTAGAATGGTATGCACAAAAGGGGGAATCACCTCAACTCATGTTAGGAGTCCATAAAGAAATCGACGAAAAATTGCAAGAAGTTCAAGGTATTTCGGAACACAGTAAAAGAGAATTAGAGGGTATTTAATGAGAAAAAACAGAGGTATTTATACTTAAGACTGGCAGTATTAAACACTTCCAGTACAAGTTTGAAGTAAAACAGCACAAACCACTTAGAGTGCCACCCTATACAATCCCATTAAGCTACAGGAATAAAGTATTCCAGGAGATATCTAAAATGTTAGATGATGATATTATTGAACCAGCTATCTCCACATATAACAGCCCACTCCATATTGTACAATATCGAGATGGGAGCATCAGGTTAGTGCTTCATTCCAGACAGATCAACACAATCATAATCACTGAGACAGATCGTCCAGAAAAATTAGAGGAATTGATACAAAACATCCACGGTGCTAAGATATTTTCATCAATTGATTTATGGAGTAGTTTCTGACAAATAGAATTAGCCCCAGAACGTAGAAAATTTACAGCATTTATCGTATTCGGTAGATGTTTGGCTTAAACATATCATCATCAGCGTTTATTAGGTGATTTAATACTATACTCAGTCCTTAAATTTTACAAAAAATTACTTGTAATGTTGATGATGTGATTATAGCAGAACCCTCTTGGGAACATCACAGCGACACATTAAATCAGTTTTTACAGATCGTGAAAGAGCATGGGGTCACAGTAAATATAACAAAATCCAAATTTGGAAGGCGAGAGGTCAAATTTCTAGGACACATAATTTCAGAGAAAGTGGTAATGCCCGAACCAGAAAAACTAATGGCAATCAAAGAATTCTGTACTCCATATAATAAGAAAACTCTCAGACGATTGCTAGGTCTCACCGGATTCTATAAAAAATTTATTTGGATCGACACTCTCGCAACACCACGCCTATGTGCATTGACTGAAAAAAACATGCCATGGGTATGGGATCAACAAGCCAATGAAGAATTTTTAAAAGTGAAAAATGCACTAACAACAGCACCGATTTTACCACATCCTGATCTAACACAAAATCTTTGTATGGCCACTGATAGCGTAAAAACACGTTTAGCAGTTGTTTTATTCCAAGAATACGAACAGGCAGGGCCAAGATCATATAGAAAAATTGCATTTACCAGTCGGGTACCCACAAAAAGAGAGATAAACTATTCAGTCACGGAGCTGGAAGCATTGGCCATTGTATGGGGCCTCCAACGTTTTCAATACTTCCTATTCGGAAGAAAAACAAAAGTATACACTGACCACAAAGCATTTGAATTTCTGTTATCCGCCAAACTAACTCATGGGAGGTTAGCCAGATGTATGTTATTAATACAAGAATTTGACTTCACTAGTACACACATACCAGGACCATCGAATGTATTAGCATATGCTTTATCACGATGTCCACAGGGTGCATCCAATAACATAGGTTTGGAAGCAGCAGAAGACCAGTTTACAATGTACTATATGAAACAAGTACCTTTCGAAAACTACATTACGACAGCATTGAAAAACATAGGCAAAGAACAGGACAAGGATCCTGAAATTCTAGGAAGCAAACACAAGTGGAGAAGTAAGGATTTTCCAGACATTCGACAACACTATCTCGTAAAAAACAATGTTTTATTTTTTAGACGAAATGTTGCAACGAATGAATGGTTAATTTATATCCCAGATGAACTAATTAATAAGTACATATGGTATATACATTTAAGTAATGGCCACTTTGGACCAAAGAAATGCTTTTTAAAAACAAAACAAACAAGCCATTTTCCTAAAATGGAAAGAGGAATTAGAACAGTATTAGTCAAATGCAAAAAATGTATGAGGGCTAAACACATCACTTTCCAAACCAAACCACATGTTTCCAATAATCCCTAAAAAATTAAAACAAATAGATGCAACAGATTTAATGGGGCCCCTCCCACACACAAAAATGGATATATTTTCATATTTGTCGTTTTGGAACTTACTTGACACCATTAAAACGGGCAAAAGGTCCTACTATAAGTAAAGCATTTAGACAAAATTTTCTCAGACAAGTAGGTCGAGTGGAACGAATAATTTCGGATAATGGCCCACAATACAAATCAGTGCAATGGCAGAACACGCTAAAACAACAACAAAAAACCCATCTACATATCTATATACAAACCTAGCATAAATCCAGCAAAACGATCTATGAAGGACATAGGCACTTTATGCCGATTACATGCAGGCAACACTTGGGAAATATACCTCAAAGATTTTCAAGAAGTAATAAATGAAATGCGATATAGCACTACACTACTACTTCCAGTTACTGTACTTGAAAATATTGAACCCCCAAACATAACCAGAGAAAATGTTAGATTTCCTATTGTACCATGTAGACCGCACAAAGAAGTCATAGCAACAGCACTCTCCCACATCAGAAAGGCAGCCATTAAAAGAAAAGAAAGTGGAGATAGAGCAGCAATTAAAAGAACATTCTCCGTACGCGAGAAAGTATTTGTAAAAACACACCATCTCTGCAGCAAACAGAAACACAAAATACGTAACTTCTACACTGCATACAAAGGACCTGTCATAATTACCTGAATTGCTCATGATAATGCTGTGGAACTAATGAACCCAAAAACAGGCAAAACCTTAGGACTTCACCATGTGAGCCATATCAAAAAATTTGAAGATAAATTTTATTACTGGTAAATAATCAGCACAATATTTCAAGATTATGTTGCAGATAAGATCGTCAGGAGAGAGAAGAATGAAGAGAGAGGAAGGAGGAGAAAAGAAAGTAGTTTCGATAAAAACAAAAACAAAAATAACACCAATAGTACCATAGATTAAGGTGAAGAGATAAAGTATAGATAGTCTAACAGCATGAAATACTAAAATGCTGTACACCACGACACTACACAAAAATAAAAAACGAATTTGAGGACTCTTGTAGAAGTTAAGACTCAAAATATGTTAGAATTGTAACATGGAAAGGACGCCGAAATTTGTAAAGCATTATAAGAAGGGGTAAAACAATGTAGGTACTAGACATCTGTTAGATGATTATCAGTAAAACTTTTTGCAAGAACCATGGTAATAACTCCAGCAAAGACCAGATGCAACGACCCACAATTTGCAACGCAAGAAGCATCAAGAAAGAAAAGGAAGTAGTTAGAAAGACATGATTCCTACAAGGCAGAAGCGTCGAGAGAAGGGAAAGGACAGCGAGATCAACAGAGGGCCCTTGTAGCCAAAGTGGGCAGTAAATCTGGCCACTAAGCAGAACCCTGGTGGGGCAGAACACGGAACCACATAGTGGCGAAACCATGCTGGGACAGAACACAGAAGGCCAAGAGGGTCTTGGAACGTCCTGACTCAGCAGAGCGAGCAAAAAACGGCCTGACGAGAAGACCGCTTTGAGAAGCCACCACTTCCAAAAAAATACGTGTAAAATAGACGAAATACCTTCCCTAATCCCTATCCTATTGTAAACTAGTCGTCTGCGAAATATTACAACGAAAAGCGACCGCTTTCAGCGACACATAACGATGACTTTCATGCGTACAAAGCCAGTAAACCACGAGATTCTGCACTCACAGCTCCATTCCATTATGGAACCTCCACAACAGCAACACACACATGCAAAGCCAACAAGGAATGACGAACGAAGCTGTACATCAAATACTTGCCAAATCCATCTCGCTCAAGTCCATCACCTCCGTGCAAAAACATTCGCCAACCTCACGCTTAAACATTCATAGGTTTGTGTGAATGTGTGAAATCAAATTATATGATGTAGGAATTGTGCAAAAAGAAATGTGTGAAAAACCAAATAAGTTAAGCACGACAGACAGCTAATAAACTACAAAATAACAATCATTGACTATGGACTTAAGTAAAAAATAGACTATCGATAAAAATAAGTCTTTAGTTCTGAAATGGACAGTATATAAAGAACAAAAGTAACACATAATAAACACTAAAACTATATGGCACTTATTTTCTCCTCATAATAATAAAAGAATACTATACTTTACTTATTTTCTCCTTATAAAAACAAAGAATAAAAAATTATCGTATTGGATGTTTTCCCTTTTTTTAAAACATTTGTACTATTTGTTAGGATAATATCTCAATACTTATGTATGTATATTTCATTGTCAAAGCAATTCTTGGAAATAATTCTCATTTGTTAGTGTAACAATGTTGAAATGAGTGTCTAGAAACAAAAACATTTTACTTGTACATGATATTTAGAAAATGTGTTAGGAATACATTATACTTAATTACTACATTTATAAAAAAAAACAATATTTATAAGAATATCGATGTGAAAGACTCCTCACTTTCGATAACAAACTTCTTAAAAAACAAACTTCACACTTAAATAAAGAAAGAAAATAACTAAGAAATAATATTTATAATAGCATAAAAATGCTCTTCTCTTGTCAATTTCAGCATATTTTTGAGAATAATGTGGAAGAATATAAAAATATAAATTAGTAATACAAACTAGCATAGAACCAGGATAACGTGGCTGAACAGTAGGCAACAAAATTTAGATAAAGGAATAATTTTTGACTGACTTAGACAACGATTCAATCATTGCCTAATTTCAGTGCGAAAATTAAGTTGGAAGGGTGGTGATATGTAAGGTGTCAGCAAATCCAACACCTTCCATGAAAACCCTGACATGATAAGCAAATCCGGCAGTATGTCACATAGCTCCGAATAAATTATGACATTAAATTAACCAAAGTAATACGAGTAACGATTGAGCAAATGGAATACCACAGACTAACACAAGAATGGTTAAATGCATGTCATACCTTCCCACAGTGAGACTGACGCAGTTCCGAGGGGAGAAACGAGAACAGAAGCCGAGAGCAGAACTGTGTTTAGCTAGAAGGCCCTACGATAAGGGACGGAACCCACGCTGCCAGCTAACCAGCAGGACCACCCCCCAGCCCATGTTAAAAGCTAGAGCCCTCCAGAACAACAGTATAGATCTTACAGTAACACTAAAAGTGCCACACCAGCTGCAAGTTTTAGCGTGAGACTTTTTCGCGTCTCTGTTACGTTTCAAACGTTAAAAACATTGCCCCACCACGAAAAGTAACCGCCAGGACCACCCCTCAGCCCATGTTAAAAGATAGAGCCCTCGAGAAGAACAATATACATCTTACGATAACACTAAAAGGGCCACACCAGCCGCAAGTTACAGCGTGAGACTTTTTCGTGTCTCTGTTACGTTGCAAACGTTAAATCATTGCCCCACTACGAAAATTATAACGCTTCTCATTGGATAGATATAATTTTCGTAGGCGGAGCTTAAGGTTTACATTGAGATCCTGATTGGACAGATGAAAACACATCCAGATAGTTTTTTTTAAGCCAACTTCGGTAAATTGTACTAAGGAGAAGTTAGGAGAGAGTCGCTTCCGAGTCGGCGAGGTGCGTGGAGCTGTGCCGACCAACGCCCCCTGATGAAAACCGACAAGGTAATAAACGCAAGCGATGCCGCACTTTTGAGCGCATAAGGCTTCACTCAGAACTGCAGAAGTCTCATCTGTTACATCCCCCTTTTACGTAATACTAGTGTCGATCGTCAATTAAAGCTCATGGTATTCACATTTGCTACGTAAGTTAAAATCTCAAACGCGATGATTTTTCTGTTATATAATTATTGAGAAGCTACATCTGCCACTGTAATTTACGACAAGTTAGATAAGTAATTAAAGATAATTGAGGGTCACTCTAGACCATTTTGATAGTTTTCTCTTTTGTGAAACTTAATTTAAACCTAGATTATAGATGTGATATGGCATAGGTCATCCTTCGATCCATTGTAGAACTTGGAAACCCATTCAGGGAATATTTGTTCACATTTTTGTTGAACGCAGTTGGTTTTTATCATCCTGTATTAAAACATTTCCTTTTATCAATAGTGCAATTTATAAACAAAGTTTTGTGAGTAGAATAAAATTTACAATGGTAAAATTAACTGCTTTTTCGACGTTATTTTACCAGCTAACTAGAAATAGAAAGCCTTGATCCATTTCCACTACATTTAGTTAGTATTAAGATTCTTTTAGAGGGAGTGCAGTGGAGCTGACGCTGAAATCATTAAGTATTTGGTTATATCATCGCTAGTCTCACTGAACTCTAAATGTCATGTGTTGTCTGGCGTCTCCTTACCAGCAACAGGTCCCAGGTTCAAACTAGTCAATTCCCTAAAAAACACGCGCAGAGCGTCGTTGGGCGAAAGTGGTAGGGAGACACGACTTAGAACAGACAGACACCACGCAGAATGTTAGAAAATGCTTAAGACTAACCACCAGCAGGGGCCTTAAGTTAAACGGCCGCAGACAGTAGGAAAATAAGGTGTCAAAGCGAGATTGATTGGAAGAATCTTGATGAAATTTAACCCATCCACGAAAGAATTGGTCTGCAAAGCGTTCGTTCGACTGAAGCTGTTGTTCAGTATGGGATCCATGCCAGGTGGGACTGATAGAGAACATGTCCCATGGCTCAGATTAGGCGAACTATAAATTCTTAAATATTTTCCACGATATTGAGCAATTATATTTGTCATATGCAAAAGAAACCCTACTGAAAGTCAAGGAATAATGCGAGTGTAAGGAAAACCTATTATCTGCAGTCTAAGTATTATCATTATCTCCGTTGTCTTTGGTATCGGCGGGAAACAAAAAGCGCCACACACTATCTTGTTTTGTCTCGTTCGGATAGGACGCCATTGTGCGAAATCTACTTAATAAGGTGTGTACATGTTTTATTATTTGGGCATTGAGCTCCAATATATGTCTGAAGTGTAACCTGCACCACACATCCCGTTTGCTTGTCATATTTAAAAGACATTCAGACGCTACGCCGTCAGCAAGCTGAATATCGCTGGACCGCGACTACTGGCCGCCATTAAGCGGCAATTGCAAATTATAGTAATTATTATCCCCTTCTTTCCACAGGCGAAGCTGGAGATCGGCGATATCATTTCTTTCCTTCATGATTTGTAGGAAACTGACTTACCGATTTATTCAGACGATTTATGTCACGTGGAATAGGACACAGACTTGGCCTGCACTAAGACGTAATTGAATCACACGTAGGTCCTTACGTACTGAAAATGGTGGCTTACTTTTTTGTGTGTATATAAGCTATAATGATTAAATCTTTTTGAGCACCGATTCGTTTCCGTAATTTCAATAATTATACAGTATACCATGCTACATTTTTTTGTCAGTAAAATCTAAGAACGATCCTTGCCTTCGCATATCTTTGCACTGAAACCAAAATGAAATAAAAAATAGAAACAAAATACATATAAATAAAATAAAATAATAAAACCCCACGTTCACATTCCATTCAACAACACACGCATTAATAGGTTATATACAGGGTGTCCCATTAATCTTGACTATCCCAAATATCTGTTTGTCGAGACGCCAATTACAAAATGTTTGAAGCAAATGTTCTTCAGCCGTCATGGGGACATCAATCAGCATGATTCCATCCGGTGTAGCTTTGTTTTTACAAAGTTATGAACAGCGGTATTACTTTTTAGGTGGCACTCTGTATTATTTATTCGGTATTCATTTCCTCTCCTAAAGACCTATTCAAAAATGTATCACAGTGGGCAGTTCACTGAAACACAACGTTATTAATTACATAACACAACACTGACTTTGAGCCCGGAATCACAAACTCGTCGACTTGCTGGAGTTGTCAGAAGACAAATGCAAACCAAGTGAAAACATCACACAAATTTGATTGTCCTTTACCATTGCGCAGGAGTAGAACATTCAAAGGGGCTCAAAGTGGTGACCCTGGACGCCGATACACTGGTGCACTCGTTGAATGAAAGTATTATTTACAGCTTCCAGTGTTGCCTGCTGAAGATAATTATAAGCAAGCACGATACGTTCCTGCATTTCCTCTGGAGTTACTGGAAATTCGCGAGAGACAACGTCTTTAATTCATCCCCAAAGAAAAAAGTCCAGAGGATTTAAATCAGGAGACATAGCAGGCCAAGTAACTGTTCCTAACTGTACCTCCTCGAGCAGTCCAGCTGGCAGGATAACTTCGGTTCAGAACACGACGTGCCCGCATGGCCTTATGTGCTGGACATTCCACGTGTTGATATCATTTAAGAATTCTTGTTCTTAGCCGCACTTCATCCAAAAGAGGAGGAAGAACTCCTCTGAGAAAGTTGGCACACGCCGTGCTGTTTAGACCATCACTGATGAAATAAGGGTCAGTATTTGTAGTACCAAGCATCCCACTCCAGACGTTAACCCCCCATTGACGCTGATGTTCCACCTGTCTAAGCCATCGCGGGTTGTCGCTGGACTAATAATGCACTTTCCTTGTATTTACCTGTCCTTTGTTTCAGAAGGAACATTCATCGGTAAATAGAACATTGGAGAAGAAGTTCGGGTTAGCGACGATTTGTTGCTGTGAGCACTGAAAGAACTGTACACGATTCTGGAAATCATTCCCATGCAATTCTTGATGTAGGTGTACATGGTAAGGATGGAACCCGTGACGTGTAAGAATACGATGTACATTGGTTTTAGTAATGCCAATAGCGTGTTCAAGATGTCGTGGGCTCATATGTGGATTTATAGCAACGGAAGCGAGAACAGTAACTTCGGCAGTTTCGTCTGTGCGAGAGCTACGACGATTGCGTTGTCGTGGGTTGAAACTTCCCGTTTCCTGAAGCGTCGCAACAAGACGAGAAAACATCCGTCGGGAAAGGGGTTTTTTGTCAGAATATCGCTCTCTGTACAGTTCCGCTGCCAGCGTAGCATTTCGTCTACCTTCAACAACAACAACAACAACAACTACAACAACAACAATAAAAGAAACGTTATGTCGATGCAGTCTGTAGGAAGGACAGACTTTACTGTATGCCTACTCTACACAACACTATTTAAAAGGACTCCACTACTGTACTAAATGTACCCGTACATAGGAAAACAATATTGCAGTTACTGTTGTGCTAACATACATTCCCCACAGATGAGTAGCAATTCTACCTTTTCTTCGTTGGTGTACATTCTACTCACACAACTCTTCAACTGACGATTGTTGACCGAATGACGGGTGTGCATTCTATTTATGTTTACATTTGTCCTCTGTCAACGTCAGGCCGTCCTGAGTGACCGAGCGTTCTAGGCGCAGCAGTCTGGAACCGCGCAACCGCTACGGTCGCATATTGGAATCCTGCCTCCAGCATGGATGAGCGTGATGTCCTTAGGTTAGTTAGGTTCAAGTAGCTCTAAGTTCTAAGGGACTGATGACCTCAGACGTTATGTTCCATAGTGCTCAGAGCGATTTTTATGTCAACGTCAGCACATGGATGTGTTCCTTTACCCCGAGTACCTGCACTAAGCGCTAGGAGCGTCGACGTCAGTGCTGTGTTACGTAATTAATAACGTTGTGTTCCAGTGAACGGTACACTGTGACACGTTTTTGAATAGGTCTTCATGAGAGGAAATGAATCACCGAATATAAAGTATCGGGTGTCAATTAAAAAAGTCATGCCGCTTTTCATAGCTTTGTAAAAAAAGAACAAAGTTACCAGGAAGGGGACAAACAGTTACTTAGGGCGGAGGGGTTCAAGATAAATGGGATACCCTGTATAGATAACACCGCTAAAGATAAGATCAAACAAAGAGCGGCGCTTAAGCGTCACCGAGATGATCAACGTACTCCAGTGGCAGACTCTACGCCGGCCGGTGTGGCCGTGCAGTTGTAGCCGCTTCAGTCTGGAACAGCGTGAACGGTACGGTCGCAAGTTCGAATCCTGCCTCGGGCATGGATGTGTGTGATGTCCTTAGGTTAGTTAGGTAGAAGTAGTTCTAAGTTCTAGGGGACTGATGACCTCAGAAGTTAAGTCCCATAGTGCTCAGAGCCATTTTTTGTCAACGTCAGCTCATGGATATGTTCCTTTTCCCCCGAGTACCTGAACTAAGCGCTAGGAGCGTCGACGTCGGAGCTTTGTTACGTAATTAATAACGTTGTGTTTCAGTGAACTGTACACTGTGACACAATTATGAATAGGGTTTTAGGAGAGGAAATGAATCACCGAATAAAAAATACAGAGTGTCATTTAAAACGGTCATACCGATTTTCTTAGCTTTGTAAAAAAAAACAAAGCTACAACGAAGGGGACGATCAGTTACTTAGGGAAGGGGGGGTCCATGATAAATGGGACACCCTGTATAAAAATATCACAGATACTGATAAGATCCAACGAAGAGCGGCGCTTAAGCGTCACCGAGATGCTCAACGTACTCCAGTGGCAGACGCTAAGCCGGCCGGTGTGGCCGTGTAGTTGTAGGCGCTTCAGTCTGGAACCGCGTGGCCGCTATGGTCGCAGGTTCGAATCCTTCCTCGGGCATGTATGTGTGTGATGTCTTTAGGTTCGTTAGGTTTAAATAGTTCTAAGTTCTAGTGGAGTGATGACCTCAGAAGTTAAGTTCCATAGCGCTCAGAGTCAGTTTTTTGTCAACGTCAGCACATGGATCTGTTCCTTTACCCCAAGTACCTGCACTAAGCAGTAGGAGCGTAGACGTCAGTGCTGTGTTACGTAATTAATAACGTTGTGTTGCAGTGAACGATACACTGTGACCCATTTTTGAATAGGTCTTTACGAGAGGAAATGAATCACCGAATTAAAAATACAGAGTGTCATTTAAAAAAGTCATACCGTTTTTCCTCGCTTTGTAAAGAAACAAAGCTACAACGTAGGGGACAAACATATACATAGGGGGGGGGGGCGGTAGGGGGGTGGTAGGGGGGCATTCACGATAAATGGGACACCCCGTATACAGGGTGTTACAAATTGGTACGGCCAAATTTTAGTAAACATTCCTCACACACAAATAAAGAAAAGATGTTATGTGGACATGTGTCCTGAAACGCTTAATTTCCATTTAGAGCTTATTTTAGTTACGGTCTTCCACCTACGCTCAATGGAGCACGTTATCATGTTTTCATACGGGACACTCTACCTGTACTGCTAGAACATGTGCCTTTACAAGAACGACACAACATGTGGTTCATGCACGATGGTGCTGCTGCACATTTCAGTCGAAATGTTCATACGCTTCTCAACAACAGATTCGGTGACCGATGGATTGGTAGAGGCGGACCAATTCATGGCCTCCACGCTCTGCTGACCTCAGCGCTGTTGACTTTCATTTATGTGGGCATTTGAAAGCTCTTGTCTACGCAACCCCGGTACCAAATGTAGAGACTCTTTGTGCTCGTATTGTGGACGGCTGTGACACAATACGCCATTCTCCAGGGCTGCATCAGACGGAGGGAGGATGCATGTATCCTCGCTAATGGAGGACATTTTGAACATTTCCCGTAACAAAGTGTTTGGAGTCACGCTGGTACGTTCTGTTGCTGTGTGTTTCCATTCCATGATTAATGTGATTTGAAGAGAAGTAATAAAATGAGCTCTAACATGGAAAGTAAGCGTTTACGGACACATGTCCACATAACATATTTTCTTTCGCTCTGTGTGAGGAATGTTTCCTGAACGTTTGGCCGTACCTTTTTGTAACACCCTGTATACATAACACTGATACAGATAGGATCCAACGAAGAACGGCGCTTAAGCGTCACCGAGATGCTCAACGTATTCCATTAGCAGACGCTACGCTGGCCGGTGTGGCCGAGCAGTTACAGGCGCTTGAGTCTGCAACCGCGTGACCGCTACGGGCGCAGGTTGGAATCCTGCATCAGGCATGTATGTGTGTCATGTCCTTAGACTGTGTAGGTATAAATAGTTCTAAGTTCTAGTCGAGTGACTACCTCAGAAGTTAATTTCCATAGTGCTCAGAGCCACTTTTTTGTCAACGTCAGCACATGGATGTGTTCCTTTACCCCGAGTACCTGCACTAAGCACTGGGAGCGTCGACGCCAGTGCTGTGTTACGTAATTAATTACGTTGTGTTTCAGTGAACGGTACACTATGACACGCTTTTGAGTATGTCTTTAGAATAGGGAATAAATCACCGAATACAAAATACAGGGTGTCATTTAAAAAAGTCGTACCACTTTTGATAGCATTGTACAAAAAGAAAGCTACAACGAAGGTGACAAACAATTACTTAGGGAGGCGGTTTCAGGATAAATGAGACAATCTGTATATAGATAACACAGATACTGATAAGATCCATTGAAGAGCGGCGCTTTAGCGTCACCGAGATGCTCAACGTACTCCAGTGGCAGACGCTACGCCGGCCGGCGTGGCCGTGCAGCGACAGGCGCTTCAGTCTGGAACCGCGTGGCCGCTACGATCGCAGGTTCGCATCCTGCCTCGGCCATGGATGTGTCTGATGTTCTTAGCTTAGTTAGGTTTAAGGAGTTCAAATTTCTAGGGGACTGATGACCTCAGAAGTTATGTTCCATAGTGCTCAGAGCCACTTTTTTGTCAACGTCAGCACATGGATGTGTTCCTGTACCCCGAGTACTTGCTCTAAGCGCTAGGAGCGTCGACGTCAGTGCAGTGTTACGTAATTAATAACGTTGTGTTGCAGTGAACGGTACACTGCGACACGTCTTTGTGTGCGTCTTTAGGATAGGGAATAAATCCCCGAATAAAAATACAGGGTGGCATTTAAATACGTCATACCTCATTTCCTAGCTTTGAAAAAAAAAACAAAGCTACAACGAATGGGACAAACAGTTACTTAGGTAAGGGGGGTTCAAGATAAATGAGGCACCTACATCTACATCTACATCTACATGACTACTCTGCAATTCACATTTAAGTGCTTGGCAGAGGGTTCATCGAACCACAATCATACTATATCTCTATCATTCCACTCCCGAACAGCGCGCCGGAAAAACACCTAAACCTTTCTGTTCGAGCTTTGATTTCTCTCATTTTATTATGATGATCATTCCTACCTGTGTAGGTTGGGCTCAACAAAATATTTTCGCATTCGGAAGAGAAATGTGGTGACTGAAATTTCGTAAATAGATCTCGCCGTGACGAAAAACGTCTTTGCTTTAATGACTCCCATTCCAATTCGCGTATCATATCTGCTACACTCTCTCCCCTATTACGTGACAATACAAAACGAGCTGCCCTTTTTTGCACCCTTTCGATGTCCTCCGTCAATCCCACTTGGTAAGGGTCCCACACCGCGCAGCAGTATTCTAACAGAGGACGAACGAGTGTAGTGTAAGCTGTCTCTTTAGTGGACTTGTTGCATCTTCTAAGTGTCCTGCCAATGAAACGCAACCTTTGGCTCGCCTTCCCCACAATATTATCTATGTGGTCTTTCCAACTGAAGTTGTTCGTAATTTTTACACCCAGGTACTTGGTTGAATTGACAGCCTTGAGAATTGTACTATTTATTGAGTAATCGAATTCCAATGGATTTCTTTTGGAACTCATTTGGATCACCTCACACTTTTCGTTAGTTAGCGTCAACTGCCACCTGCCACACCATGCAGCAATCTTTTCTAAATCGCTTTGCAACTGATACTGGTCTTCGGATGACCTTACTAGACGGTAAATTCCAGCATCATCTGCGAACAACCTAAGAGAACTGCTCAGATTGTCACCCAGGTAATTTATATAGATCAGGAACAGCAGAGGTCCCAGGACGCTTCCCTGGGGAGCACCTGATATCACGTCAGTTTTACTCGATGATTTCCCGTCTATTACTACGAACTGCGACCTTCCTGACAGGAAATCACGAATCCAGTCGCACAACTGAGACGATACTCCATTGACCCGCAGCTTGATTAGAAGTCGCTTGTGAGGAACGGTGGCAAAAGCTTTCCGGAAATCTAGAAATACGGAATCAACTTGAGATCCCCTGTCGATAGCGGCCATTACTTCTTGCGAATAAAGAGCTAGCTGCGTTGCACAAGAACGATGTTTTCTGAAACCATGCTGATTACGTATGAATAGATCGTTCCCTTCGAGGTGATTCATAACGTTTGAATACAGTATATGATCCAAAACCCTACTGCAAACCGACGTCAATGATATAGGTCTGTAGTTCGATGGATTACTCCTACTACCCTTCTTAAACACTGGTGCGACCTGCGCAATTTTCCAATCTGTAGGTACCGATCAATCGGTGAGTGAGCGGTTGTATATGATTGCTAAGTAGGGAGCTATTGTATCAGTGAAAGGAACCTAATCGGTGTACAATCTGGACCTGAAGACTTGCCCGTATCAAGCGATTTGAGTTGCTTCGCAACCCCTAAGGTATCTACTTCTAGGAAACTCATGGTGGCAGCTGTTCGTGTTTCAAATTCTGGAATAACACCCTGTATATAGATAACATAGATACAGATAAGACCCAAGGAAGAGCGGCCCTTAAGCGTCACCGAAATGCTCAACGTACTCCAGTGGCAGACACTAAGCCAGCCGGTGTGGCTGTGCAATTATAGGCGCTTCAGTCTGGAACCGCGTGACTGCTACGGTCGCAGGTTGGAATCCTGCCTCGGGCATGGATGTGTGTGATGTCCTTAGGTTAGTTAGGTTTAAGTAGTTCTAAGTTCTAGGGGACTGATGACATCAGAAGTTAAGTACCATAGTGCTCAGAGCCATTTTTTTGTCAACGTCAGCACATGGATGTATTCCTTTACCCCGAGTATCTGCTCTAAGCGCTAGGAGCGTCGACGTCAGTGCTGTGTTACGTAATTAATAACCTTGTGTTGCAGTGAACGGTACACTGTGACACATTTTTGAATAGGTCTTTGGGAGAGGAAATGAATCACTGAATAAAAAATACAGGGTGTCATTTAAAAATTTCATACCTCTTTTCCTAGCTTTGTAAAAAAACAAAGCTACAACGAAGGGGACAAACAGTTACTTAGGGAAGGGGGGGTCCAAGGTAAATGGGACACCCTGTATATAGATAACTCAGATACAGATAAGATCCAACGAAGAGCGGCGCTTAATCGTCACCTTGATGCTCAACGTACTCCAGTGGCAGACGCTACGCCGGCCGGTGTGGCCATGCAGTTGTAGGCACTTCAGTCTGAAACCGCGTGACCGCTACCTTCGCAGGTTGGAATCCTGCCTCGGGCATCGATGTGTGTGATGTCCTTAGGTTAGTTAGGTTTAAGTAGTTCTAAGTTCTAGGGGACTGATGACCACAGATCTTAAGTCCCAAAGCGCTCGGAGCCATTTGAACCATTTTTGAGCAGACGCTACAAGGGAAATGTTGTGCATCACGTATAACTTTATTATTGAAATTTCAAGATACGTAGTAATTTCCGCTGAAGAGTCGGACAGTATATTGCCTTCTCCTACATAAGTCTCGTGAAAGTACCATAACAAGAAAATCCGAGAAATTAGAGCTGTCCGACAGTCATTCTTCCCAAGTGTCATTCACGACTGGAAAAGGGAAAGGGAGATCTGTTGGTGCTATCTGAACTACGTTCTGCCTCACACCGTCAAGGAGTTTGCTGAGTATTGATGTAGATGTAGATTAAGGTAGTGATTATTAGCACACTGCATGAAGAGTTGCTACGACTTCTCCTGCTTTAAATGCAGGGTACGGCCATACTTTCAGGAAACATTCCTCACACACAAATAAAGAAAAAATGTTTTGTGGACATGTGTCCGGAAACGCTTAATTTCCATGATAGAGCTCATTTTAGTTTCGGCAGTATGTACTGTACTGCCTCGATTCACCGCCAGTTGGCCCAATTGAAGGAAGGTAATGTTGACTTCGGTGCTTGTGTTGACATGCGACTCATTGCTCTACAGTACTAGCATCAAGCACATCAGTACGTAGCATCAACAGGTTAGTGTTCATCACGAACGTGGTTTTGCAGTCAGTGCAATGTTTACAAATGCGAAGTTGGCAGATGCCCATTTCATGTATGGATTAGCACGGGGCAATAGCCGTGGCGCGGTACGTTTGTATCAGGGCAGATTTCCAGAACGAAGGTGTCCCGACAGGAAGACGTTCGAAGCAATTGGTCCGCGTCTTAGAGAGCACGGAATATTCCAGCCTATGACTTGTGACTGGGGAAGACCTAGAACGAGGAGGACATCTGCAAATGGACGAGGCAATTCTTCGTGCAGTTGACGATAACCCTAATGTCAGCATCAGAGAAGTTGCTGCTGTACAAGGTAACGTTGACCACGTCACTGTATGGAGAGTGCTACGGGAGAACCAATTGTTTCCGTACCATGTACAGCGTGTGGAGGCACTATCAGCAGCTAATTGGTCTCCACGGGTACACTTCTGCGAATGGTCCATCCGTTTCAGTGCAAATGTTCTCTTTACGAATGACGCTTCATTCCAAAGTGATAAAAGTGTAAATTTTCACAATCAACATGCGTGAGCTGACGAGAATCCGCACGCAATTGTGCAATCACGTCATCAACACAGATTTTCTGTGAACGTTTGGGCAGGCATTGTTGGTGATGTCTTGATTGGGCCCCATGTTCTTCCACCTACGCTCAATGGAGCACGTTATCATGATTTCATACGGGATACTCTACCTGTGCTGCTAGAACATGTGCCTTTACAAGTACGACACAACATGTGGTTCATGCACGATGGAGCTCCTGCACACTTCAGTCGAAGTGTTCGTACGCTTCTCAACAACAGATTCGGTGACCGATGGATTGGTAGAGGTGGACCGATTCCATGGCCTCCACGCTCTGCTGACCTCAACCCTCTTGACTTTCATTTATGGGGGCTTTTGAAAGCTCTTGTCTACGCAATCCCGGTACCAAATGTATAGACTCTTAGTGCTCGTATTTTGTACGGCTGTGATACAATACGCCATTCTCCAGGGCAGCATCAGCGCATCAGGGACTCCATGAGACGGAGGGTGGATGCATGTATCCTCGCTTCGGAGGACATTTTGAACGTTTCCTGTAACGAAGTGTTTGAAGTCACGCTGGTACGTTCTGTTGCTGTGTGTTTCCATTCCATGATTAATGTGATTTGAAGAGAAGTAATAAAATGAGCTCTAACATGAAAAGTAAGCGTTTCCGGACACATGCCCACATAACATATTTTCTTTCTTTGTGTGCGAGGAAGGTTTCCTGAAAGTTTTGCCGTAACTTTTTGAAACACCCTGTATAACTTAAACGAAATATGACATAGTCACATATAATGTAGACACTATTATGTGTGTGTGTAAGACCTAGGTCTGATTCAAGGAAATGACCACCATAATCTGATTATTTTTATGTAATAACAACATTAATAAAGAGCTACTCTTTGTAGTATTGCAAGTATTTGGCTGCAGCACCTATCGTATACGTGTGCACCTAGTCTGTTGTGCGGAACAACGCTCAGACTCCATGAAAACAGTAGCACTGACGTCACTCTGTGTATTATTTAGCCGTTCGAACAACTTCTGTTTATTTTGTTATTTGTTGTGCGGAACAACGCTCAGACTCCATGAAAACAGTAGCACTGACGTCACTCTGTGTATTATTTAGCCGTTCGAACAACTTCTGTTTATTTTGTAATCTAGAGCAATGTATATACAGACACAAAAGCTGGCCATTGCTGAGAAAGACCGAATCAACAACCTGGAGCGTGTGGTACGTTCTGATGAAAGCCACAGTGGCGTGGTTTCCTGGTCAGAAGCAATAGGTAGCTCGTCGAGCATTTCCGCAAATGAACGGGACTCGCTGGCGCTGAGCCGCCGGTACAAAGCGTTGCCGGCTGATGACAATCACGGCTCTGAATCGGCCGGTAATCCTAGGAGCAGCGTACTCCTCTTTCGTTGTGATGCGTCTTTTATTCCTCAGCTCCAATAACGGTGTACACCGGTGTGCCGCTATTGGCGGAAAGAAGCGCACAATTCTGGCTGCGTGTGGCGTGAGAGTAGGCGCTTGTTTGGACAGAGACGCTGCATCGGTACCCCTCTGGATGTAGCATCAGCGTGAGAGCCGCAGGTGTCCCTACCACACCTGCAATACGTATTTCTGCTACTCTGGATTATTTCTCACCGTTGCGATATTGAGTTCTCGTAAACATTAGGTTGAACGGAAAGATGTAAAGAGAAGACCTCCGATAATCCGGAGATAATGAGGACATTTTGTTTACCAGAATTCGAGATTAAAATGTTGTTACTGTTTGTAGGCGGCAATCCCATAAATCATCTTGACGAACCTGTTTGTCGCCAATACAGAGATTCTAAAATCTGCACAGCGGAAATAATATAATGACAAACATTGTGGAACGAATGAACTCGTGAAAACATAGATCTTTATACTAATTGTTCTAACATTATGCTTGGTGTCTGTTTGTTCTACTCGTAAGTCGTGTCTCCCTACCACTTTCGCGCAACGACTCTCTGAGCGTGTTTTTAGGGAACTGACTAGTTTGAACCTGGGACCTGTTGATGGTAAGGAGACGCCAGACAACACATGACATTTAGAGTTCAGTGAGACTAGCGATGATATAACCAAATACTTAATGATTTCAGCGTCAGCTCCACTGCACTCCCTGTAAAAGAATCTTAATACTAACTAGATTTAGTGGAAGGGGTTCAAGGCTTTCCTATTTTTAGTTAGCTGGTAAAATAACGTCGAAAAAGCAGTTAAGTTTAGCATTGGAATTTTTATTCTACTCACAAAACATTGTTTATAAATTGCACTATTGATAAAAGGAAATTATTTTTATACAGGATGATAAATACCAACTGCGTTCAACAAAAATGTGAACGAATATTCCCTGAGTGGGTTTCCAAGTTCTACAATGGATCTAAGGATGACCTATGCCATATCACATCAATAATCTAGGTTTAAATGAAGTTTCACAAAAGAGATAACTATCAACATAGTCTACAGTGACCCTGAATATGTTTAATTACTTATCTAACTTGTCGTAAATTACAGTGGCTGATGTGGCTTCTCAGTAATTATATAACAGAAAAATCATCGCGTTTCAGATTTTAACTTCACGTAGCAAATGTGAATACCATGCGCTTCAATTGACGATCGACACTAGTATTACGTAAAAAGGGGATGTAACAGATGAGACTTCTGCAGTTCTGAGTGAAGCCTTATGCGCTCAAAAATGCGGCATCGCGTGCGTTCATTACCTTCTCACTGTTCGTCAGGGGGCGGCGGGAGGCACAGCTCCACGCATCTCGCCGTCTAGGAAGCAACTCCCCCCTCCTAATTTCTCCTTACTACAATTTACCGAAGCTGGTTAAAAAAAAAAACTATCTGGCTGTGTTTTCATCTGACCAATCAGGGTCTCAACGTTAACCTTAAGCTCTGCCTACAAAAATTCTGTCTATCCAATGAGAAACATTATACTTTTCTTGGTGGGGCAATGTCTTTAACTTTTGCAACGTAACAGTGACGTGAAAAAGTCCCACGCTAAAACTTGCAGCTGGTATGGCCCTTTTAGTGTAATCGTAAGATCGATACTGTTCTTCTGGAGGGCTCTATCATTTAACATGGGCTGGGGGGTGGTGCTGGCGGTTACTTTTCGTGGTGGGGCAATGTTTTTAACGTTTGAAACGTAACAGAGGCGCGATAAAGTCTCACGCTAAAACTTGCAGATGGTGTGGGCCTTTTAGTGTTATTGTAAGATCTATACTGTTCTTCTGGAGGGCTCTATCTTTTAACATGGGCTGGGGTGTGGTCCTGGTGGTTAGCTGGCGACGTGGGTGTTCATCCCTTATCGTAGGGCCTTCTAGCTTAGCACGGTTCTGCTTTCGGATTCTGTTCTCGTTTCTTCCCTAGAAACTTTCACGGTGGGAATGTATGACATGCATTTAGGCATTCTTGTGTTAGTCTGTGGTATTCCATTTGCTCACTCGTTGATCGTAGTAATTTGGTTAATTTAATGTCAGGATTTACTCGGAGCTATGTGACATACTGCCGGATTTGCTTATCATGTCTGGGTTTTCATGGAAGGTGTTGGATTTATCTGACACCTTAAATATCACCACCCTTCCAACTTAATTTTTGCACTGAAGTTAGGCAATGATTGAATCGATGTCTAAGTCAGTCAAAAATTATTCCTTTATCTAAATTTTGTTGCCTACTCTTCAGCCACGTTATCCTGGTTGTATGCTAGTTTGTATTACTAGTTTATATTGTTATATTCTTCCACATTATTCTCAAAAATATGTTTAAATTGACAAGAGAAGAGTATTTTTATGCTACAGTTATTATTATTTTTTAGTTATTTTCTTTCTTTATTTAAGTGTGAAGTTTGTTTTTTAAGAAGTATGTTATCAAAAGTGAGGAGTCTTTCATGTCAATTATCTTAGAAATATTGTTTTTTTTATATAAATGTAGTAATTAAGTAAAATCTATTCCTAACACATTTTCTAAATATCATGTACAAGTAAAATGTTTTTGTTTCTAGGCACTCATTTCAACATTGTTACACTAACAAATAAGAATTATTTCCAAGAATTGCTTTGACAAAGAAATGTACATACACAAGTATTGAGATATTATCCTAACAAATGGTACAAATGTTTTAAAAAAAAGAAAAACATTCAACAAGATAATTTTTTATTCCTTGTTTTTATAAGGAGAAAGTAAGTAAAATATAGTTATTCTTTAATTTTTATGAGGAGAAAATAAGTGGCATATAGTTTTAGTGTTTATTATGTGTTACTTTTGTTCTTTATATACTGTCCATTTCAGAACTAATGACTTACTTTCATCGATAGTCTATTTTTTACTTAATTTCATAGTCAATGACTGTTATTTTGTAGTTTATTAACTGTGTGGTGTGCTTAAGTTATTTAGTATTTCACATGTTTCTTTTGCACAATTCGTACATCACATAATTTGATTTCACACACTCACACAATCCTATATGTGTTTAATCATGAGGTTGGCGAATGTTTTTGCATGGAGGTGTTGGACTTGAGCGAGATTTATGTGGGCAAGTATTTGATGTACAGCTTCGTTCGTCATTCCTTATTGGCTTTGCAAGGGTGTGTTGGTGTTGTCGAGGTCCCATAATGGAATGGAGCTGTGAGTGCAGAATATTGTGGTTTACTGGCTTGGTAAGTATGAAAGTCATCGTTATGTGTCGCTGAAAGCGGTCGTTTTTCGTTGTAATACTTCACTGACGACTAGTTTACAATAGGATAAGGATTTGGGAAGGTATGTCATCTATTCTTCACCCATCTTCTTTCTTGGTCTCAATCCTGCGAATCTTCAACTTCTGTTCTTCCTGCTTTTTCTCTGCTTCTTACTTGAATCTTTGATCTTCTCTGGGCAGGATATGGAAATATTTATTGATAACTAGTCGGTTTGAATTTCTCCTCTTAGTAACAGTCTGATAAATTGTTTGGGCATGTCATTTTTACTTTGTGCAAGTTTTCTTCTGTTTCGTGCATCAGCGTGCTGTTTAATAGCTGTAGTGTGACTTTTACACATAATTTTTTTGCCAGTGGTGGCTTTCCCAAGGGGTTTTCTCGTTGGACAGTTTTTTGCTCACTCCACTGAGTCGGGGCGTTCAAGGCCCTTTTGGCCTTCTGTGTTCTGTCCCAGCAGGGTTCCGCCACTCCGTGGTTCCGTGTTTGGTCCCAGCAGGTTTCTGCCACTCTGAGGTTCCGCTTGGCAGCAGATTTGCTGCCCACTTTGGCTACAAGGGCCTTCTGTTGGTCTCACTGTCCTTTCCCTTCTCTCGATGCTTCTGCCTCGTAGGTATCATTTCTTGCTAATTACATCCTTTTCTTTCTTGATACTTCTCGCGTTGCAACTTGTGGGTCGTTGCATCTGGTCTTTTCTGGAGTTTTTACAATGGTTCTTACAAAATGTTTTACTTATAATCATCTAACATATGTCTAATACCTACATTGTTTTGCGCCTTCTTAAAAAGCTTTACAAATTTCTGCGTCCTTTCCATGTTACAATTCTAAGATATTTTGAGTCTTAACTTCTACAAGAATCTTCAAATTCATTTTTTATTTCTGTGTAGTGTCATGGTGTATAGTATTTTTGTATTCCATGCTGTTAGCCTATCTACGCTTTATCCCTTCACCTTAATCTATGCTACTATTGGTGTTATTGTTGTTTTTGTTTTTATTGAAACTACTTTCTTTTTTTTTCTCCTTCCTCTCTCTTCATCCTTCTTTCTCCTGACGATCTTATCTGCAACATAAACTTGAAATATTGTGCTAATTATTTACCAGTATTAAAATTAATCTTCAAACTTTTTGATATGGGTCACATTGTGAAGTCCTAAGGTTTTGCCTGTTTTTGGGTTCATTAGTTCCACAGCATAATCATGAGCAATTTAGCTAAATATGGCAGGTCCTTTGTATGCAGCGTAAAACTTATGTATTTCGTGTTTCTGCTTGCTGGAGAGATGGTGTGTTTTTACAAATACTTTCTGGGCTATAGAGAATGTTCTCTTAATTGCTGTTCTACCTCCTCTTTCTTTTCTTTTAATGGCTGCCTTTCTGTTGTTGGAGAGTGCTGTTGCTATGACCTTTTTGTGCTGTCTATGTGGTACAATAGGAAATCTAACATCTTCTCTGGTTATGTTTGGGGATTCAATATTTTTAAGTACAGTAACCGGAGGTAGTAGTGTAGTTCTATGTGGCATTTCATTTATTACTTCTTGAAAATCTTTAAGGTATATATCCGAAGTGTTGTATCTTTTACCTGCATATAATCGGCACAATGTGCCTATGTCCTTCATAGATCGTTCAGCTGGATTTATTATAGGTTTGTACTTAGATAAGTAGATGGGTTTTATTTTGTGTTGTTCTGCCATTGCACTGATTTATATTGTGGGCCATTATCCGCAATTATTCGTTCCAATCGACCTACTTGTCTGAGAAAATCTTGTCTAAATGCTTTACTTAAAGTAAGACCTGTTACCCGCTCTTAAGGTGTCAAGGTAACAGATGTAGAAGTAAGTTCCAAAACGACAAATACGAAAATATATCCAATTTTGTGTGTGGGAGGGTCTGCATCAAATCTGTTGCAGCTATTTGTTTTAATTTTTTAGGGATTATTGGAAACATAGGTGGTTGGTTTGGAAGGTGACGTGCTTAGCCCCCAAACATTTTTTGCATTTGACTAATATTGTTCCAATTCGTCTTTCCATATTAGTCCTGTTCTTTGCCTATGTTTTTCAATGCTGTCGTAATGTAGTTATCGAAAGGGTACTTGTTTCGTATAGTACATTGTAAACTGGTCTGCTGCTTCCAAACCTATGTTACTGAATGCACCCTGAGGACATCGCGATAAAGCATCTGCTAACACATTCGCTGGTCCTGGTATGTGTGTAATAGTGAAGTCAAATTCTTGTAATATTAACATCCATCTGGCTAACCTCCCATGAGTTACTTTGGCGGATAACAGAAATTCAAATGCTTTGTGGTCAGTGTATACTTTTGTTTCTCTTCCAAATAGGGAGTATCGAAAACGTTGGAAGCCCCATACAATGGCCAATGTTTCCAGCTCCGTGACTGAATAGCTTTTCCCGCTTTTTCTGAGTACAGGACTGGCAAATGCATTTGTTCTATGTGATCTTAGCCTTGCCTGTTCGTATTCTTGGAATAAAACAACTGCTAAACTTGGTTTTGCGCTATCAGTGGCCATACACAAATATTGTGTTAGATCAGAATGTGCTAAAATCGGTGCTGTTGTTAGTGCGTTTTTCACTTTTAAAAATTCTTCATTGGCTTCTTGATCCCATACCCATGGCGAGTTTTTTCCAGTCAATGCACATAGGCGTGGTGTCGCGAGAGAGTCGATCCTAATAAATTTTTTATAGATTCCGGCGAGACCTAGAAATCGTCTGAGAGTTTTTCTTATTATATGGAGTGCAGAATTCTTTGATTGCCGTTAGTTTTTCTGGGTCGGGCATTACCACTTTCTCTGAAATTATGTGTTCTAGAAATTTGACCTCTCGCCTTCCAAATTTGGATTTTGTTATATTTACTGTGGCCCCATTCTCTTTCATGATCTGTAAAAACTGATTTAATGTGTCGTTGTCATGTTCCCAAGAGAGTTCTGCTATAATCACATCATCAACATAACAAGTAATTTTTTTGCATCATTTCAGGGCTGAGTATAGTATTAAATCCCTAATAAAGGCTGCTGATGTATGTTTAAACCAAATGCCAATCGTTTAAACTGGTAACATCTACCGAATACGATAAATGCTGTAAATTTTCTACATTCCTGGGGCCAATTCTATTTGCCAGAAACTACTCCGTAAATCAACTGATGAAAATATCTTAGCACTGTGGAAGTTTGCTATCAATTACTCTAATTTTTCTCGGCGATCTGTCTCGGTGATAATGGTTGTGTTGATCTGTCTGGAATGAAGCACTAACCTGATGCTCCCATCTCGTTTTTGTACAATATGGAGCAGGCTGTTATATGTGGAGGTAGCTAGTACAATAATATCATGTGGAGGTAGCTAGTACAATAATATCATCATCTAACATTTTAGATATCTCCTGGAATACTTTGTTCCTGTAGCATAATGGGATTGTATAGGGTGGCACTCTAAGTGGTTTGTGCTGTTTTACTTCAAACTTGTACTGAAAGTGTTTAATACTGCCAGTCTTAGGTATAAATACCTCTGTTTTTTCTCGTAAAATACCCTCTAATTCTCTTTTACTGTGTTCCGAAGTACCTCGAACTTCTTGCAATTTTTCGTCGATTTCTTATGGACTTCTAACATGAGTTGAGGCGATTCCCCCTTTTGTGCATACCATTCTAATTCGTCATCCTCTCTATCTCGCGTCATTCTTAATTGTTTGTTTATAACTGGTATTTCTTCTAATTTTAGCTTTTGCTCAAAGAGAAGTGTGACAATCCCGAATGTTACGCTACCTTTCCCCATACCTATCATCGCTCGTCTCCCATTTAAAAAATCTGCACCTATAATCAAATCTACAGTTAGTTTAGATATAATCACGAAGTTGGCTTCGATCTTTTAACCTTGACGCGAAAGAGTTAACCTTGTTTGTCTCGTAACTTCCGCAGAATTGTTTCTAATAGGACCTCTTACTTTAATCTTACGTGTTTTCAGAACTGGCAATTCCTCATTAGCATTACACTGCATGAAAAAATTTTCTGAGATCACAGTCAGTTCACTTCCGCTATCAATTACAATATTGACTGGGTTATGCTTTACCATGGCCTTTACAATTGGTTGAATTTGAAAGGCTTGGTTCTGTTCTTCTTCTTCTTGCATAAACGAATCCTCCACTGAATCATACATGAGTCATTTCAGGAATTTCCCTTGTGAATTCCAACTTTCTGTAGGATAAGCTTCGACTGCTACTTCTCTCTCTTTTATTTCCTCTTCTCTATTTGCTCCTTCATTTACGCTTTCCTCAACATCCTGTACTTTTTCCTCATACTCGTCTATCTTCTCCTTCTTCGTCGCTACTTCCACATAATCGCATCTAAATGCACTAATTATCGCTTCATAACTTCCTTCATTATATACATTGGGTTGTGTGCCCACTAGTAACTTGTTTTCAACATCTGTCGACTGCGCATTATCCTCATTGAATTCGCTTTCCCTGGATTCCATCTCAAATAGCTCTGCAATACTCATTACTTCGTCCTTTCTTCCCACTATAATGAATTCTACTCTGTAAATGATGAAAGTCTATGTGAATGCAGCTTGCCGCTAACTTGGTGTAATATTTTGTCTGTACAGAAGTGTATCTGTCGCCTTTATCGCTCTCTCCCTCTCACACATAAATCGGTACAATAAAGTCAGGGCTTCGTGTTTTCTAGTTAGGCTGATCCGTGAAAAGACAGAGAAACAATTATGCTAATGGAGGATTCTCTCACTCTCTCTCTCTCTCTCTGTCTCTCTCTCTGTCCTTTATCTGTGTACAGTTTAAATATATTATTTACGTGAAATCAGCCTAGTAGAATCTCTGGTGGAGCCCCTTCGTCTTAATATTCAGCGGCTGGCTTGCTAGAAAAGATCTTTACCTTTTGTCATTATTATTAAGCGCTGCATTCAGTAGGGAAAATCGATCGTTTGAACAATTCGTTCAGTTTACGACAGATCTAAAATTTCAGATGTGGACGAAGCCTCTTTGGACGATTTCAAAAAACTCAGAGATTGCAGGCTCTCTTCGTCACAGCTGAAACTTCCCAATTAATTACAGGGCCCAGACAATCATCAATGGTTCAGACAGAGAACTCATTCGTCATTCACTCTAGAATAAAATGGTCACAAACCTTATTTCTGAGGAAAATTGTATATTGAATCCATTTCCGTACATGTTCCGTTTCTTGTTGGTTCCAAGTCTCATGTAATTTTCTTTTTACAGGTTTTTACTTTCTCTTTACCTATCACGCTAGCGGCACAAACTTCCTAGCTCGCTTTAGCGCGAAGAAGAGTAAATAAATCTCCTTTAGCAATCCGACAATCTTCCAACCGATACTTCCGAAGCTGTTCCTCTCTCTCACTATAATAACCATGGAGCATACATTTCTGTACCTCTGTTGTTCCAAAGAATAAACGTACTAGAAAAATACCTTGGCGTCGACGAGCTGTCGGCGCATATATTACTAGAAAATCTGATCAGATACTTTTCAAACGTAAATACATGTGGATGATTTGGTTGACAATTATTAATTATTGCGTGGTAGAGGGTAATTTTCCGTGGGGAGATTACACCACATTCGTTGTGCATGCCTCTGGAAATTCATCTTCCTCGTCAGTATTCTCCCAATTAATTTCGTCCCAACACGATATTGTTATTTTCCAGTCTTCGTTTTCATCTGGTCCCTGCGGATTTCTTTCTTCCTTCGACTCTTCTCGTGATAAGGTATTTATTTCTCGGTTAAAGGTGCTGCATTTGTCCTGGGTCAGTGCGCCATTCCCTTTGGCATGGGCGCTTAGCTGTCAATTCGAACGTTTTTCGGGTTTTGGTGGTCTTACCCCCACCTCTTCTATCTATATTCTCTTTTCTTGCTCCGCTTGTTGATATTGGTTTCTTTGGTGATAATTTGTCGGTCTATTGGCGTTCCAATACCCGTTCCGGTTGTCGTTATTCACTCTGTAATAGTGGTTGCCGTTCCTGGGTGAATTATATTTACAGCCATATTCTCTTCTAAATCCATAACCGGTTCTTTGTTGAAATGTATTGTCGTTTCTTGGTGCAAAGTCATCACGTGGTTCGTAATTATTGTTTCTTCGTACTGTGTCTTGTGGATTCCACTGCTTTTTGCTTTCGTTTTCACGTGCGCTTCGTCATTTCTTGTGTCATCTTCCGAAAATATGAACTCTAGTTCCCTTAGAAAACCTTTAAATGCTTTGACGTCATTGCCTCCATGACCTACTAATGATTGCTGGTATTTCAATGGTAACTTCATGGCGCACTATTTAATCAACTCCCCGTCACTGTATGGTACATCTAAGCATTGATTTTTCTCTGCTATTAATTCGAAAAATTCCACGGGACTCTTCTCTCCTGAATTTTCAAAATATGGGTTCTGTAATAATTCGTACTTCACTCTGTTCTGTGCTTCGCTGGACCAGTATCGTGAGAGAAACTTCTCTCTGAAATCTTCGTACGATCGGCATGTCGCTGCAACATTCTGCATGGTATCTGCGACTGTTCCTGACATGTGTGCACATATAAAGTCTAATTTGTGTGCTAACGTCCAGTATTCTGATAATCCTACGTTGAAATGATCAATAAACGTTCATTGATGTAATGAGTTTCCATCTCGAAAGTGTTGAAATTTTCTTACTGTGAGGAAATGATCGTTGTCGTACTTCGTCATAGTTCCATATGAAATTCGCGATTCTTCGCCACTTTTGTTTCTGATCATTTCTCCCGTCGTTGTTTCCGGTTGTGGTAGATCCATTGGATCTTGTCCACTGTAACTTTCACGTACCCTTGCGTAGTATCGTTGGAGTGGTACGCAATAATTTTCTTCCATCGGTTGTGAACGTGTAGCTGAATGCGCGACCTGGCTTTCCATTGTCACGTATTGGTTGGGTATCTTGTCTGGCTAACATTGCTGCTTCATTGCACGATCGAAACTGTCTTGAAACATACATTTGTGGTTCCGCATGTGCTTGTGGTGCCACTTGTTCATCAAGAATTTCGAAACGTGTTTGTTGCTGTGCTGGCTGTCTGATTTCACGTATGTTATTTTCCGCCTGTGATTGGAATCACAAATGCGTAACATCTTCGTTAATTGCTTGTTTTTCCGGTGCTGTTACAGATATGGATGTGGTTGCAAACTCAGTGCTTGTTCGATCCTGTTCACTAAGCTCGTCAATAGTTTGCAACAACTCTGCTCGCAATTTCTGAAATTGTTGCTTCGTTTGCGCTTTTATTTTGACTATGCGGTTATCATATCTTTTCAGCGCAGCTTTTGTGATACGTTTGCGTAACAAAATGATTTCAACAATTTCACGCGCTGTACCTGCTGCTTGTTTGTAATTACGTTTATCTGTTTCTCTAGTTTCTTGACTTCTCCCTGGGTGTTGTTACGTAATATTTTGATCTCGCCCTGAGTGTCATTACGCAATGTTTGTACTTCCGCTTGTACTTTGTCAATGTCTGTTCTCAATTCATTGTGACGTGTTACTAAGTTTCCTATCACTTCTCGAGATTCTTTTGCCTCGTCTTCAATATGACTTGGGTGTAACTGTATTTTTTTGTTTTATTCTTCAAACTCACGCATTTGTCTTGTGGTTTCTGCATTCTGAATTTGAATTTGGTTCGTAATTTCTTTATTTCGTCTTGTCATGGTTTCCGTGATTTTTTGTAATAATTCTGCCAGATTGGTGGGTCCTATTGCGTTTTCTTCCGACGTCCTACGCGCTGTGTTTTCGCCCAAGAGTTGGTTCGCAACCGATTGCATTGAACTGCGCGGTGACACGTTTCTGCTCGTATTCCTTGTACTCTATGGTGAGAGAGCTCTGATTACTTGTACCATGGGTTCTACGTGTTCAAGACGCAAGCTAGAATCCTCATCGACTGTCTCTCTACTTTCCTGCTTCTCTGTCGTACGCTGACTTACGTTTTCTATGCCTTGACGTACATTATCCACGTTATGGTGCGTTATCTGTCCTATTTCTCGCGTTACTGCGTCGTCTGTGGTACTGTCCTCTACTCTCTGTCCATCTTGATGCTGGATCTCTACCTTAATCTTTCCGAATCCCTTATTTTCTGTTTTAAAAGTAATTTACGCGCCCTACTTCTCGTCAGCATGCGCTCATACAATCTCACGCGTTTATAAACTTTTTGCACACACGACTTGACAATCCAATCACTTACTGGTTGGGTCAGACCCAACTTGTCAACGAAGTATCCGCGACCTGTGCGCTTGCATTGGAGAGAAAACTTAATTCTGACAATATTAAAATTCATAACTTAATTATGCTATTGTCTCTGCTAGACTGTCACTCGTTCTATTGAATACTTTCTTACTATCTATCGCTGCAGCTACTGTTTTCGACTATTTATGACTTTAGGCAAAAAGAATGTTTGTTACTAAAATTTTTCAACAAGATATTTTTCTGACCTAGTTAGGCATGTGGTCGACCGTCAATCATGGTATTTTACTATCCTGGCAGGGTCGCCATTCTCTAACATTCTGCATGGTGTCTGTCTGTTCTAAGTCGTGTCTCCCTACCACTTTTGCGCAACGAAGTTCTGAGCATATTTTATAGGGAATTGACTAGTTTGAACCTGGGACTTGTTGTTGGTAAGGAGACGCCAGACCACACATGACATGTAGAGCTCAGATGAGTTCAGTGAGACTAGCGATGATATAACCAAATACTTAATGATTTCAGCATCAGCTCCACTGCACTCCCTGTAAAAGAATCTTAAAACTAACTAAATTTAGTGGAAGGGATTCCAGGCTTTCCTATTTTTAGTTAACTAATAAAAAAACGTCGAAAAAGCAGTTAAGTTTAGCACTGGAAATTTTATTCTACTCACAATACTTTGTTTATAAACTGCACTATTGATACAAGGAAATATTTTAATACAGGATGATAAAAACCAACTGCGTTGAACAAAAATCTGAACGAATTTTCCCTGAGTGGGTTTCCAAGTTCTACAATGGATCGAAGGATGACCCACGCCATATCAGATCTATAATCTAGGTTTAAATTAAGTTTCACAGAAGAGAAAACTATCAAACTTCACGTAGCAAATGTGAATACCATAAGCTTCAATTGACGATCGACACTAGTATTACGTAAAAACGGGATGCAACAGATGGGTCTTCTGCAGTTATGAGTGAAGCCTTATGCGCTCAAAAGAGCGGCATCGCGTGCGTTCATTACCTTGTTGGTGTTCGTCAGGGGGCGGCGGGTGGCACAGCTCCATGCATCTCGCTGTCTCGGAAGCAACTCTCCCCTCCTAACTTCTCCTTACTACAATTTACCGAAGTTGGTTTAAAAAAGATTATCTAGCTGTGTTTTCATCTGACCAATCAGGTTCTCAATGTTAACCTTAAGCTCCGCATACAAAAATTCTGTCTATCCATTGAAAAATGTTATACTTTTCGTGGTGGGGCAATGTTTTTAACGTTTGCAACGTAAAAGAGACGCGAAAAAGTCTCACGCTAAAACTTGCAGCTGGTGTGGCCCTTTTAGTGTTATCGTAAGATCTATACTGTTCTTCTGGAGGGCTCTATCTTTTACCATGGGCTGGGGGGTGGTCCTGGTGGTTGGCTGGCGACGTGGGTGTCCATCCCTTATGGTAGGACCATCTAGCTTAAGAAGGTTCTGCTCTCGCATTCTGTTCTCGTTTCTTCCCTCGGAACTGCGTCTGTTTCACGGTGGGAAGGTATGACATGCATTTAGGCATTCTTGTGTTAGTCTGTGGTATTCCATTTGCTCACTCGTTAATCGTATTACTTTGGTGAATTTAATGTCAGGATTTATTCGGAGCTATGTGACATCCTGCCGGATTTGCTTATCATGTCAGGGTTTTCATGGAAGGTGTTGGATTTGCCTGACACCTTACATTGTTACTCAGATTCTGAGGTAAATCGATATGCTTAAATCTGTGGGAGACATCGTATGCGAGGTAAATTGGTCGCATAGTATTAGAAGTTAGAGAAATCGCTCTCATATGACAAGAAATAATCCGACTTGTTATATTGAAAACTGACTCAATAATTTTGTGAATAGTAATTAAATAATCGTAAACTCTATGTGCCAAGTTTTTAGTACTAATAAGCACTTCAAGTAGCCCAAATTAAAACTGCCTTTAATTTATTCGAATTAATAAAATTCCTTAAAAATATCGTCATAGTGTAACAAATTTGAAGACATTTCACCAGTCTTTCTACTATCTTGTTTGGCAACCTTTAGGTGTTAAGTGAAACAACTGGCATTGTGATTTTCCGCCTGTTCCTGGTCGGTCGAGAAAGGTAAGTCGATAGTGCCGTCGATACACAGGTGTCATAAATAACGTCCTCTGCATTTTCACTGACATAACATCAGTGTGACAGGAACCCAAGGCTTGCCTGTTATCCTTACGTATAAGCTGAAAGGTATCGTTAGGATCACGGAATATTTTCTGAGATAACCCTCTAAATCTCTAAGTTACATAAATAAATAAAGGACGTTACCATTAAAGTTAATTTTACGCAGCATTCGGAATCTTTTATGACAGATACATCTTTCTAATAACGCACATCTCAGCCCTTTCAACATACTTGAAAGTACTCATTCATGATGTGATCTGAGAGAATGCTGTTTGAATGATAAGATGAATGAAAAAATAAATACATGAATGAATGAAACTGTATGCCTTGGTTGAGCTACAATTTTTTTTAACTTTCTTCATTAGTTTCGGAAGCACCACAGGAAAAAGATTTTCATTTTGATAGAATTTCTTGAAGCATTCAGCAAGAAGTGTGTACACTTTCGCGGATTAGATTTTCGACAAACCCCCAAGAAAATATGTAAATCGTAGTGATTTTTCAAGTCTATGTTGGGAAGGTTCCTTTTGGTAGCTTCATTTTATGCTTCACAGGAGCTCCTCGCTGCAGTTTAGAATCATGTACAGCAGCCTTATTGTGTACATTGTGGGGCGGCGAGTAATACGTAGAAAATAAATTGCTGTATAAATGCTTGCTTGTAAAATCAGTTCCTATTATTTAGAATGTTGTTAATGCTGTCTTTCGCCGTTCTCAACACTGGCTCTCTATTTATTTTTTAGCACCCAGAAAGTGATTTAACAAAACGTGAAGCCTGTAATTAGAGTTCCTAGTGCCCACTTCATCTGAGAATGCCATTATAGCTGCAGCTTATAGCTCTGAGGAATTTGGAGATTGTCCGGGATTTCTAATCAAAAACGGTTTTCCAAAATAGTTGAGTATATTCTGAAATTCACTGATAAAAAACACAAGTATCCCTGCAACCTAACTAACAGAGCAGTTCAGAGTCTAATGCGCTGATGCAACTATAAATGTCCGAATTAAATGTTAAAAAGAATGCTCGCCATAATTTGATGAGAGTATTTCATCAAACGCCACGCTAAATAATTGGTAGAATGTCTGTCCCGCGACGGCACGTGAAAATACGACAATACGCAAACTGAAGCTAGATAATGGAAATCATCCCAGAATTAACCCTTCACTTGAAATGATTTCATGGTTCCGCGTATCTCTAGTAACTTAATACGGCACCCGAGGCTGTTTGTAGCAGTGATACCGATGCGACGCGACTCCCGACACAGATGACGTGTCATTCAGCGTCTGGAGAGAACTGGGGCCTTTTTTCCTCGCGCAGCGTTCTTATATATAAAGCCACGGTGCGGACGACTAAGGGAACGCCTGATCAAATCGGCTCTCTCGACTACCCGCTGGGCTAGTAACGCACCACTTCAAGTTACATAATAATTTATAGCTTCTTTTGCTGATGGCCGATGAAGCTCTTAATTTAAACGTGCATTCAGCACACAGGTAAGTATTGATAATAAAATTTTGACGTGGCTAAGTTAAATATTTTGGGCGAGAGAAATAATTAAATTACACTGCATGCAGTAGATGAGCTCTGAACTGGCCCTTTTGAGATCCGCTATCGCTATAATTTTATAGGTATTCAAAAGAAACTTTTCACATCTTCATAGTCATGGCGGACCTCCAACCTATTTAAATCTAAACATCCTAGCCTTATTTATTAACCTACTTAATCTATCTTGCTTCCTTCAGTTTTGAGACAAAAACCAGAAAATCATGAATTTCCACTAAAATCTTAATTTGTGAAATCCAAAGTACTATTTTTATTAAATCATTATGAAAGATGAATCTAAATATAAATTTTGAAGTCTCTAGCTCTTTTCTGTTGCGCCAATGATTTTTTCAGAAAAACGTCCAAATTTCGAAAATGGCTGAAGTTATCGAACTGATATTTAACACACATTAATGTAGTATTATTTCTGACATGCTAGAAAAGTTTTAGTTCATTTGCTTGATTTTTAAGGTATTGCGCAACATTTATGACGTCAGAGCTAGTTACAGCAGACTGACTGGCACACAATGGAAACTGATGTGAATTTACTACATCGTGAGTAGGCTGCTTCCCTACAACATCTTTGTAAATCTTTGTGTTTCATAGTTTGTATTATCTTCTATTTTGGGCTTTATGTCTTGTTATCAGCTTTTAAATTATGATGTGAGGCGTTCCAAAGCCAATTGGTTTTGGCTCAAATGGTCCCAAACATAAATGAAATTCACATATTACGTCAATTTTAAAGCCATGTCAAGAAAGCCTTTTCAAGGTAAACTAAGACTACTATTTAAAGAAGTACTTACCAGAAATGTATTGTAAAACGATGACTGATTCAGCAGCAAGGTGTCAAAATGTTTTGATTTGGTTCAGCATCATCCAAATGAATCGAAGAAAGTTAGGGGAAATTGATTTTGCAATTATATATGTTTGAAATAAATAATCTTGTGCTCCAGTAGTGTATGCAGTGGTTATGTAAAGTCGTATATGTCTGGGCCACATTTACTTGGCATACTTGTTTTTGTAATTTTCACATCCTATGACGACACCAAAGATCTGTCGAAACAGGTAACAACAATCAAAAGCATTACAAACATACTTGGCAAACTTAATTCTTCAAGAATAATTTGATTTTAGAATGGTGTGATTTAAAGTAGTAGAAAGGTGGCAGCAACAATTTTATCTCAGTATTCCCAGCGACCATTATAGTGTCATGTTTCATTATGCAAAAAATTATATCAGTTCTTACATACTACCCAAGCTATGGTGGGAACACTTTCCTGCTTACGGCCAGGAAGAGAGATACAAACCAACAGCTTACGTTTCGCTATTCCTACAAATGAAGCGTTGTGATAGGCATGCGAGAATTAAACGTCAGTTGACAATTTTATGTATCTAAATTTCTCATAACATCTCAGAAACATCTTTCACCTCTACAGTAGAACATACATCCCGTAAATCTGTCTCACCTTTCTGTACGAAGTTTTAATTATATTACAAAATGGGCCTCAAAAATGCAAATGCATTCAAAAGCTTTTAGTTTGAAACAAATTTTAGACTTGAACACCACAAAATCTATTATGACTGTGATGAAACTGAAATAAGTTGGCCAGGAAGTGTAAGCAGGAGAGTTTTGGTGGATGGACCTAGGAAGTTTTTCCTGGATTCCAAGAGATTTAGAAATTGAGACGACAACTAAATGGGGGTTAGCAGATGGTATCAGATGACGCTTGTGAACAACATAAATGTATATACATAAGACCGTATTGTTGGGAAAATCTAGCAAAGATTTCTTTCCAGCAGTATCTACTTGTTACAGATGCTGTCAACAATAAGAATACACGTCTCTTCTGAGAAAGCTATCAGCTTTCTAGCTGATTCTTTATTCGTGCCTAAAAATGTATTCTCGTGTACGCTTACCGCTACGATGTTTTGTGGTATATATGTCTTTCAATCTGTCATCTTTGAAACCAAATACAATAGATGCAAATGTGGTTTCATAGAATTTACTTGCTACTCCTGAGCCAAATTCAATTTAAGTATAACGTATCCGCAGATGTTAGTACGTTTTCACAGTCTTCGTAGCATGGACTATCCTAAAGTTTTTGCTTTTTACCACATTCGAGTGTCTGCTCAGCGAAATGCGGAGTTTGACCGTTTTACTTTGTCCTCCTCTTCTTTTAGGAAGGAGGTGCTAATCACACTATCCTTACCATTGTGTTTCTTCTTCAATGATTTGTACACATTTCAGATGCTCTGTTCAGGCGTTTTATATGGGCCCTGTGTCTTTTTCGTCGTCATTCTGCTTTTTTCTGGTCGTTTCCAATCGTTATTAACGATCCGTTGCTTTTGTACATGAAGACATCTTCCTCTATTACTTTCCATCCATACACTGCGAGGTAACAACGAGAACTCCTGTGAAACAGAACTTAGCTCAGCCTTATCACGTGACCAAATTCGTTCCCGAGAAATCCAGGAACACAATTTGCTTTGTCAACTATCAGACAATCTGTCCCAAATACACAATAAAAGACGTCCGGGAGTTTATTCTTTTCTGATTGGAACGTGAAAGCAAACGCGTCAGTATTAAGGTGCAGCTGACACAATGCCGCCGATCATATCGCCCGCCGGCCGGCTGTATTTATTGAGAACGTTACTTCCGCTACATAATTCGATTGTCCGTTGAGATATTGCCTGTGTGAAGCAAGCTGTAAACGTGGGACGTTCACACTATAAATATCCTCTGGTAGCACGTGCCTGTAATCAATTGACACCGCCCTGCATTACACATGCAGAAATGTTTTTTAATAGTTTATGAAATAATTACAGAAGGGCTCTCACCCTTTCCTGTTCAACTGCACAATAACCAATATATTTTAAATCTGTGGGGTAAATATTGACAATGGATTATTTTATTAGTTGTCATAGAGAAACACCCGTTAACTTTCATCTGAATACTGAATTTTATTTTCTGCAAACTATGTAGTAGCCTAAGGTTCTTCCGTAACATATTCGCATCACATGTACAGTACCGTGACGTGTTACGTTTAATTTGACACCTTCAAATATTTTTAAATTTCAGTATGTGCGCCGGATGGCGTGGCCGAGCGGTTCTAGGCGCTACAGTCTGGAACCGGGCGACCGCTATGGTCGCTGGTTCGAATCCTGCCGCGGGCATGGATGAGTGTGATGTCCTTGGGTTAGTTAGGTTTAAGTAGTTCTAAGTGCTAGGGGACTGATGACCTGAGGAGTTAAGCCCCATAGTGCTCAGAGCCATTTGAACCATTCTTTTCAATATGTGCTGAGTCTGACAGTGAAATATTACCTTAAAACTTATGATATAGGTCTTTCACTTCACTTCCTTCAATCTTCAGTCATTAAGCACTTACAAGTTACTAACGAAACGAATCCAAACAGAACCGGAAGTACAATCCCGTTTTTTAATACATTATTGAGTTCGAATACTGGCTACATGTGTCAGCACATAATTTTTTACAATGTAGTGGTTACTAACATGTATTTATTCTTGTCAAAAGCTTTTTCTTACTGATTTCTCTGCGTCCTCCATTTCTTCCTTCCTTGTTCTTATCTTTTTACGTTTATAAAAACATTAGACTCATAATCCCCCACAAGCTTCATGCAAATCGCTATTATTTGTCTACTACTAAATTTTTCCCCTCTACTGCATCTTCCAGTGACAAGTTCATTATTTTTGGGGGATGTGGCAAATGATCCCCTAATCTCTTCTTCCTTCTGATGAGAGTGATCTCCTATTTCCATCTATTGTACTATAAATTTTTCCTTATTTTGTTACATGAAGAAATGAGATTTGTGTGTCTTTATACTGTATATTGTAACTGTTTTACAATTTGTAGATATATATTTATGCATTTATGTCGATGTATAATTGGTTTGTTTTGTATTTTTACGCTGGGTCTTGCCTAGGGAAAACTATGCTATCGAACGATTACATCGATAGGTCGTGTGAAGAGCCAAAGTGTTTAGGATCTTGGGCAGTGTTAACTCTGCCGCGTGGAGCGTGGGCAGAGCAGAGTCTGGCTGGCGGTGGAGCAGGTGTGTTGAGTGATGCTCTCGCGAGCTGCCGCGCTTTCAGGGTTTCACTGCATGTAATTGCACTCGACTTGCTATGATAGTTTCTGGCACGATGTCACGGACGGGAAACATTAGCTGGCACACATCAAGAGCCCGTTTTGCCTGTTGACCGTGTTGAGAAGAAGGCGCGCCAACATCCAGCTTCTGCAACAGCGACGGCCGAAAATAAGTGAATGTCGCCACCTCCTCGATCGACGTCTTCAAACCTTCAATCAACCAACAAGGAAGACTGAAAGCACGTAAAGTTTCAGAACTGTATGGCAGACATCAGCTTTTCAAACTGTTCCATTTGCATCACTAAAATACAGCAACTTAGCATGAACCTTTGTTGATCATTGTCCCAATTGCATTACCAAGCAAAGTCCCTACCTTTTCCGAAATGAACCCGAGTGTCGTTGAAATTCAAACGCCAGCATTAAAGTAATATCATTCCATTTCACTGCTTTAATTTCTAAGTTCAGTTGAAGTATTCATAGCTGGCTACAATAACCAAACAGAACTATATCTAGATTACACAAGCACAAATTAAGAGTGCGAGTTTTGTTACCAAATTTTCGCTTACCTGTGGCTGCAGCTCAGCTTGGTACGTACTAAATTTTACTATTGTTAGTTGTTCAAAATCATTTCATTCAAGTTCAAAGATAAACTTCTTATTTCTAAATTGCGTAGATTCAGGTTGCTTTAGAGATGATTGTTGAGGTAGCCCAAGACTAACCTTATTTTATTTTATTTCGTAGTGCTTCAGAAACAATGTTCACTTTTAATTTCAGTCACTAAATTAACTTTCAATTTTCCGGTTTTATTAATTCTTTTGCTAAATTGAGTCAGAGTTTTGCGAAATTTATTACTTCTAACAAACATTCAGTTTTCACACAACATGTATCAATCTTCAGTTGCCACGCTGATAGTGCTAATTATATGTGCATTAACCTTTCTTTTTCAGTTACTATGGTAGTTGTCCATAGGACTGGCGACCGTAATTTTCCCCAAATCCCAAATATCTAATTAACGCCAGTTAATTGTTAACGTAACGACCGTACATTTACTTTCTTTATTAACTTTACCTTTTTTCAAAATTAATTTCCACCAGTTTCATTTGCATTTTTCCTTTCATTTAGATGTAACCCTTCCTCCCTCTTGACCGACAGATTAACTTCGGTGACGATTGCTTTTCCCAAATTTCCATTAGGTACATGTGGTTTAATTTTTCACTGTCATTAAGGTCGATAAGCGAGGGGTAGGTAACACGTGGCGACCTGGTGCCATGACAATCTTCGGTTTTGAGGCTATTCTGGACACGAATTTTGCATTGTGCAAATCTCGTAACAAAGTACTGGTTACGAACAGGTCGTTACGTCAGCGAGAATAAGTAGTGGGAGGAATCCTAATTAGATCTGAGATTTGGCGTTAATATTGAAAATTAGTAAAATGAGTGAAGGCAACAATTACCAAAATTTGGCTGACTTGGGTACGGAACAATCGGTCGGACAGTGGGAAACAGGCACCGCGGAACCTATTGTTCAGGGGCAGGCGGTTAGCATGAAAGACGCGACCGCCGAAACGCAATAAAGAGCAGAAATGGAATTCCAAACTTTAAAAAATGTTTCGGAATCGGAAGTGAAAATCAAATCTGAACCCCTTGATGAAGAAAACGGGGGGGGGGGGGGAGGGGGAACAATTAAAGAAGAACGCGCTACGGAAGTAAAACCGCTAGTTTCCGGGAATTTAACCGATTTATTGAATGTTTTGATTAAGGAAATCAAAGCTGAGCCGAGCAAAATTGAGGCTCAGTCTAGCAAGATAGAAACTAAATCGGCAGAAATTGAAGCTCAGTCTGCCAAGCAAGTAGCTCAGTCTGAAAAAATTGGCAGGAAGCTTGAAAATCAGAACAAAGCTATTAATGTTGTTAATAACAATGTTGGAGTTGTTAACACAAAAGTTGATAAAATCAAAGAAGTATTGTTGTGATTAATACCGAAATCGGTAATCTTAAACAGGAAATGATAGAAGTTCAGGCGGAAAATGCGAGCATAAATACTCGTTTTGACTCCGAAATTAGCAGAATCGAGAAAAGTGTGGGAGAAGCAGTTGCTCCGATCATCGAGAATAAGATGACGGAACAAATTCAATTAGTGAAAAAAGAGGATCAACAGAAGGTGGAAACTTTAAAGGCTTTAGTATCCGAGGTAGATACTTAAGTGAGGAAGCAGGCCAATACCTGCGAAGAGAAAAAGAGGGACGTGGAAACACTTGCGACAACCACTTGCCAAGTAATTACTAGAGCGTCGGAATTAGAAAAGAAACTTGACGAAAAACAGAGCTATGTGCCAATCTGTGCACATAGTTCGGAATTGTTGATGGAAGAGGAGCAGTTCAACGCCTTGAAAAAAGACGGTATACATGTGACTGATTTCATTAAAAGTTGTGAAAGAGTTTTACCCAGATCATGGACTAATGAGAGAAAAATTAACGCGGTTATTGACGTGTTGGCTGGTGATGCCAAGCGTTGTGGCTTTAACCTCAACATCACGAACCTGACTTTCGACGAGTTTAAAAATTTGTTTCTGTCTGAATACTGGTCAGAACAAAGACAACAAAGTGTCTGGCGCGAATTTGTCATATCGAGGCCTTCTGATGAGAATTCGCGCGGCTTGATGAAGAAGTTTTGTGTGGGCTGGATGCGCAAGTTGGAATATTTGCGTGATCGCCGCACGGAATCCGAAATAGTCTGGGAACTCTACAAGAAGCTTCTAGATGATACAAAACGCTACGTAGGAAGCAATTACAGGACAATCAATGATATCTTGGAAAGAAGAAATGGTTCAAATGGCTCTGAGCACTATGGGACTTAACTTCTAAGCTCGTCAGTCCCCTAGATCTTAGAACTACTTAAACCTAACTAACCTAAGGACATCACACACATCCATGCCCGAGGCAGACTGTAGTCCTGCAAAGAGTTGAGGACGAAGACAATTGGCGCAGTAATCGCGACAATGGTAGAGGCCGTGGTAACAACAACTGGTACCACAACCATAATAACCATGGGAACAATGCATACGGCAACCATGGCAGCAACAACAGTAATCGTTCGGACCGTAATGACAATCGGTACAATGCAAATAATAAAAGGAATGGGGGGAACCAGTATCATACTAACATGATACGGGCTTCGCAGAACAGTAATAACGCCAGAGGGTGTGATCAGCCGCCTCGGCAGCATCCGGGGAGCGGGTCTGCTGGGACCAGACAGGGAAACCATTAGCCGCGCCGGTGACGGGCCGACCGGGTATGAAGAAATTTTGGCGGCCCAATAACGGGAGAAAACCGAGGTGTCGTCGTTATGAAAATTTCGTATGGAATAATCAACGGCTGGAGAGTGTGCCAGTGTTAGGAGAAAGGAGGTGCGCCCACAAGTAGTAGATCAGCTGTAGACATGGCTGTACAAAATACATTCCCTGACAGTGAGAACAACTTAAGTAGTGTTCCGGAAATAGATTATAAAGTGGCAGCTGTAACACCCACAGCGGAACCGGAGACTGAGTTTACGAATGGTTCGCAAGTGTTGAGAGAAGATCAGATGTCGGATAATACGTCCGTCATCGAGCGAGGGGATGCAGAGTGGGATGATGTCTGGATAAGGCAGTTCGGTTGCTTATACGACGAACTAAGAGATTATAGGGGCCTGTATGGGAGAAGTGCTTATGGGGAGCACGGGCAGGATTTGCCGCGTCTCGTCCCGCAGGAAGATACTGTTTGTGAAGTGATAGAAAGTTCTGGCCCTAACCGGTAGACTTTAGCAGAAATAGTTGATGTTAATGGGGAGTACGAGCAAGATTCGTCGTGTTCCGTCCTGCAGGAGTTGGATGTTCAAGTAGCAACGGATAGTTCTGGCCCTAACCGGCAAACTTTACCGAAAGTTATAGTGGTAAAAGTAGCGGACCCATCCGACGCAAAACTCCAGTTTAAACATTGCGACAGTATTAAGGAGAAAGATTACGAGAATTTTAGTGATAGCCGGACACGGTTGGTAGAAAAGCCCGTACATTACAGCGTGTATGAGGTTAGAGCTGACGTTATACGGTCGGACGGTAGCAGTGTGGGTTGCGCAGATCCAGAGGAAGTAACTGCAGATACTACTGGGCACATTCCTCCAGGTAGATTGGCAGATGAGATCAATCTGGCCAAGGAGGAGTCAACGAAGATGACAATTAGTGAAGTGATAGCAAAGCAACACTCACTAGTTGACGAGTTACAGGAAAAGGTTTCGGTATTAGAGGCGAAGCTAGAGATTAAGCCTCAGGACAAACGTGTTGAAATTAAAACTGTATGTGAACAGATGCTGAAAAAGCCGCCAAACAAGCCGGATTTAGGATCAAAGCCGGATGGTTTTTTCTGGAGTGAACTGGATATAGACGAGGTTTTATTATGGGAAAATAAAGAAACAGTTGAGGACAAGTATAGACAGATAGTATTGTCTGTTAATATGCACGACCTACAACTATACATGTTGATGGACACCGGTGTAGAATTGAGTGCTGTATCTGGGAAAATATTTGAGTTACTGAAAGATAGACCTGGTATCGTAGTTATGCCAGTAACAGGAGTGAAAATTATCGGTGCTACTGGGAAGGCCAGTAAACCGGTCACAAAACAGATTTTTGTCAACTTCGAGATATGTGGGGCACAATTTGAACAAGAGTTTGTCGTTGTGCCAGACTTAACTACGGAAGTAATTATCGGGTTAGATTGGCTATTAAAGTACCGTGCAGTGATTAATTGCGAAAGCAAAACTTTGACATGTACGTCACAAGATAAAAGAGTAGTAGTTAGTTTTGATGAGGCAGGAGACGGTGTGCATAGGCAATACCAGCCTATACACATTGTTAACTGACTGGATGCCATTGACGTAGGCATGAATTTGAGCTACTGTAACGTGAGGAATCTCGGCATTGACAATAGTGTAGAAAGTGAATTGGAAAGTATTGTAGATAGTGTGTCCAACGTAACACACGAACAAAGACGAGACCTGTATGAAGTAATAATGAGGAATAAGAGAGTGTTTTCAGAGAAATCGGGACTTGTGGAAGGATATAAATGCAAGTTGCATGTAATTCCGGCAAACCATTCTTTGTGAGACCGTGTGCTATACCGCTGTCCAAGAAGGAAGCAGTGCAACGGGAGATAGATAAGATGATCGAATGGGGAGTGATTGAAAGAAGTATGAGTCCATACAATAACAGTTTGGTCATTGTAGGAAAACGGGATGGTAGCGTGCGTATTGTGATTGACGCACGCACATTGAACAGGGTCTTTCAACACGAAACAAACAGACCGGAGAGTATGGAGGAGATTTTGCAGCGTTTTCATTATGTTAAGTTCATGACTAGCCTCGATCTCACGGCTAGTTACTGGCAAATAGAACTTGAAGAAGAATCTAGGCCATACACCACCTTCTTGTTTGTGGGAAGGTGTTATCAGTATAGAGTAGTGCCATTTGGACTTAATATATCTGTATCCGCATTCATCAGGGCCACAGATAAAGTGATAGGCCCAGTTTTGAGTTCAAGATTCAAAATCAAATGGCTCTGAGCACTATGGGACTTAACTGCAGTGGTCATCAGTCTCCTAGAACTTAGAACTACTTAAACCTAACTAACCTTAGGACATCACACACATTCATGCCCGATGAAGGATTCGAACCTGCGACTGTAGCAGTCACACGGTTCCAGACAGTAGTGCCTAGAACTGCTCGGCCACTCCGACCAACAGTTCAAGATTAACTGTGTATGTTGACGACCTATTGTCGGCCTATGCCACATGGCATGACCATTGTGCCCTGTTAGAAGAAGTTTTTGAGCATTGCACTGTGGCGGAATGACTAAATCTAAAGAAATGCGAATTTGTGAAGCGGGAACTGAAAGTTTTAGGACCTGTAATCACCACTGCTGGTATTACGAAAGACCCAGGGAACTAGAGGCAATAAGGAATTGTCCTCCACCCAAGTCTAGGAAACAGTTAAAAAGTTTTCTAAGGCTCACAGGATTTAACCGTAAATTTGTAAAAGGACAGGTGTTTAATGATGAAAATTTGAATAACCTCTTCGCAAAAATGTTCCGTTTGTATGGACTGACATGTCGCTTTCGAGAGATTAAAAGATGAGTTGTTAATATCTAACATACTATTTCATCCTGATTTATCACTACCCTTCCATCTGGGGACAAATTCGTCGAATTATGGGGTGGGGGTAGAACTGTTCCAAGAAGTTGGTGAAAGAGAGGATAAGGAACGCCAGACGATAGCATTCAAGAGTAAACTTCATCAAAAAATGAGCGAAACTACGCGATTTCTGGGAAGGAGTGTCTCGCTATCGTGTAGGGATTCCGGAAGTTTAAGGGTTACCTATGGGACTGTAAGGTGATTATTCATATGGACCATAAGGCGCTCACTTATCTGAAGGATTCTAAACTACTTCACGGAGGACTGACTGGATGGTCGCTGTATTTACAGCAATTTAACTACGACATCTGTTACATAAAAGGAACCGACAATTGCGTAGCGGATGCGATACCACGGTTGCGGAGTCTAATCAAGAGGTATTGAAAAATGAGTCAAATGGAGTGGTCAAATTATACTATTTTCAAGAAGTTGAGGGACGTAAATTGATAGTGAACATCTGCAAGAATCTACGTCGTCATCAGAACGAGGACGGTTGTTTGAATATGGTGGAAACGCGATACGACGGAAGGAGTCCAGAAGGAGAGAAATTAAGGAAGTACTACAAGATATACGATCATATCTTGTACATACGTAAGGGTGATGATAGTAACATTTGACGGATATGCTGGCCCACCAAATACGTCATGGAAGTAATAGACTACAACCATTTGGCGTATGGTGACTGTGGACCAAAGAAATGTACGGAAAAGCTGAGTGAAGTAGTGCATTTTAACAACATGTTAAAACGCGTTACTGACAGAGTGAAAACTTGAGATTTATGCCAAATGGTGAAGGTTACCAACTGTACAAGTCGTGGTCCTATGCAAAGTATAAGGCCTAACGACACCTTTGAATTACTATTCGTGGACTTGTACAGACCTTTGCCCGAGTCATCAGGAAACTTTGCCTACATTATAGTAGCGCTAGAAGCTTTTTCCAACTTCATCAAACTATACTCGATTGGGAAAGCTACAGCCAAAGCGGTCTATAGCAAGCATGTGAACGATTATTTTGTTCATATTGGTAAGCCCAAGGCGATTCTATCAGACAATGGGGCACAATTTACTTCTAAGTTGTGGAATGAAGGCATGGCACGTAATGGGGTCGACGTGATCAATATTTCAGCTTAGTGTCCTGCTGGACCCCCCCCCCCCCTTGAACCATGGACCTTGCCGTTGGTGGGGAGGCTTGCGTGCCTCAGCGATACAGATGGCCGTACCGTATGTGCAACCACAACGGAGGAGTATCTGTTGAGAGGCCAGACAAACATGTAGTTCCTGAAGAGGGGCAGCAGCCTTTTCAGTAGTTGCAGGGGCAACAGTCTGGATGATTGACTGATGTGGCCTTGTAACATTAACCAAAACGGCCTTCCTGTGCTGGTACTGCGAACGGCTAAAAGCAAGGGGAAACTACAGCCGTAATTTTTCCCGAGGGCATGCAGCTTTACTGTATGATTAAATGATAATGGCGTCCTCTTGGGTAAAATATTCCGGAGGTAAAATAGTCCCCCATTCGGATCTCCGGGCAGGGACTACTCAAGAGGACGTCATTATCAGGAGAAAGAAAGCAGGTGTTCTACGGACCGGAGCGTGGAATGTCAGATCCCTTAATCGGGCAGGTAGGTTAGAAAATTTAAAAAGGGAAATGGATAGGTGGCAGGAGGCAGGAGGAACAAGACTTTTGGTCAGGTGATTACAGGGTTATAAATACAAAATCAAATAGGGGTAATGCAGGAGTAGGTTTAATAATGAGTAAGAAAATAGGAGTGCGCGTTAGCTACTACAAACAGCGTAGTGAACGCATTATTGTGGCCAAGATAGACACAAAGCCCATGCCTACTACAGTAGTAGAAGTTTATATGCCAACTAGCTCTGCAGATGATGAGGAAATAGATGAAATGTATGACGAGATAAAAGAAATTATTCAGGTAGTGAAGGGAGACGAAAATTTAATAGTCATGGGTGACTGGAATTCGTCAGTAGGAAAAGGGAGAGAAGGAAACGTAGTACGTGAATATGGATTGGGGGGAAGAAATGAAAGAGGAAGCCACCTTGTAGAATTTTGCACAGAGCATGACTTAATCATAGCTAACACTTGGTTCAAGAATCATAAAAGAAGGTTGTATACCTGGAAGAATCCTGGAGATACTAAGAGGTATCAGATAGATTATATAATGGTAAGACAGAGATTTAGGAACCAGGTTTTAAATTGTAAGACATTTCCAGGGGCAGATGTGGATTCTGACCACAATCTATTGGTTATGAACTGCAGATTGAAACTGAAGAAACTGCAAAAAGGTGGGAATTTAAGGAGATGGGACCTGGATAAACTGAAAGAACCAGAGGTTGTAGAGAGTTTCAGGTAGAGCATAAGGGAACAATTGACAGGAATGGGCGAAAGAAATACAGTAGAAGAAGAATGGGTAGCTCTGAGGCATGAAGTAGTGAAGGCAGCAGACGATCAAGTAGGTAAAAGGACGAGGGCTAATAGAAATCCTTGGGTAACAGAAGAAATATTGAATTTAATTGATGAAAGGAGATAATATAAAAATGCAGTAAATGAAGCAGGCAAAAAGGAATACAAACGTCTCAAAAATGAGATCGACAGGAAGTGCAAAATGGCTAAGCAGGGGTGGCTAGAGGACAAATGTAAGGATGTAGAGGCTTGTCTCACTAGGGGTAAGATAGATACTGCCTACAGGAAAATTGAAGAGGCCTTTGGAGAGAAGAGATCCACTTGTATGAATATCAAGAACTCAGATGGCAACCCAGTTCTAAGCAAAGACGGGAAGGCCGAATGGTGGAAGGAGTATATAGAGGGTTTATACAAGGGCGATGTGCTTGAGGACAATATTATGGAAATGGAAGAGGATGTAGATGAAGACGAAATGGGAGATAAGACACTGCGTGAAGAGTTTGACAGAGCACTGAAAGACCTGAGTCGAAACAAGGCCCCGGGAGTAGACAACATTCCATTAGATCTACTGATGGCCTTGGGAGAGCCAGTCATGACAAAACTCTACCATCTGGTGAGCAAGATGTATGAGACAGGCGAAATACCCACAGACTTCAAGAATAATATAATAATTCCAATCCCAAAGAGAGCAGGTGTTGACAGATGTGATTACTGAACTATCAGTTTAATAAGTCACAACTGCAAAATACTAACGCGAATTCTTTACAGACGAATGGAAAAACTGGTAGAAGCGTACCTCGGGGAAGATCAGTTTGGATTCCGTAGAAAGGTTGGAACACGTGAGACAATACTAACCTTACGACTTATCTTAGAAGAAAGATTAAGGAAAGGCAAACCTACGTTTCTAGCATTTGTAGACTTGGAGAGAGCTTTTGACAATGTTAACTGGAATACTCTCTTTCAAATTCTGAAGGTGGCAGGGGTAAAATACAGGGAGCGAAAGGCTATTTACAATTTGTACAGAAACCAGATGGCAGTTATAAGAGTCGAGGGGCATGATAGGGAAGCAGTGGTTGGGAAAGGAGTGAGACAGGGTTGTAGCCTCTCCCCGATGTTATTCAATCTGTATATTGAGCAAGCAGTAAAGGAAACAAAAGAAAAATTCGGAGTAGGTATTAAAATTCATGGACAAGAAGTAAAAACTTTGAGGTTCGCCGATGACACTGTAATTCTGTCAGAGACAGCAAAGGACTCCGAAGAGCAGTTGAACGGAATGGACAGTGTCTTGAAAGGAGGATATAAGATGAACATCAACAAAAGCAAAACGAGGGTAATGGAATGTAGTCAAATTAAATCGGGTGATGCTGAGGGAATTAGATTGGGAAAAGAGACACTTAAAGTAGTAAAGGAGTTTTGCTACTTAGGGAGTAAAATAACTGATGATGGTCGAAGTAGAGAGGATATAAAATGTAGACTGGCAATGGCAAGGAAATCGTTTCTGAAGAAGAGAAATTTGTTAACCTCGAGTATAGATTTAAGTGTCAGGAAGTCGTTTCTGAAAGTATTTGTATGGAGTGTAGCCATGTATGGAAGTGAAACATGGACGATAACTAGTTTGGACAAGAAGAGAATAGAAGCTTTCGAAATGTGGTGCTACAGATGAATGCTGAAGATAAGGTGGGTAGATCACGTAACTAATGTGGAGGTATTGAATAGGATTGGGGAGAAGAGAAGTTTGTGGCACAACTTGACTAGAAGAAGGGATCGGTTGGTAGGACATGTTTTGAGGCATCAAGGGATCACAAATTTAGCATTGGAGGGCAGCGTGGAGGGTAAAAATCGTAGAGGGAGACCAAGAGATGAATACACTAAGCAGATTCAGAAGGATGTATGTTGCAGTAGGTACTGGGAGATGAAGAAGCTTGCACAGGATAGAGTAGCATGGAGAGCTGCATCAAACCAGTCTCAGGACTGAAGACCACAACAACAACAACAACGTCCTTCTGGAAATCCCGCTGCGAGATATATGTGCGAGCTAGGCCGACTTTGCCGTACCTATTGCCTTCACAACCATAGGGCATGGGGAAATATGTAGCAGAATTTGAGAGAATTATGAACACCTTGAGACATGAATCTACAGGATTTTCTCCAGAGGAAATCCTGTTAGATGACAGATGTAAAAGTTTAGTGGAAGAGACAATCAGATTCCCTCCACAGATTGACATTATTATTGGTGTGAGAAAAGATCGTTTGCGAGAAATAATGTAACTAAAAGCCGATGCTCGCATACGTCGTCATGACGCTAAAGGGCATTTTGCTAAGTTTGCAATCGGAGACATAGTACTTGTAAAAGCTCATGAGAAATCGAGCGAGATACACAATGAAATCTCTAAATTGAAGTTTGTTTATAACGTACCATATAAAGTCTTTGGTATACCTCACACAAATGCTTATTGCTTAGAGTATCGAAACTCTGGAAAACTATTACGTATATGGAACATTGTAGACTTGAAATTGTACCAACCGAAGATTGATTAATACCACAGAATGGGTGATTTGTACAGTATGTAAATATAGAGTGTAAGTTTGTTTATAAATAAATAAATCTTCTGCTACCAGTCACGATTTTCTTTATTTTACTATTTGCACGACGCGTTTCGAGAAATAATTCCCATTTTCAAGTGCGTTTTTATGATGTGAGTTAAGCCATTTCTTTTGATGTTGTCAGTGTGTGTGAGTCTGCTTCATTTTGTTGACTTTTACTGTAATACATAAGAAACGCGATTTTTAGTTGGTTGTCAATATTTTCTGTGAGGTTAGTGGCTAAAGTTTGAGAACAATTTGTACTTACAATTTTCTAATGGTCCATTTGTGTAGAGAGTCACACACACTTAACATCACACACAACTTGTACATTTTACACATCGAAAATATCTTATATAAACAAAACAGTTACAAAGATCTTCTTATAGGTAGTTCACAGAGATAACATTATAGGTCTTCCGCAGATTATGATATGCTTTTGTACAGAGGTTAATTTATCTTTACAATTTGGCTCATGAATTACTTATACTGATTTTACAATTGTGCTTACTTCTATGTTTTACTATTTTTATTTAAGTATATTATCAAAACATCTGAAGAAATTCACTGATTCATTTTCAAATTTTTCATTTAATATTTTATCTTCATATTTTCTGTAATGTGAATATATCTCCAGTTCTTCAGATGTTTTGATAATATACTTAAATAAAAATAGTAAAACATAGAAATAAGCACACTTATAAAATCAGTATAAGTAATTCATGAGCCAAATTGTAAAGATAAATTAACCTCTGTACAAAAGCATATCATAATCTGTGGAAGACCTATAATGTTATCTCTGTAAACTACCTATAAGAAGATCTTTGTAACTGTTTTGTTTATATAAGATATTTTCGATGTGTAAAATGTACAAGTTGTGTGTGATGTTAAGTGTATGTGACTCTCTACACAAATGGACCATTAGAAAATTGTAAGTACAAATTGTTCTCAAACTTTAGCCACTAACCTCACAGAAAATATTGACACCCAACTAAAAATCGCGTTTCTTATGTATTACAGTAAAAGTCAACAAAATGAAGCACACTCACACACACTGACAACATCAAAAGAAATGGCTTAACACACATCATAAAAACGCACTTGAAAATGGGAATTATTTCTCGAAACGCGTCGTGCAAACAGTAAAATAAAGAAAATCGTGACTGGTAGCAGAAGATTTATTTATTTATAAACAAACCTATTGTATCTACAGTTGCAGGCTTTCAAAAACCATTTATAATGGATCAAATCAGATAGAGTGTAAGATTTAAAGATTTGCCTTGTTGCCATGCTTTTGTCTGACCAAGAGGTCATTAAAGAAGTTGCAATTAATGAGTAATTAATTTTGATTAAATGATTTGAAGTAACTGATTATTAATCAATTGAAAAATCCAAGCTGCTAGTTTTTAAGTTTTCAGCTGAGTCACAGTAGATTCGGGAAAGTAAATATGATTTTGTAACTAGCTGTAAGATTTCATGAATATTTGTTTTACTAGTCATTGTCGATGTACTTAGACGCTGTTTTAAGTTTCAGGCTAGTACATACCTGGGATGATGGACAGTGTTGAGTTATCCACTGTGATAGTGTTAATAGACTCCTTGAGATTACTCGCGAATGAATTCAGTGAAACGGACGTTCTGGAAAAGCCGTTACACGGGCGAGTGAGGTCAAGCGTGCCGCACAGGCGGGCGCAACAGTACTGGCGAGGCGGAGCCGCTGTCGGTTCTTGTACAGCTGTCGGCATTCTTTGTACTTGCGGGTACGGAAGGCGGAGTTGTTTTTCTTAACGTACAGCTGATGTGAAAAAATTCTGCTGTCAATATTTATGTTTTTTTCGATCTGCTGTATATTATTTTCTTGTTTAGCGTTAAGTGGACTCTCATGGAGAGGATATTAATTATGAAAAGGTTATATAAAAATGTGTATTCTATGTAATTAATTATTAATTTGTGTATTTTGATCTACCTGTTTTTATGACGATGTACTCTGATTAATTTTGTAAATAGTATTCAATTTCTTGATATTGTTTGGAATTTTGCATAATTATATATATATATATATATATATATATATATATATATATATATTTGTGTGGATATGTACTGACTCCAAAAGATATCACTTAAGGAATCTAACAGCCACCCTTGCTTTACTTATCCTGGGGTATATGTCTAAGCCACATTGTGCACTCTTATTGATTAATGAACCCAGGCACTTGAACACTCCCACATTTCTTACCCAGCATAAATCAAAATCCTCATCTTGTTCACTTCAACATGTTTTATGCATGTTGACTGTGAGTCACTATTTTTTACAAGTACCCATTAACAATCTCACCTGATATTTGGCATCATCCTTATCCAGAGTCATAGTATTTGATCATCGGCAAACCGTAATGTATGGAAACTTTGATGCTGTATTGTCACTCACAAACTTCTGCAGCGTCTGTTCCAATAAGCAAGTTCTGAATACAGTTTAAATATGATTCGTGTCATAGAACTTTCTGATTTATTACAACCATTCTTGACAGCTGCCTACCATTGTTGGTACATTCTTTTCACCTACTCTGTTAATTCACCATACACTCCAACATATTCCATTGCTGACCATAGCAACTCCTCGACATAGAATTGTAGGCCTTTTCTAAATAAACAAAAATAAAATGGAGACCTTGATTTTTTTTTGCAATTATTTTCTGACGCACACAAGAAACGTTACAACACAGCATTTCCAGCAGTAGAACTTGACTGTTCCTGCTCTTCAACAACCGCAAACTTTTCCTATGTTTTCTTTATTGTACAACTGAACAACCTAATCACCAAAGGCATTAAACTTATTCCATTGTAAATAGTCGGATCTCTCCTGCTCCCGTCCTTATTTAATGTGGAATGTATGATATCTTCCTGATATCTTCCATTCTTGACGTACTCCATCTCCTTGTACTACGCCATTAAAAATAATTACTAATGACCCTCCTTAATTCCTTAATTCCATTACTGTACCTCTATGACCACCTGCCTTTCCAGGTTTTGAATTTTGAAGGGACTGATAAACTTCACCGACAGCCACCTCTTCCAAAGGATAAATCTCCACTTCGTTCTGTTCTCTTCGAATCTCTTCCCCATCTTCTGTAAGAAGGCCTATAAAATGCGTCTTCCACTCAGAAATGGCAATCGTTCTAGCTTCTCTCCTAAATTTAGCAGGAGCTCTCACTTGACGTATAACTCTCCAAGCTTCTGATGTCCTGTTGTATCCAACTAAATGTTCTACCTCGAAACATTGACTCTACCACGACGTATCATTAGCACAGCTAACTATCCGTTTTACGTATTCCTTAATTGTGTTGTAGTTCTCTCTATCTTCCAGCCTTTTAGAGTGTAACTATTCCTTCTAAGCAGTTTTCTTTTCTTCACGCCTTTCTCTTAAAACCTCAGTGCCCCCACTCTGTTCCTTCTCCTTTCCCACGATCCTCCCTAGCAGGTCCCAGCAAAAATGATTTTTAATTCTCCTACAGTGAAGTTGTAGTTCCGTCTTTATTCACTCTGAGTTTATAATCGACTCCCCTCTGCTACAGGTTTCGTATACTCCAGTTTTGCAGAAACCCTAAAGTTACTGTGACATTTCTATACTGAGTACTTCTTTCTGTTTCCTCTCTACATCTTTATATTTAGGGGGAATATTACTCTTCCCAGTGCCACATACCTCGTCGATATTCTGGCCCTCTAAACACTTTCACATCCTGAACTACCGATCTTATAAGACGCAGTGTCAAATTATTAATGGGTTTCTCGAAAATAAGGACATCCATAAGTACACATCAATTCAACCAAGTAGAAATTTGTTGTGATTTACAGTATTAACAGTTTCCTGCTTGTTTTGCTAATATTGTGATACGTTTGTAGAGAAACGCCCAAAAATTTAAGAAACTGCATGCAATAGCAGTTCAGAGGAAACAAATTTATAAAATACAAAACAGTTACTTGCATGCGAGCCATTTGAAAACAGGACGTTGGTATGAGTCGTAGAGTAAAGGTAACAGTTCAATTTCACGCCGAAAGTTGACCCTGCACTCGCTGAACAATCTTAGATCCTGACAGTAGGAAATTAAAAAAGGCGAAGTGGCGCTGGTGGGGAATTTAAAAATAACACGTTGTCGGCGTCAGGAAATTTAAAAATGAGAGATGGACGCTGGTGGTGGGAAATTTAAAAATGCAAGATGATATAGTGACTGGAAATTTAAAAATGTCAGAACTAATCCAGTTTTGCTTTGAACCTCCTCCCGTCCTCCGCCCCTCCCTCTTCCCTCTCGAAACAAAAAATTCTTGCAGCTCTACCTCATCATCATCAGCAGCAGCAGCAAATGTCATCTCTGATATGTGCACAACAAAAATTATTTATGTCACATACAGTACTTTATGTATTGTGAGTGTATCTGTTCTTTCCGACAGAAACAGACACCAATCGTGATGACGCGGCTGGTACATTCATTTATATGATATAAAGAATGGGAGGGAAAGGGAAGTGATGGGTGGGAATTGATGACTTTCAGCAGCACAGGGCATTGTGGTAATGCAACGCCGAAAATTGAAAATTTTTGCAGGCCCGATACTATAAACCCCGATTTACCGCTTCTCATGAGCGGTTGCCTTAACCGTTTTCTTTATGCCAGGACGTTTTCTAACGTCTAAAAATAATAAGGGAACCAGAAAAGGATATTTCGTTTTTTTAATTTTACAATAGACTCTATGCTATTTTATTTTTACAAAAATGAATATATGTGGGAAAGCATACAGTAGGAATGAATATATGTGGGAAAGGTTCATACATTATGTGTGACCGTTACCCAAATTATAAACAATTAAGATCAAGTAGGACGCCCTCCAGGCGAAAAATATTCATGTCCAACTAACATCAGCAACAAACAAAACAAAATTGGAATTACACGAAATGGAATCCGTGTGCTGCCAACTTGTGGGTAGATGCAGTCAGACTCCAAAGTCAGTCAGACATGTTCCGGGCACGTCTTATGAGAGAATATTCGATTTTACCAGTACATTGGTTCAAGTCCTGATGATACACACACGCACGTTGATATCATTTTCTCGTACTTGAGGCACTCAAACTTCAGGGTGGGAGGGGATCCAGGAAATCAGGAAAGCACTACTCAGAAAGTTGGTGTAGTACTGACTGTATCTCGCACTGTACGGGATAAAAGTAAAGTGATCTTGCCAGAATACTCAACAATTAAGAAATCTCTTACCTCCTTCATCAAACATGTAACGGATCTATAGGTCGTTTATCCAGTTCACCGCATTGGTCTTCGTAGGAGGGAAATAGGCTTCATCTGGAAACAGATGTAACTTCGCTGCAATGGCAACAGGAGCTGTACGTAGAAGAAAGGTAAGCATTTTCTGCGGGATATCCACACATCAAACGATGTTCATCCATGTCAAGCGTGTGAAATTGTGGGAAAAGAGGCAAATATGTCATGTTGATGGTATGTAGACGAGATTACGACATGTATTTCCCGTTAAGAACCAGATACCCGTTTGCACTAGAGTCCGTGTCAAGAAGGACGTCATGCGGAGAACACCAGACCACGGGCCATGTGACCATAGGATATCGGTTTTTCAGCACGTTCCGACTATGATCTCCCATCATTAGACGATAGATATTAAGTTCTGTTGTATTCCCAGTACAAGGAAAGTCGGTATGGACATAACTGTATTCGATGAGAAGGTCCTAGCTTGTCAGAGGGAGACAGAAATATGTGTTAATGGAACTGGCGCCACTCCGAAGGGAGGAGCCAGTTTATCAATCTGGCTTCCCGTTAATCTGGTTTGGTGGCGGTTCCACGATTTAAACACCGTACTTACATAAAGGGTGGACGTTGACAAGACAGAAGCCACCGTCTCGAGGAAGAAGAGTTATCGTGTTGTAGTGGACTTTGATGATAAGACCCTCCCTTTCAAAGTATCCGAACACCGCCTGCAGTCCGTGTGCTATTGCCTTCGGCATCGGTAGAATCTGTGCCAAATGGTGTAGACGCGAAGCCAGATGAGTATCATGTCTTATGTTCATAGGAGGTTGCCACGAATTTTCATTGGGATCACTTGAAGTAGGCGTTCATAGTTCAAAGAGGCCGCTTGCTGTGCACCACGCATGAAGGTACAGTATATCACGGATAAAGGTGATTCCCAGCTTGTCCAGTAATATTAATGGAGCCACACTCCATTCGACAGATTCACACGGTTTCCCGCAGCCCTCCCCTATTGGTTGATCCATTCTAGTGGCTCTCGTAGTTCATCCCCCGAAATAACCAAGAACAGTAGGTCATCATCGAACGCACAGCAGACGAAAGTATGTATCCTCCCTGTGCCCCAGCCATCCAGCTCCAAAAAAAACCGTGTAACAGTGGTTCAAGAGCGATGATCTATAGAAGAATCAACAGCAGACATCCGTGTCGGGCTGACCGCACGATAGTAACAGGGCGCGATACATGGCCATTGACCATCATTCGCGACGTGGCACCTCGGAGGAGTCGCGAGACAATGTGTATAAATCTCTGGGGGAATATCATGCTTTGCAGCACTTTATCCAGAAAGTCACAATTCACTCTACCAAAGGCGCGGTTTATGTTCACTGTCACTAGCGCACGGCATATGTGCTGGTCGCTGCCAGTGCTATGATGTCACGATAATCGCTGAGCTCCTTTTGAATGTTAGCGTAAGGCAAGATACCGCCGAAATCGTCGTTGTGAGAATCTCCACAGTCGCCCCTTCAAGCGTTCCTGTCAACGAGTGGGGGAAATCATTCATTATTGTGGGGTTCTGGTCCTCTGTAACATAGTATTGTTTGTAGAGGTCCACCAAGGCGCCTGCGGTATCGTTGTGGGACGTCAATAGACCAACACCTGCCACGTCGAGGGAGTTGACCAGCGTTCTCCTACACCACTGATTCTCTCGGCTGCATAGACGGAGGTTCTCCTCGTACCCAGTCGTGACATCTCTCACGTACTATTGTGCCCTCAAGGCGGCGACGCTTAATCGAAATTATCTTCGCCTTAATCCGTTGAATTTCAACATGTCGTTGAACAGAGCGAAATTGTGAAATAATGTTCCACGGTATGTCGTTGATTCAGCTTTTTGTTGCGACCGTAATTCATCATCGAACAACGTAGAGCGGGCTTCGTGCAGTCGAGCCACCACCCGAATGTTGAAGGATATGCTGGAAGGCGTGTCACACAGTTGTTACAGGTCGTCTCTATGACCTGCCTGCATTACAGATCCTTGAGTTGGGCAACATGCAGCTTTTACGGGTCTTCACCATGCCGCACCTTATGCTGCTGGAGTGAAACAGTGCAAACGTAGGCGATATAGCGAAGCCCTAGGCCGCAACTCGGCGTCAAGTGTAGTAGTTACGAATGCTTGGGAAGCATAGACACTGTCAAGACGACCGAATGAGTGACTGGTGTATTGAGGCCTATTACCATGCACGCGACCCCAACTATCTGTGAGATTCAGTTCGCGCACTAGCAGCTTCAGTTCCTGGAATGTGATAAAATTTGGTTGTTGGTCCTTCTGGAATAACTTACAACTGAAGTCGCCGCTAAGAATAATATAGTCGTAACGGCCCACAAATAAAGCAGCGATCTCTTCTGAATAGAATCGCGACCATTCCCGTCGCATGGCCATGCCCGAGGAAGCATAAACATTGATGACTAGGACATCATGGAAAGTCGCAGCAAGACCCCTCCCTAGTCTGCCTCAGTGCCTTCATGTAAAAGTGTAGCCGTCCCACTGCCACTGTCAGCACATGGAGTGAAACATAGCCATGGATAGCCGTAAACGTAGCTACGCAAATTTCCTGCAGGAGGACAACATCGAGGTCCGCCGCCCTCAGCACTTTGCGGACCAATTGTAGTTTGACAGGGGTGGCAGTGGTATTGACACTGATTGTGCCAATCTTGACAGCTTGTGGTGGACTTGCTACTACTTCATTGAGCCACGACGTGCAGCAGTGAACAGGACTGTGGTCCCAGCAGGCAGCATATAACCGTCCAGTAACCCTGTAGATCAGCAGTCATGGACTGTAGCGTCCGCAGCATTCGCGCTGTCATAACGATTGGTATCTCGTCGTCTACGTCATCAGACCACGTAGAAGTGGGTTGATGCTGGACGTCCAATGGAGTTCCTGTCTAGCCTGAAGGCGTTGCTATGTCTCCTGTGGAAGAGTGGTGCTGGCTCAACAGCTCTTTAATGTCCATAGGCACAGCGCCTGGTGCATGCATTGATGGTTACACCTCCGACGGGAGGTGGGCTGATGCTTCCACGACAGAATCGTCCATCGGGAGATCATCTTGGTAAGTGTGACCGTAATCGTCATGGAATTGTGCCCTATAGGTGTTAGACTGGGCGATCCGCCGCTCCGATGTCTCTTTGGTAACCGTGATTTTCGGTGTTCAAAGACGCCTGGGGATCCTGTCGGTCAGGCAAAAAAGCATAGGTAGGCACAAACATGGAGTCGAGGGCAATCCCCTGCGTCAGAGACTGTTCACCACCGCACAAGAGAGGCGGTGGAGGAGGGGCAAGGGCGCAGGTGTCATTCCGTGTGCGACACCCAGTGGCACTACCAGAGACAGCGATAGTTCAGCAGTAGAGGCCAACGCGGATACTGGTCGCAGGTTGTATTGCAGAACCTCGACAAACTCAGCGGGAGCGTCGTCGAGGCGGTCCAGGCCCTCTGGGCCCCAGGCGGCGTCATTCTGCATTCCATACAACTGGAAAAGAGCTGTACTTCTTGGCTTCTTGCCGAGCACTTTTTCGGCTGTCCATCACAAAGTATAATGGCGCGGCATACCCTAACATATCAGTAAGGCGGCACATGTTTGGTTAGCTTTGTGCAGATCTGTCTTACTTCATTGAGAACCGGGTATATGGTGAACTGAGCGCACTTTTCAGTTGTATGGGTAATCACCTTCCCATAGGGGCAGAATGCAGATACCACTACCTCTGAAAGCACCTCAAAAGGGAGTAGAAATTACGAATCGTTCACAGTCCAGGTCCCACCTGTTACATAGTTACGTCACAGAAGTACCCACCAGAGTGCCGGAAATAAAACGATTTCTAGTTGCGCCTAGAATTCTGTCACATACGTCTTTATTAATCAGTTTCACGTACTGCACACTGCTCGCTATAGACAAGTGGGTATGAACAAGATCGTTATAGTCAATCTTCATCTCCGAGAAACTGTATGACTTCAGGTGCTTTCGGTCAGTATATCATTCGAAAAGTTATTCTTCAGTGTCGCTATTCTGTGAGCGGAATTTCTAAAAAAAAATGTAGCACGCTATGACGGAATAATCACGTAAAGAAATCTGTGAGCTAGCAGCACGGCGGCGACGTAAATAACACGTAAACAAGACGTTCATTCCCCAGCCTGCTGATTCGTTATCCGGTCACGGTCCCTGAACGAATCATATTTCCAAATTATCGCACGCAGCACTGCAGCATCCCTCGTCCATTAATCTCCCATTCGTATGTTCTCTCGGTCACGCTTAATGTCTAATTTCAAGGAAACAGGAAACATATATGCACAATCTGAAATGGGCCTATTATGGTTCCCTTCCATATTTCATTCCGTTATGATGTCCTGCTGGCTTATCGGAATGTCTCTCAGACGCTATTCTGTTGTCCGATTCAATAGTTGAAAGAAGAATAGGTTTGTAGCACCTTTTCTTTTCATCCTTATTTAACCAACCCGTTTCTCCAGTTATTCCTTAATAATTACTGTAAAGTGCGGATGTCTGGATGAATGAATTGGGTGTGGACGAGTGAATTTAGATTCACCAGTAGTAGAGAAGATCCTTTTCATCACAGTAAGCTAGAGCAAACTTATCAAGGAGTTTCCATTCAGTAGAGTAACATGCTGACGATTCAGAGCTTACCCATTTCTTTTTGTCTGTGAGACTGGCTAGGTCCAGCAACGGAAACGACCTTCACCATGCTAAAGAACCGACCAGGCTCCGCAACGTTCAACCTTTGGCCATTTTTGAGACATTCTCGTGCCTGTTGCTGACCTGTGAGAATGTTCGTTCATCAGAACAATCTCCAGATCTGAGTTCAGGTTGCGTTGTGAAGAATGATTGGTGATTTCTATTAGGGACTCACACGCTTTTCTCAATCACGTATTCAGAAATATGTTTAGGTTCACACTGCGGTATTATTTGGTGGGATCTGTAATCATGCTACGATTCTTGGCGTGATCTGGTTATCTGATTTTTAACTTCAATGTTTTCTCTCTGAACGACATAATTATCACATACCATCTCGTGAAGCATTAATCTCATTGGAGCATGTAATATGTATGAAATTTTCATAATATTATCAAAATGATGTGGCTTGTGTGACAGTCCCTGATTTTTCGCAAATTGTGAAAATCCTTATCTATTGTGTAACTAATCCTTCTCAGCGATTTATTAGTGGTAATTGTGTGTGTTAATTTTTGACGGTGTCTTCATTCCATAACCGTTTTCGGACTATTACGTACTGGTCTTTTGTGTCGACTAACAACCACATGCAAAGAAGGTAATGGCAATGTTGAAAAGTCGTTCCGTTAGATAGAATATATTCTCTTGAATAATACGAAACCTTGTATGTATGGAGGTATTTTTATAACAAAAGTTTATCAAATTTCATTTATTTTTTAAGCGAGATTTCCCATCCCAGCTTTTCTACTTTTTCATAAGATCAAATTTTGGTTGGTGCAATTACTATGTTATTAACCAATTGACACTCAAACTCTTCCTTCATTGACCCCTAAGGAGAAAGTGATCCTATTCCATTCCATAATACTTTCTGATTCTTTGGTCACCCAGATGCTTATACTTAAATTTCACGAGGATTTGGTATTATGTCACAAATTGTATGTCAAGAAGGTGGAATCTCATAATGAATCCAATGTTATCAACTGTATTAATAGGATTCATTATTTGGGCAGATTACATATATTTAAAATAGGAACATACTTGTAGAAGTAAGCATATTTCGTACCAGCAACAATAATTATTGGTGTACCAACAGGAATTAAGGTAGTGAAACTATTAGCAACATTCATGAAAATTCATGAGTAATCCTCCAGTAGCCTGAGCTTCTGGATTTATGTTGTTGTTCATAATTACTAGTATAGTATTAGTATTGTTCTTCAAAACAGCTAGTGAACAGTAATGAAGTGTGCAATGAAAGTGGTTCCAGTGGTATGAGTTTAACAACCAGCTTAAATGTGTTAAAAACAACGTTTAATCAAGCTGCATGCTGTAATTCGTGTGGTGAAGAGTTAATAATTGAAGAAAATATCTTCAAAAGTCACGGTTTAGTTCTTAGTTCGGAAGTCTCTTGTTCGAGTAAGAAAAATTTTGACATCTGGAAAATGTTAAAACAATAGTCTTTTTTAACAAACGTCTGATATTTCTAGGGGTTGAGAGGCATTGGTAAGGACCCTAGGGTTGGACAGATTTTACATACTCTTATGAATCTTCATGCACTCCAACTAAAGTTTCAAGATCTACAGGTGCTTTAAAGAATATGGTAAAATTAATTGACAAGGAATCAGTGCAATCTGCAATAGTGATACCAATTGAAGAAAATGACGGTAACAAGGATATTCGCATAGCAATTGACGAATCATGGCAGGAAAGAGGCCCTCAACAAAAATTCTTGTGTAACTGCCATAAGTATTGACACCATGCAGGTGCATGAATTATTGTAAAACCAAAAACCTGGGTACAAATAATGAAAAGAAACAATTGCATGAACACAAATGTCAGAAAACATATGAGGGATGCAGTCGAAGAATGGAAAGGACCTCTGCTGTGAAGATCTTTTGGTACTCTCAAGAACAATGTATGTTTATAGTATTAATTCCACTTGATTCAGATTGTTTCCAGCAGGCCCTCTGATGACTTAACAAATCATATGTTGAACTATCTAAGCCGTGTGCAGATATGTATCGATACCCAACTTTAGAAAATCAGGCAGAACTTTTTTAGCAAAAAGTTTGAAGATAGCAAGAGCATTAGACACCTGACAGGAAAAACAATCAGTTGATTACTTGAATATTATAGCGAAGCCATGTAACCTCCCCACCGTAATTTTATAAGAAATGTAAAGCAATACTTAATAGAAATGGGAGCCGAGTGTAACCTCCCTACAAAAATTTTAAAAGAAAAAAGGACGATACTAATTAGAAATGCTGATGGACATGGCTCTATGCGTAACCTGCCCACAATGAAATGTACTGACAATGGCAACAAAAAATGTGAAATACGCAATCTGACTCAAATATAAATCGTTCAAAAGTAAAGTCCATTCAGTGACAAGAAAATTCAATTAAACCGAAATATCGGTCTTTGGCCCTGTGTAAAACAATCAGAATTAAAGTCTTACCTCAGAATAAATGGATGTCACATATCTGCTCTTGTTGCGCACCGCTTGAAGGAACTGCATTACGAATAATAATATTCTCTTTTTTTTTTTGTGATTTTACTAAAAATTTTCTTCAAAAGAAGTGGAATGAATTGGGAAGTGCAACAAAATCTTGAGTTCAATAAAAAATTAAATTTCTGAGAAAATGCTTTTGAAATAAAAAAATTATTATTGGGAGACTTGTTGGAGAATAATTACAATAAATAAATTTTTTTTTATTATCTAATGATTATATTAATTAACAGTATACCTTATTCCTCATCTTGACCAGTGTTGCCGACCGCCTACATCACACAACCGCACTGGGCTGCTACTACTGACCGACCGCTCTGCATGACGATTACAGACTCAGTACTGCTCTCAACTAGACAGAGCTACCGACTCGCAACGACTGAACTGACAGACTCGCAACGACAGACTACTGCTACTGACTGAGAACCGCTCGCAACACTCGCGCGGTCAAGCGCATACTCTCTGGTCACAGATGCTACAATGCCTCGCCATCGCTGCTATGTTACATACGTGTTTCATAACCCTCCACTGGGGGGGCAAAAATTTGGCAGCGATGGTGAGTCATTTGGACTTGCCAAGCGCGGCAAAATTTTTCTTTAATTAACAAAATTCTACAACTTACAGAGTATTTAAATGTTGTGCACACGCACTAAGTACAAAATATATCAGACAAAGACAAAATGTGAGTACAAAACATAGTAGCAAATCAGAAAAGTATATACAAATTATTTGACAGATAAAGTGCACAGGCACTGAAAAAATTCTTTAGCATATTCAGAACAAATAAACAGACTGGCAAGAATAATTAGATGTAGTACATAAAGTATATGTTGTGCACACGCACTAAGTACAAAATATATCAGACAAAGACAAAATGTGAGTGCAAAACATAGTAGCAAATCAGAAAAGTATATACAAATTATTTGACAGATAAAGTGCACAGGCACTGAAAAAATTCTTTAGCATATTCAGAACAAATAAACAGACTGGCAAAAAATATTATGTTGACAAGTGACATAAGTGTACTCGCATTGGAGTTCAGCGAATCGAAAATGTATAACCTATGAACATAAATTATGTTACCAAAAAAAATTTTTTTTTTTTTTTTATGTGACAAGAATCAGGATAGGAAAGGGAAGGATTGCATCATGGTTGTAGCACTTTAGATTGCACACAGCTGCTCTGAAAGTCCGTATCTTTCCACAGAAGTACAACACCAAGTGACACAACTTGAAGATCTTTTCCCATCAGAATTTATCAGTGTAGCAAAGACACTGAACTGTCGTAGTAATGTTCCATGTTTTCATTTTGTCAGTACATTAGGTACACCAAACAGTGGGACCATAATAACGTCTTCATTGCTCACGGTGGTGGACAGCATGTCGTGTCAACACCACACTCTTACAAGGCACACCAACGTAGAATTAGTGCAAAACCAAATATAGTGCTCCATGATCACTAGGATAAACAGGACAAATGGACATTGCAGTAATTCAGGGTAGTCAGCTTATGAGGTGAAGGACATCAAGTCACATAATATTGACAATTACAGACTTAATTAGTAGTTTGTGGCATTCATAGCGCAGTTATTGAACATTTCTGTACCAAGTATGTAGTATTACAGAAAAATGTTCATTGATTGTTTTACATAGAATCAGTAGCCTTCTTTTCCTAGTTACAAAGCATTATTAAATAATCGCATCCTTTTCAGTGACAGAGTATAATTAAGAATCATTAGCCTTTTCCTAATTACAGTTAATTAATCATTTGTCATTAATTAATCATTTGACTAATTACAGTTAATTAATCATTTGTATAATTACAGTTAATTAATCATTTGTCGTTAATTAATCATTTGTCTAATTACAGTTAATTAATCATTTGTCGTTAATTAATCATTTGTCTAATTACAGTTAATTAATTGATCATTTGTCATTTCAATATAGTAATAATTATTAGCCTTAATTAATTACAAAGCATTATTAAACAGTACCATAGTTAATTAATTATGTGTCATTCCAATCTATTAAGAATCATTAGTCTTTTCCTAATTACAAAGCATTATGAAACAGTCACATTCATTTCCAACAACAAAGTATCAACATTGGAAACAAGAGCTAATCAATGGCATAATTAATAACAATTCGTGGAGTGACATTAATTATTGGCACTCAGTGGCCAGCAAGTATTGAATAAAATCATCATTTAGTATTATTCAGATTATTACGAAGTCATTATTAAAAATCAGTTAATTACAGTCATAGCATTAATAATCATGGGCATTACAAGTACTCATTACAATAAACAGTGTTCCTCATTCAGTAGTATTCAGATCATTACAAAGGCATTATTAAAATCAGTTAATTACAGTCAAATCATTAGTAATCACAAGCATTATAAGTGGTAACATTACAATAAACAGTGTTCCTCCTTCAGTAGTATTCAGACCATTACAAAGTCATTATTAAAATCAGTCAATTACACGCAAATCATTAATAATCACAGGCATTATACGTAGTATCATTATAATAGACAGTGGCAGTTATTAGCTAGTGACAAAGCATTATTTTGAATATAGTCTCATTAAGAGGTCATTACTCAAGTGACATGCTATTCAGAGTTGATCAGTATTATTCAGAATTATCATAAACTAGTGACATTATGTGGGACTGGTAATACATTTTTTTTGTTAGCAATGCATTGCGTTGGGATCGATAATTAATTGCTGAGGCATAATACTTTTTGCTTTTGACCTATTGCTGCAAATGAGGATAGGTAACGTCATTCGTCATGAGTCAGCTGTAGCAAGATTATGTAACAAGGCAGTACATGTGATCACATTTATAAATGATAAACACAAATGGGTAAAAAATATAAAAATGCAAGTACTAGAACAGGTATAATAAGTAACAGGTTTAGTAAGTGTCATGAAAAACTTCTCCTGGAAAAAAATACAAAAACGGATTATTGACCTGAAAGAAGAAACGCACACTGTGCTGAAAAGTAGTGAACTTCGAATTAACAGGCAGTGAAGTGTGTATAAAAATGTATTCCATAGCTGTCCTTTCCAAAACTTTCAGTCATCCTACTATGCAATGTAACACCTGCTGTCAAAGCAAACTGCAACAAATACTTAAATAACTACGTAGCATAAATACATAACTTCAACATTATCCTCATCTGTAAAGAAAAACTTCATTATCCATATCATCATAACTTCACCATTATCATCACCTGTAAAGAAAAACTTCATTATTCATAATACCATTTCCTTCATCATTATTCATCAGTATTCACTATCATCTGCAAAAAAATCACTTCATTACTCATTACATAACTATTCCTTATCTCTAGCATATTTCATCACTAAAACTAAGATGTGTAGTTCAGTCTGACAGCCTGCATCAATCACCTTGTATTCTGAAAGAAAAAATTAGTTAAGACTGCTATTCTGTGATGAGTATTGTATAGTCTTGTTAATGTTTGTTAATCCTGATCCATTTACTCTTCCTCATAAAGTTATTGCATTTCCTTTCGTTTATTCCGTAGGTGAAATTCCCATTTATGTTAAATTTATTTCTTAGAATCATCATTCCTTTCTGAAATTGATGAACAAAGATTAATGTCCTGCATTTAAATCATATACCCACTAGATAATGACTGGTTTATGGTAACATAATTAACCCTACAGCATAACATGACAGAAAACGTAATATGTCAAAAACATTGACAGTGTTCAAAAACAAAGATATACACAGAATAATACAATGCAGCAGCAAAAAAAAATGTGAAACAGTCACGATGTTGAGATGTCATAAGGCAAAAAAAAATGTCAAAGTCGACTGGTGTGTGTTATATCTTAACTATTTCATAGTGCATACAAACAAAACTGGAGTACAGTCATATACACAAAAAAAAGTGGAAAATGTGCACGGTCTGATGTGTAACGACAAGAAAAGCGACCTGCTAACCTTACCTTGCCGGGCACTTGCCAAGAAAAAACACGATAATCATCGATAAGTAGTCACATAAATATAATTGCAAAAATAGTCATAAATGTGTAAATTCATCTGGAAAAAATATGCACGGTCTGATGTGTAACGACAAGAAGAGCGACCTGCTAACCTTACCTTGCCGGGCACTTGCCAAGAAAAAATACGATAATCATCAGTAATTAGTCACGTGAAATAATTGCATTAGTAAATGGCATCATAGTGTGTTGAATCATACAGTGGTTTCACTCAATAAACGGTTTAATGTTTGATATATGGTGATTGCCTTTCGATTTTCTGGTTCTCAAAGTTTCGACGTGTACAACATTGGGGTGAGGGATGCTGCGAATCCGATATGGACCTGCGTATAGAAGTTCAAATTTACTGCACTTACCTTTTAATTTGCTGGATAAATAGTGTGTACGTACTAGTATCTTCTGTCCAACGTGAAAGTCGCGGCGTGTACAAACCTGTTTTTGCTGTCTTCTCCGGCGCTCTGCGGCACGTTTGATGTTCTTCAGCGCAATGTCAATTATTTCGTGGTGTCGTAGGCGACGACTTTTGGGAAATTCTATTAATTCTTTAATTTTGTTCGGTGGTTCAACGTTTTTCAGTATAACAGTCGGAGATAGCATAGTGGATTCATTTGGAATAGAATTAATTACATCTTGGAATGAGAATATGTGTGTGTCCCAATCAATATGTCTTTTGTGGCAGTATATTCGGCACAGTTTACCAATTTCCTTCATTAATCTTTCACAGGGGTTCGAAGAAGCGTGGTACTTGGATATATAAATCGGAGAAATGTTTCTGGCTCGTAACATGCGTGTCCATACACTACTACGAAATTGTGATCCATTGTCGGAAATTACTTTCATTACATGCCCTACATGAGATAGAAAATGTTTTATAAATGCATTTGAAACAGTTTTAGCAGTAGCTTTGCGTAACGGAGTGAAAGTAACAAATTTTGAAGTGAGCTCAACAGCGACAAAAATGTAGCAAAAACCTCTGTTAGTTCTGGGAATCGGACCAAAAATATCTACTGCGGCCATGTGTCTTAATTTAACAGGTATAATGGGATATAAAGGAGGAATATGTGAAATGGTGTCTGATTTAGCTTTCTGGCAAATTTTACAAGACGCTAAAACTCGTCGTATACGTTTCTCCATGTTGGCAAAATAACAGTTCTGTCTCAGTATAAGAAAACATTTTCGTGCTCCGTAATGTGCGTAGCTTAAATGAGTGTACCAAATTAATTTGTTAACCAGTTCGTCAGGAATGCATAATAACCAATTGTTGCTGTCAGGAAGAGAGCGGCGAAACAGAATGTCATTGCGTACAGTGTAGTGGTTCCTAATCGTAACATTATTCTTATCTAGCCAAAGGTGTTTAATTTCTTTCCAGACATTCTCTTTATTTTGTTCTTGTGCTATGTCCTGTAATGACGATGAAATAAAGTTTTCAAATGCAACTTGCTGAATGTACATGACACTGAAATTTGTTTTGCAGAAGTTGGTTGCTACGTCTTGCTGATTGTTGCCGAGAGAACGCGATAGTGCGTCTGCTATAACATTTTGTGTACCGGGAATGTGAACTATTGTAAAATTAAATTCTTGTAAATAAAGTTTCCATCTGCTTAACCTGTCGTGAGTGAATTTAGCTGAAAGTAAAAATTGTATTGCTCTGTGGTCTGTGTAAACTGTGGTATGTCTGCCATAAAGAAAGTGCCGAAATCTCGTAAAAGCCCATACAACACATAATGTTTCAAGTTCTGTAACAGAATAATTTCGTTCAGCGGGTGACAAAATGCGGCTTGCAAATGCGATGTTTTTAATTACTGTAGAACCATCTTCTTCTATTTCCTGGAAAATGTGTACGCCTAAAGCGGTGTTGGAACTGTCGGTAGCAATGGAAAAATTTCTAGTAAGATCTGGGTGCGATAATAGTGGAGCATTCAACAGAGCATTTTCCAAATAACATTCGTGAGCAAAATTCTGCGTGTCAAAAGTAATGTTTGCGTTACTGTAATATAAAACCTGTACTGTGTCTGGTGAAATTCTGTCGTACGTACTATTATTTACGGGAGGATGCTGTGGCATTTCGACTATTTGAACTGCTCTGTTATTTCTTACTGACGTATTACGCTATCGATGACACCTATTGTCTGTTTCATTCGTGATAATATGTTGTTGCTAATGTTCTTGCTGCTCATAATATCGACTGTTATTAAATGTACGCTGAAAATTGTGCTCGTTATTTTTACGTCTGTCATGATAGTAATTTCTATACGGCGCATTGCGATGCGAGTCGAAATAGTGTGTTGTTTGTACGTAGTTATTTCTTTGCTGCCATGCGTTACTATTTGTTGGAGCTGGGACTATACGTGCACGCGGCGAAACATTAAAGTTTGGTTGACCTTGTAGACTGCATTGTTGTTTAGGTATGCTAAGCGGCTGACTTTCATGCTATTGTGGTGAAAAACATCTATTGTTACCAAAAATGTGGTTGCGACTGCCGAAAATTTTTGTACATACTGATGATTACGATTTTATCTGTTAATAAAGTTACGGCGGTAGTTGTCATTACGGGAGTGCCTACTGATAACTGTCACATTCGGTAAAAGTTTGTCATATCTGGTTTTCATTACATATGTTTCTTAATACTAGGTAGAGCAATAGTTAAAGAGCAGTTTGGATAGATATAAAGGATAGTAGAAGAAAAGGCAGCAGTGCAGAAAACTAAAGATGAAACAGCACTACTACAGCTCGGGGCCCTATGCTCGCTACGGCACATATTCATTAAAGCGTAATGAATCCCCTGAGGTCATTTACGCACTGCAAATAAATTTTAGCTTTTGCGTTGCAAGCAATAGCGGAAAAATTCCAAAAGTAAATAGTTGTATCCATGTTAATTCAAGTTTCCTTATTACGGGCAATGCTGATGAAAATACAAAAATAAATTGTCGCATCTGGTTCAAAGCTAGCTTTTGCATTACAGGTAATAGCGGTGAATGTACAAAGATAAATTGTCGTATACAGTGCAAAGCGTGTATCTGTGTTCTCCCGTTATTAAATTCCTTACATTTTCTTACAAATGCACACTGCTTATTATCAACGTTCTCGTCACTGAATTTGAGAACACGTTCGGGTTTGTGTGTGACTCTGTTTGTCTGTGTCGTTTCGTACTTCAAGTTACGTAGCTTTTCAGATTTTAAGTCGCGTGGCTTTTCGGATTTTACGTCTCGTAGTCTCTGTAAATTACTCACATTATACGCGCTGCGTGAGTCTAACACATGTTCATAAAGTGGCATCTGTTGTGGTATGTTATTAACTGAAGTGTTTTTCATCTCTGTTACTTCTTGTTGTAAATTTGATAACTTCCTACGTAACGTGTTGTTAGATGAATCGATCTCATTAATTGTCTGCTGTAAATTTTGAAATTCAGGCGTTTGGATAAATGAAACCGGTGCAGTATCGTCTGATTTATTGTCATTAGCATTTTCGATAACATCAATACGACTGGCCAATTCATCACATTTTTCAGTCAATATCTTAACCTGATCATCGGTTTTAGAATCAGACGCATTAATCTGTTTTTGCAACTTGCGCGTAGTTTCGCTCAGTTTTTTAACATCAGCTTTGATAACATCACAATCCTGTGTTAGATCTAATTGTTCGAATCTATCTGTCACTGTTTGAATATTTACTGTGTGTGTATCTGTTTTTGATTTAAGGTCAGAAATTTCATCCCGTAATTCCGCGTTCAATTGTTCTATGGTATTAATTTTGTCGGACACAGTAGTAATATTATTGTCTACATACGTTTTTGCTTTCGCGAATATTTTACGTTTGTCCTCTTGTCTTTGTGCAGTGATTGTTTCCATGACTTGTCGTTTTACTTTGTTTTGATCTTGAATAAATTTGCGGAAACGCGTATCACTGTTCTGTATGTGCTGATTAAAGCGCTCGTTAATCTGAGTGTTCTGCTGTTCGAATTTCGCGTCTATCTTTGCGTCCATAGTGCGCGAAAGTTCTATCGTCATTGCTTTAAACTCATCCCGTAATTGTGTAGCTTTCTCAGAGCATTGTTTAGCGACTCCGCTAATTTCGTCTCTGAGTGTTTCTGTTGCGGCTGTTTGCATTTCCCTTAATTCCTGCGCAACAGACTTAATTTCTTCGCTATTTTTTTGTGAACAAGCCTCAATTTCCACGCGCAACTGTTCCTTAGTGTCATGGCACTGCGCGGCAACTGCTCTAATTTGTTCACTAAGCTGTCTCGAATTGTCGTCTAATTTTTCATTTAAGTGTTGTTTGAGATTTTCATTATCTTGTTTGTTCTGTTCCCTAAGTTGTTTGAGATTTTCGTCATTATTATCAAGTTTTTCATTTAAGTGTTTGAAATTTTCGTCATTTTTGTTCTTTGACTGTAGCATTATTGTCATAAATTGTTCCAAAGTAACATTACCTACTTTATTCTCACTACTGTTTGATGGTGTATCTACAATTGTCGCGTTTTGTGTGACCATTTGGTCATTCTGTAATTTACAAAAACGTTTATCAGTCGGATGTACATTGTCAGACACTGTTCCGGAATTAAATAAATCCGTCGTACTTTGTGTATCCTGATCACTTTCTTTAGACAAATTTGCCTGTACGTTACTTGAATTTTCCAAATCGGGTGTGTTAAGCTCTGCAGCGCTCATTACCATAGAGCATTCTGCGTCATCAATTGTCGTCAAGTTAACAGACGAGACAATTGAGTTCGTTAGTTCATCATTAAGGTGAAAGTCATCATTAGTGGTTGGAATGCACTGATTGTTAGTGAACGCAGGATTGTCATCATTACGTTGCGTATCACAATTACTATCGGTCACGTTGTTTAAGTCGGTAATTTCATTCACAATACTTCGCGATACACTATTCACAGTCTTTCGCGGCATTTTTACAATAGTCAAAATTTTTCACAAAACAAATAAGCACAATGCAAAAGCAACACACAAATACAACAAAGCAGCAAATTGCCGTTGACCTGTAGAAAGGAAGTCACAATATTATTAAAAGCGTAGCGCCAAATCCTAATTATACTTAAGCAAATAAGAGCAGATATCTGACTGTTGCTCAAAAGACTCTCAACGAAATACGATCCTGGACTGGGTGTCGCCAAGTGTAACCTCCCCACCGAAATTTTTAAAAGGGAAAATGAAATACTAATTAGAAATGCTGATGGACATGGCTCTATGCGTAACCTGCCCACAATGAAATGTACTGACAATGGCAACAAAAAATGTGAAATACGCAATCTGACTCAAATATAAATCGTTCAAAAGTAAAGTCCATTCAGTGACAAGAAAATTCAATTAAACCGAAATATCGGTCTTTAGCCCTGTGTAAAACAATCAGAATTAAAGTCTTACCTCAGAATAAATGGATGTCACATATCTGCTCTTGTTGCGCACCGCTTGAAGGAACTGCATTACGAATAATAATATTCTCTTTTTTTTTTTGTGATTTTACTAAAAATTTTCTTCAAAAGAAGTGGAATGAATTGGGAAGTGCAACAAAATCTTGAGTTCAATAAAAAATTAAATTTCTGAGAAAATGCTTTTGAAATAAAAAAATTATTATTGGGAGACTTGTTGGAGAATAATTACAATAAATAAATTTTTTTTTATTATCTAATGATTATATTAATTAACAGTATACCTTATTCCTCATCTTGACCAGTGTTGCCGACCGCCTACATCACACAACCGCACTGGGCTGCTACTACTGACCGACCGCTCTGCATGACGATTACAGACTCAGTACTGCTCTCAACTAGACAGAGCTACCGACTCGCAACGACTGAACTGACAGACTCGCAACGACAGACTACTGCTACTGACTGAGAACCGCTCGCAACACTCGCGCGGTCAAGCGCATACTCTCTGGTCACAGATGCTACAATGCCTCGCCATCGCTGCTATGTTACATACGTGTTTCAGCCATTAGAAAAAATACAAACAACCTAGAAGGAATGAACAAGCAGTATGGGCAACGTTTTCGCACAAAATGTGAAGTGATGAGAAGCCACAACACAATTTGTGTTCAATAGGCTCTTGTAGACAGCACAGAGCTGGGGCAGCATGAACCGAATATAGGCTACCTATAGAAACACAATCCCAGAAGCTGCTGGCACAGTCATAGAAACAGTATATAGAGATGTAGCACTTCCACGTCTTTTGGAGAAATGCCTCACAGGAAAACTCAAAATGTACATGACTCTTTTAACAACGTTGTATGGGCCAGATACACAAAAAAGTATTTATGGGCTACAAAACTGTAAGTTATTATGAGACTAGCTGTGACTCGAATTGGTGGTGTTGTAGGTTGCTGTCCTCTGTTGGAGGCCGGGCTGTATCATTTAGTTGACATGGTTGCGGTTGTTTGTATTCTTCTTGTTCTGACTGGCGCCACTTGATTTCTCAAGCGTTGCCTGTCCGCTAGTGGCAGCAGTGGCGTTATTGATATGTAGTAATTGTGGCCCTATCTTTGGGGTGACGTCGTTGTTCTTCCGTTTCGTGTGAGTGAGCAGTTCGGTTGGGGACTCTGGTGGAGCCAAGAGGGCAGGGCGAGAACACGCTGGGACTACTGGCGGCACCCATGCACTGCCGGATGGAAGGGCTGCGGTTATGAGGGTACACGACCTAGTCGTCAACCGGATCCAACAAGCTTTAAGTTGAGTGGATTTTAATCCTAGCAGTGAAATATCCACCATTGTGAGATCTCGCGATTCTCCAGTTACTTGGGTACGTGTTGCTGCTCGCAGTGTCGTCGAGATGAAGAGCAGTGAATGGAGTGCTTAGGGAAGGCGGATCCAATTAGCCTTCCTCGATCTCTTGTTACTAATTCCTGCACTCTATGTGTTACTATTTGTTAAGTTCAACCAGCGGTATTTTCCTGCCTGGTGGCCGCAAATTCCCCAGTGATCTGCCCTGGCCGTTAGCGTATGTAACGGCAGTGTACGTTCCCTCTCCTTGCCGCTCCTGTCCGGTAAGGCGTGTAGTTTTGACAGTTTCCTTGATCTGTAGGTTGGTTGGTGTTTCCTCTACTCTTGTAGTAGTGGTTCCTTTCTCCTTTCGGACACTCTAAAACACAGCATTCTGAGGTCGTAATGCTGACCGTCGGTTCCGGCTTTGGCGTGGTGTTCCATCGTTGCATTGGTTATTGGACGTTAGGTGGCTTTAGCAGATTATCATTATTCATTCGATAGACGGCTACTAGTGTGAGTAACCATCTTGCAAAGTGAATGCAACTCTTGGCTGCCTTTCTCATCGCTTGCGAAAGTGTTTTTGGCCTGACCTACTCAGAAGTCGATTCCTGGAGCACCGTCTATGACTAGCCCTTGTGTTTTATTCTTGTGTTATTATTTTATTATTGTTTTACCAAGTTATCAGCCGGCCGAGGTGACCGAGCGGTTCTAGGCGCTACAGTCTGGAACCGCGCTGCCGCTACAGTCGCAGGTTCTAATCCTGCCTTGGACAGGGATGTGTGTGATGTCCTTAGGTTAGTAGGTTTAAGTAGTTCTAAGTTCTAGGGGACTGATGACCTCAGAAGTTAAGTCCCATAGTGCTCAGAGCCATTTGAACCATTTGAACCAAGTTACCATTATTTCTCTCACCTGTTTTCTGATCAGTTGCTTGTCCTTTTAAATTACCCTTGTTATTATATTTGCTGTTTTATTGTAGGTTTCTAAATTTTTTCTTGGCGTTACGGCAAGTTTAAACGGTTGTACTACCACGTTTACTATCATTTTGTCTCGCCTGTTTGGTGATCAGTTGCCTGTCTTTTAAATTAACTTTTGCTATTGCCTTGGTGTTTGACAGCATGTTTATTAATTGTTTTTAATAATTTCCGTTCTTGGCGTTAAAGGTCTTCAGCCATGACTGTTGATACTTGTCTTAAAATTCTAATGTGGCAATTGTATTTTAGCAGTTAACCTTTAATAACTGTAATTGTAAGTTGCAGTAAGTTAAAACAACTCTTAATCTATTACCATTAAGGCCTTCAAACGTGAAACAATTCTTAAATTATTGTCATTATTTTAATGTGTTGTTCAATTTAAATAAATTGTGTGTGATTAGAAACAGGCTAACCAGTAGTAACTGATTAAGGCCCCGTCCACATTGTAACCGAATCCTGCCTTCCTTGACCACCAGGGATCGTAATATTAGTTCAACAAAACGTTTATTTTATACTTCCTGAAAACTGAAGCAATTTCTGTACTGCAGATCACATAGTACAGCAGTGAAATGTACATCATGTTACTGTCAGCACCCCCAGGGTTTGAATCCTTCCATAGTTCTATTGCTCTACTCCTTAGCAATTTTTTTGTAAATATGAAGTATTCAGTTAAAAGGGGTATTTTTTGTAGATATTAAGTACTTAATCAGCAGGGTAATTCCAAGGTATTTGAACATATTGTAAATCACATAACTTTTACATTCCTTCATTTTACTTATTTCATCATTTCTTATGCTCCATATCTGTTGGTATTGAGTGCTTTTTCTTCCACACGTATTTACTAGAAGTCCACAGATGATGCCATTGTATTTTTACGATCAATACAATTTTGGTTTACGCCCAAAGAGGGTACAAAATTTTTACTGTACTATTTCATTCCTTTAATTTAGTTATCTTTTTATTTTTATGCTACTTTCATACCTTTCGATTTTGTGACGCTGATTTATTCCACACGTTTATACCGTAAACCCATAGATGACGCTAACGTATTATTGCAAATTGTACACTCTTATTTTATGCCCAGGGAGAGCACACGATATTTTCATTCCTTTAACTTCTGCTTATTTTGGTACATTACTTTTAATTTGTACTTTTTCATGTTGTATGAAATTGTAAATAGATGTGCATCTATTGGTCTGTATTGCAAAAATATTTACATACTATCTTGTGTTTATTGTAATTGAGTATGTTATACATAAGGCTTCAAACATGTTTATTGTTTAGACATTACTTAAGGTTTATCTTTCGGAACATTTTTAAAAAAATTTAAAACTATATAGCTTTTCTATAATTTAATATGCACCGGCCGATCGATGGAGGGCATCACACAGCTCTGATAACATTCTTTCTTCCTATTTAACCATGTAAGCAATGGCTTGAGTTCGTGTTAGACGCCTGTGTGCTCTGCACCCCTGCTCTTTTTATTTCACGATACTTTGCTCTAAGTCATCTGTTGTTATATTCTATGTAACTGTATGGTGCTTATGTATCTACTTGCAGTATGCTGTCAGCTGTTTTAATATATTTGTACATGATTCTTCTTTTTTGTAATTTGTAGCACTGAAGATGAGTATGGAATAGTTAAGATCTAAATCTGTTGCAATACAACAATGGCTTTTGTGATGAACTGCTGTTCTGTTCTCCATTGTTTAAAACAGCAAATATTTTCATTTGCATAGTTTAGCCACTTTAGGCATTTTATGGTAGCGAAACATGGACTGTGGGAAAATTGGAACAGAAGCAAATCGAAGCATTTGAGATGTGGTGCTGCAGACAAGTGCTGAAAATTAGGTGGACTGGTGTGATAAGGAATGAGGAGGTCCTGTCCTGAGGAGAGGAAAATGTGAAAAACACTGACATGGAGAAGGGATAGGACAGAAGTTCGGGGCACTGTTGTTCTTGGGATGGGAAACTACTCCTAAAGGCTGAAGAAACAGCAATGATCTACGGCATGAGGATTCAGAAGGCAAAGGAAACCACTGCATTAAAGGCACATAACGCGTATCCACAGGACATGAGACCTCTAATTGAAAAAGTATCTTGATGATGCCTCCATTGGCAAAAGATTCCGGAGTAGTCCGCGTTTGGTTCTCTGGGAGGGGACTGCCGAAGTGGGATGATAATGAGAAAAAGATTAAATAACCAACGATAGGATAACGTTCTGCTAGTCGGTGAGTGGAACGTCAAAAGTTTGAACCTTTTAAGGAAGCTAGAAAATATGAAAATGGAAATGAAAAGGCTCAATCTAGATATAAGAGGTGTCAGTGAAGTGAAATGGAAAGAAGACAAGGATTTCTGGTCTGATGAGTATAGCATAATATGAAAATCAGCCGAAAACGGTATCATGGGCGAAGAATTCGTTATGAATAGGAAGATAGGGCAGGGAGTGTGTTACGGTGAACAGTTCAGTCACAGGGTTGTTATCAGTATCGACGACTGGAAGGCAGTTGTAAGGAAAGGAGTAGAAGATAGGGTTACAAGTGAATATGGACTTAGGTCAAGGAGTGAGAGAGGAGAATGGCCGATTGAGATCTGTAATAAATTTTACTTAGTAATTGGAAACACTCTGTTCAGTACAACAGGAGGTGGTATACTTGGAAAATGCCACGTGACAAGGGAAGATTTCAACTAGATTTCAATTATATCGTGGTCAGACAGATATTCCTAAATCAGATACCGAATTGTAAGGCGTACCCAGGAGCATATAGATCACAGTGTAGTAATCATGAGGAGTAGGCTGAAGTTTAAGATATTAATCAGAAAGGATCAATCAGCAAAGAAGTGAAATACGGAAGTACTATGTAAAGACGAGATACGCTCGATGTTCGCTAAGGCTATAGATTCAGCAATAAGGAACAGAGGAATGGACATCTCTATTAATAACAGTTACAGAAGATGGCAAGAAAAACATAGGTACATAAAAGGTACCTGCGAACAAACCATGAGAATTCCAAAGACTGCAGAGCTGACAAGTACGAGAATAATCGCATAATCAGCATAGCATTTCATGCATCCAAGTTGCTTACAAGAATAATATACAGAAAATAGTAAAGAAAATTAAGTTTATGTTAGATGACAATTAATTTGCCTTTAGGAGAGTTAAAGGCACCAGAGAGGCAATTCTGACATTGCAGGATTAAATAGAAATCAAGATGCGTTCATAGGCTTTGTCGACGTGGAAAAAGTATTCGACAATGTAAAATGGTGGAATATGTTCAAAATTCTGACAGATATAGGTGTAAGATATTGGGAGTGATGGGTAATACACTCCTGGAAATTGAAATAAGAACACCGTGAATTCATCGTCCCAGGAAGGGGAAACTTTATTGACACATTCCTGGGGTCAGATACATCACATGATCACACTGACAGAACCACAGGCACATAGACACAGGCAACAGAGCATGCACAATGTCGGCACTAGTACAGTATATATCCACCTTTCGCAGCAATGCAGGCTGCTATTCTCCCATGGAGACGATCGTAGAGATGCTGGATGTAGTCCTGTGGAACGGCTTGCTATGCCATTTCCACCTGGCGCCTCAGTTGGACCAGCGTTCGTGCTGGACGTGCAGACCGCGTGAGACGACGCTTCATCCAGTCCCAAACATGCTCAATGGGGGACAGATCCGGAGATCTTGCTGGCCAGGGTAGTTGACTTACACCTTCTAGAGCACGTTGGGTGGCACGGGATACATGCGGACGTGCATTGTCCTGTTGGAACAGCAAGTTCCCTTGCCGGTCTAGGAATGGTAGAACGATGGGTTCGATGACGGTTTGGATGTACCGTGCACTATTCAGTGTCCCCTCGACGATCACCAGTGGTGTACGGCCAGTGTAGGAGATCGCTCCCCACACCATGATGCCGGGTGTTGGCCCTGTGTGCCTCGGTCGTATGCAGTCCTGATTGTGGCGCTCACCTGCACGGCGCCAAACACGCATACGACCATCATTGGCACCAAGGCAGAAGCGACTCTCATCGCTGAAGACGACACGTCTCCATTCGTCCCTCCATTCACGCCTGTCGCGACACCACTGGAGGCGGGCTGCACGATGTTGGGGCGTGAGCGGAAGACGGCCTAACGGTGTGCGGGACCGTAGCCCAGCTTCATGGAGACGGTTGCGAATGGTCCTCGCCGATACCCCAGGAGCAACAGTGTCCCTAATTTGCTGGGAAGTGGCGGTGCGGTCCCCTACGGTACTGCGTAGGATCCTACGGTCTTGGCGTGCATCCGTGCGTCGCTGCGGTCCGGTCCCAGGTCGATGGGCACGTGCACCTTCCGCCGACCACTGGCGACAACATCGATGTACTGTGGAGACCTCACGCCCCACGTGTTGAGCAATTCGGCGGTACGTCCACCCGGCCTCCCGCATGCCCACTATACGCCCTCGCTCAAAGTCCGTCAACTGCACATACAGTTCACGTCCACGCTGTCGCGGCATGCTACCAGTGTTAAAGACTGCGATGGAGCTCCGTATGCCACGGCAAACTGGCTGACACTGACGGCGGCGGTGCACAAATGCTGAGCAGCTAGCGCCATTCGACGGCCAACACCGCGGTTCCTGGTGTGTCCGCTGTGCCGTGCGTGTGATCATTGCTTGTACAGCCCTCTCGCAGTGTCCGGAGCAAGTGTGGTGGGTCTGACACACCGGTGTCAATGTGTTCTTTTTTTCCATTTCCAGGAGTGTATATTCAATTGTACAGGAGTCAAGAGATAATAATAAGAGTGGACGACCAAGAACGAAGCCCTCGGGTTAAAAATGACGGAAATGAAAGAAAGATCCTGGAGTGGAATTAAAATTCAAGGTGGAAGGATGTCAATGATATGATTCGCTGGAGACATTCTTATCCTGAGTGAAAGTGCAGAAGAATTACATGATCTGCTAAATGGAATGAACAATCTAATGTTAACAGAGTAAGGACTGAGAGTAAATCGAAGATATATGAAAGTAATGAGAAGTAGCAGAAATGAGAATAGAATTGACGCTCACGAAGTAGATGAAGTTAAGGAATTCTGCTACCTAGGCAGCAAAATAACCAATGATGGACGGAGCAAGGAGGACATCAAAAGAAGACCATCACTGGCAAAGAGGACATTCCTGGGCAAGACAAGTCTGCTAGTATTAAACATAGTCTTTAGGATTCATCATCGTGCTTGGGCGAGTTAACGTTCGCTTCCTGCTTTCTCCACTTTTCCACCACCAGTGAAGTTCTGCAAGAGCCTGCAGAAGTTCCCTCGCTGCCCGGAAAGCGCCTTACGTCGCGTAAGTAGCCGTACCGCTATTTGTCTATAATTGATCTTTCAATCGACTACAGCCAGTATTCAGGAAGGAGGACGGTAAGCTCGGCTCTGCGGAATCGGTGGCGGATTACGCGACCCCCAGCAATATTGCGTTCCGCTGGACCGGCCGGCATGGTTAGGTCGCTTGCCGCGCTGTTTGGCTATCTCTGTTAGAGGTACACTCCAGGCCGCAGCGTTCGGCGCGGGAATGTGTAACCGCCCAAAGAAGAATGTGCATTGCTTGACTTTCTGAAGATTTCTGATGAACGTGAACAACTCAGCGGAATGCCTTCTTATCATATTTAACACAAAATGTAATTCTGCCGAATATTATCATTGCATGTGATTTAACATCTGTTATACCCTAGGAAAGATAACGTGTTTTCCGATGCTATGTTCACAGTAATCGTAATCTCGTCAGTTCAAAACGATAACTATTTTTCAAGACACACACACACACACACACACACACACACACACACACACACAGAGAGAGAGAGAGAGAGAGAGAGAGAGAGAGAGAGAGACGCGCGATACGCGTGGTGTGAAAGGGAGAAGAGAGACGAAGAAAAGGAGGTACGCTTCGGTAATGTTTCAACCGCAGTGTTCCTCGTAGACAGCCGTGTTTCGATTCACTTGATTCGCCACTGGCTTGCAAAGAGAATACCAACCGACTTTTCTTAATGAACGAGCTGGAGTAGTTGGGTCAACAACTTCTGCTAATTAATAGCACGAAAAACCAGTCCAAGTTGCAAATTTTTACTTTTTATTCATTCGATGACACGTTTCTGACCAGGACCCGTTTTCAGATCATCATAACAAAGTCGGGAATCGCACTTTTCGAAGATATCAGAAATGTACACTGAACATTTACAGTGCATAAAGAAAACTTGGACAGATTTTTCATTCTATTGACTTCTTATTCCTTCTGCTAGTCACAGCCAGTGTCCGCGCAACCATTCCAGTGAAACCGAATATTTATCATATGTTGACGTGGTCGCGGGACTGTTTTCTTCAGTTTTAGACGGGAGTAATAAATACTGTTTGCTTACCTAGACGCCAGACACCACATGTGTAATCGACTCCAGATGCACTAGAAGTCCAACTGTCTTTCAATACTTTCATAATACAATATGCCGAGATTTTTCGTAGGTGAAACAGTTATCTATAATTAAGTACTGTCTGAGAAACTCTTCACGTACAGTGTGATCATAAATAGTCTGAAAAGATTGTAATGGTGTTGCAGGGGAGACTGTGCTGAGAAGTAGTCAGTTAGAAAGAAATTCGATCCGTTGCCACGTTTCTCAGTAATTTAACACTGAAGTTAGCCAGAAAAGGGGTCTAGCGGGCATCTTCAAGCAGCTGCCAGAGACAGTGTTTCCAAACTTGTTCTTAAGGGCACCACACCGTGGTTCAGGTCGAAAAAGATCGATTTTCGGTTTTCATCATTTTTCGATAGATTAAGGTTTTATTTAAGTACTCAAAAAAGGATTTTGCTGAAAAAAATTTTTTTCGAGCATTTAAAAGCATTTGTCTACCACGTATGTTTATGTGCCACGGCCACTTTCCTGTCTCCCACTTTTCTGCATATATTTGAGATCTTTATATCCCTTTCATTGCACGTTAGGGATTTTTTTGCCTTACTCCCGGGTGTGTTGGCTATCCTTGGAATACAACGGTCGGTATTCTTTTGTTTCTGTTGTTTGTAAACAACACGCTTTCAAACACGCGGTTAGTTTTGTTCAAGTGTGATTGCAAGTAGTTTTATACTTACGTTTGCAGTGCTTGTTTACGTGTGTTTTGTTGTGTTTATTGAAGATGACGTAACGTAAAGGCATTTTCACCAGCATTCTCTTCCTGCTGCTGTTATTACAGCAATTAAACCTATTTTCAGAGACATGGCTCATCCTGACCTTCTAAGGAAATGTCTGCATGGGCAGACACGGAACTCAAATGAATGTTTCAACAGCGTAATTTGGAACCATCTTTCCAAAACTGTATTTGTAGGTTTGCATACAATGAAACTAGGAGCTCATGATGCTGTTATTACATTCAATTGTGGTAATATTTGAAAGTGTATAGTACTGAAAAATCTGAGAATTAATCCTGGTTAAAATATGATCACCGGGCTGCAACACTGCGATAAAATGAGGATAGGCGATGCAGACAGGTCTGCATCTAATATGGCCAAGGAAGCAAGACAAATAACCAGGAAGGGAAAAAGAAGCTGGAAGACGTGCTAGAGGCCAAAGAAGGGCCATCATATGCAGCAGGACAGTTTTAATTAACTGTAAGTAACAAATTTCAAAAGTTTTTTCTTTAAAGTCAATATCCCAGAAACTAAAATTTTCACTACATATGTCCCATTATATCAGAAACTATCACAGATAAATGAATGAAATTTTCAGAGACTATGCATAACATAAAAAGCCACCTCTGGTACTACATTCATTAATATCTCCCCATTAGGAAGTTCACAAAAAATATTTTCTGCATAAAAACTTAAAGTTGTTCGTTAATAAATTTGAAAAAGCATGTCTTAAAAACCATAAAATGGATAAACTAGATTTTAGTACAGTTGACTCTATTAGCATCATGTAACATACAGTAAAAATATTAAGGCCTTACATCAAATAGGTTTTTCAGAAACGGGTCAAATACTTGTCTACATTAACATGGGGTAGATAGGCAGGGTGTGGTCCTCTTAATGTGGTTTCCTCAAACTGAACAAACGTAGTTTTTGCTCATCTATCTTAAAAATATCACTTCTGCAAAAGGCACATCTGAATCGATAATGAACTTTTCACAAGCGATAGCTCATGGACTCATAGGCGTTTGTGCATTACCGCATTTTTGCACGTGCAATTGCTTGAGATTGTGCCTGCAACGAGCTGACTGCCTAACGTCGATCTTAAATAACTTGGAACCGGAGCTACATACCGATTTTTTTTCTTAACGATTATTTCTCAACACAACCCCCCCCCCCCCCCCAGCAACATCCTTACCAGCTTCTCAGACTCTTTCCGATCTAATAGTGTTTTTAGTCAAATTTCGAAGCGATTTCAAAGTAGTGTAAACATTTACAAGGTGCTTTAAGAGTTCATAAATATAAGGCTGTGCTCTTTACACAACGCAGAAACGTAGTACATTCTAACTATCACATCAATGAGCTACAGTTAAAATCAGTCAGTTCACACAAATCCCTTCGTATGACAGGTTGCAATGGATGTGTAATGGAACGATAACACATGCTTAGTTGTTAAGTACGAGGGTTGCTCAGAAAGAAAAGCACCGCATTTTTTTCTCGGGTGAGAACAATGCTACGAATGCGAAACGTTACGTATGTATTAGCTGAAGTCTTTTGAGTCAGCGCGTAAAGCTTCCGTCACTTCCGACAGATAGCGTAGCTGCAGGACAATGTCAAAGTGACGTCTGTAGGTGATGTATGTTACAAGCAGCGTCCGGTCATTGAATTTCTCTCTGCAGAGAACGAAAGTGTGGTGAATATTTACAAAAGCCTGTGCAAAGTCTATGGAGCATCTGGTGTCGACAGAAGTACAGTTAGTCGCTGGGCACGGAGGGTGAGGTCACCAGAAGGCGGTTCGGCGGAGCTCCACGATCTGCAGCGGTCAGGAATGCTATCCACCGCTGTCAAACCTGACATGTTGCAGCGAGCTGAGATTTGGGTCATTAAAGGATGCTATTTGTGGAAGACGTTTTGTGGACTATGAGGAGGTGATTCATGCAGTGAAGCACTAGCTCCGCCACCAACAGGACTGGTACTGACAGGGCATACTCATCGTTGTTTCGCGCTGGAGGAAGGCCATAAAACGGGATGCAGATTACGTGGAAAAATAGGATGTGTAGATAAAACATCATTCTTTCGTGTGTGTAATTCTCATTATGCTCAATAAAAAATTGTTGAAAAAAAAAGTGGTGCTTTACTTTCTGGGCATCCCATGTAAATCATTTGACAGTCTTCGGTTTATCGTTAGGATACCAGTAAAATGCAACCATTGTACAAATGAGATTGTGTAAACAAGAAAATTGCTGAAGTTTGAAGGACGTACACAAAACAGGCCTAATAGGGGTGTAAACGATATACCAAAAAGGGCAGCGCAATTGAGCACAGGCGTCTCTTACACACTTACACAATAGCGGGGGGGGGGGGGGGGGTGAGAGGGGGAGAGTCGCAATTATGCTGAAGAACCTGAAATACTGGCAGACTGTAACGCCAGTAAACTGTCCTCTGTGACTAATAGAAGTATCCACTGTTATACGCGGACACCCTGAGTACGTAGATGTTGTTGTTGTTGTGGACTTCAGTCCTGAGACTGGTTTGATGCAGCTCTCCATGCTACTCTATCCTGTGCAAGCTTTTTCATCTCCCAGTACCTACTGCAACCTACATCCTTCTGAATCTGCTTAGTGTATTCATCTCTTGGTCTCCCTCTACGATTTTTACCCTCCACGCTGCCCTCCAATACTAAATTGGTGATCCCTTGATACCTCAGAACATGTCCTACCAACCGATCCCTTCTTCTGGTCAAGTTGTGCCACAAACTTCTCTTCTCCCCAATCCTATTCAATACTTCCTCATTAGTTATGTGATCTACCCATCTAATCTTCAGCATTCTTCTGTAGCACCACATTTCAAAAGCTTCTATTCTCTTCTTGTCCAAACTATTTATCGTCCATGTTTCACTTCCGTACATGGCTACACTCCATACGAATACTTTCAGAAATGACTTCCTGACACTTAAATCAATACTGGATGTTAACAAATTTCTCTTCTTCAGAAACGCTTTCCTTGCCATAGCCAGCCTACATTTTATATCCTCTCTACTTCGACCATCATCAGTTATTTTGCTCCCCAAATAGCAAACCTCCTTTACTACTTTAAGTGTCTGATTTCCTAATCTAATTCCCTCAGCATTACCCGACTTAATTAGACTACATTTCATTATCCTTGTTTTGCTTTTGTTGATGTTCATCTTATATCCTCCTTTCAAGACACTGTCCATTCCATTCAACTGCTCTTCCAAGTCCTTTGCTGTCTCTGACAGAATTACAACGTCATCGGCGAACCTCAAAGTTTTTATTTCTTCTCCATGAATTTTAATACCTACTCCGAATTTTTCTTTTGTTTCCTTTACTGCTTGCTCAATATACAGATTGAACAACATTGGGGAGAGGCTACAACCCTGTCATACTCCCTTCCCAACCACTGCTTCCCTTTCATGTCCCTCGACTCTTAAATTGCCATCTGGTTTCTGTACAAATTGTAAATAGCCTTTCGCTCCCTGTATTTTACCCCTGCCACCTTTAGAATTTGAAAGAGAGTATTCCAGTCAACATTGTCAAAAGCTTTGTCTAAGTCTACAAATGCTAGAAACGTAGGTTTGCCTTTCCTTAATCTTTCTTCTAATATAAGTCGTAAGGTCAGTATTGCCTCACGTGTTCCAGTGTTTCTACGGAATCCAAACTGATCTTCCCCGAGGTTGGCTTCTACTAGTTTTTCCATTCGTCTGTAAAGAATTCGTGTTAGTATTTTGCAGCTGTGACCTATTAAGCTAATAGTTCGGTAATTTTCACATCTGTCAACACCTGCTTTCTTTGGGATTGGAATTATTATATTCTTCTTGAAGTCTGAGGGTATTTCGCCTGTTTCATACATCTTGCTCACCAGATGGTAGAGTTTTGTCAGGACTGGCTCTCCCACGGCCGTCAGTAGTTCCAATGGAATATTGTCTACTCCGGGGGCCTTGTTTCGACTCAGGTCTTTCAGTGCTCTGTCAAACTCTTCACGCAGCATCATATCTCCCATTTCATCTTCATCTACATCCTCTTCCATTTCCATAATATTGTCCTCAAGTACATCGCCCTTGTATAGACCCTCTATATACTCCTTCCATCTTTCTGCTTTCCCTTCTTTGCTTAGAACTGGGTTTCCATCTGAGCTCTTGATATTCATACAAGTCGTTCTCTTATCTCCAAAGTTCTCTCTAATTTTCCTGTAGGCGGTATCTATCTTACCCCTAGTGAGATAGGCCTCTACATCCTTACATTTGTCCTCTAGCCATCCCTGCTTAGCCATTTTGCACTTCCTGTCGATCTCATTTTTGAGACGTTTGTATTCCTTTTTGCCTGTTTCACTTACTGCATTTTTATATTTTCTCCTTTCATCAATTAAATTCAGTATTTCTTCTGTTACCCAAGGATTTCTACTAGCCCTCGTCTTTTTACCTACTTGATCGTCTGCTGCCTTCACTACTTCATCCCTCAAAGCTACCCATTCTTCTTCTACTGTATTTATTTCCCCCATTCCTGTCAATTGCTCCCTTATGCTCTCCCTGAATCTCTGTACAACCTCTGGTTCTTTTAGTTTATCCAGGTCCCATCTCCTTAAATTCCCACCTTTTTGCAGTTTCTTCAGTTTTAATCTACAGGTCATAACCAATAGATTGTGGTCAGAGTCCACATCTGCCCCTGGAAATGTCTTACAATTTAAAACCTGGTTCCTAAATCTCTGTCTTACCATTATATAATCTATCTGATACCTTTTAGTATCTCCAGGGTTCTTCCATGTATACAACCTTCTTTCATGATTCTTAAACCAAGTGTTAGTTATGATTATGTTGTGCTCTGTGCAAAATTCGACCAGGCGGCTTCCTCTTTCATTTCTGTCCCCCAATCCATATTCACCTACTATGTTTCCTTCTCTCCCATTTCCTACACTCGAATTCCAGTCACCCATGACTATTAAATTTTCATCTCCCTTCACAATCTGAATAATTTCTTTTATTTCATCATACATTTCTTCAATTTCTTCGTCATCTGCAGAGCTAGTTGGCATATAAACTTGTACTACTGTAGTAGGCGTGGGCTTCGTATCTATCTTGGCCACAATAATGCGTTCACTATGCTGTTTGTAGTAGCTTACCCGCATTCCTATTTTCCTATTCATTATTAAACCTACTCCTGCATTACCCCTATTTGATTTTGTGTTTATAACCCTGTAGTCACCTGACCAGAAGTCTTGTTCCTCCTGCCACCGAACTTCACTAATTTCCACTATATCTAACTTTAACCTATCCATTTCCCTTTTTAAATTTTCTAACCTACCTGCCCGATTAAGGGATCTGACATTCCACGCTCCGATCCGTAGAACGCCAGTTTTCTTTCTCCTGATAACGACATCCTCTTGAGTAGTCCTCGCCCGGAGATCCGAATGGGGGACTATTTTACCTCCGGAATATTTTACCCAAGAGGACGCCATCATCATGTAATCATACAGTAAAGCTACATGCCCTCGGGAAAAATTACGGCTGTAGTTTCCCCTTGCTTTCAGCCGTTCGCAGTACCAGCACAGCAAGGCCGTTTTGGTTATTGTTACAAGGCCAGATCAGTCAATCATCCAGACTGTTGCCCTTGCAACTACTGAAAAGGCTGCTGCCCCTTATAAAGGCACATTTGCATGCCGAGCGTGAGTTTCCTCGGAAACGCGAGATATTAATTAAATAAATAATCAGTGACAAATAAATAAAGCCTATGGCACACAACTGCAGCGCTGTGTCGCTGATAAAACAAAAGCACAATTACGTTACTCGTATGTTTGATTAAGAAAAGAGAGCTCTGGTTGAAGTGGTGCAAGAAGCACGTATTTTAGTTTATTGTCTGGCACACCGCCATATTTCATGTTATAGAAAATTACTGCGAGTTGCAACCATACTAGGCACTCGATTCTGAAAAGAATTTATATTTATAAAAGTAAGTAGCATTATGAACTGTAGGCTTATTCATTGAATATATCTGATTTAACGAACTGTGTAATTTTTTTGTTTAGTAGACAATCACCTCTGTACGGCGTTTTGGCATGGCTGGCAAATTATTGTAATATTGAGATTTAGATTATGAGTCCGCACCTACCGCAGCAGTCTTTGGAAACGATTTAATTACGAAGTCCGATTATTTCAGTTTTATTTCACGGTCAACTACGAGTAACATTGCCTTTACGAAAAAGCCATTGTCAAGCGTCTGATACCGAATAATTAAAACCCGACGACTCATAGGAGAGACAACCATACAGGTAAAATAATTAATATTTTATTTTATTTTTATTTTATTAATTTTATATTGGCGACTGCGTGTCGGACTTGTTATTTTGTCATTTGTTACATTGTTCTCTTTGTTTCATGTGAAAAATCAACTTTCTGGACCTGGACTTGACTATATGAGAAATAACAAAAATCAGAAGATATTTGCCAATTATAAAATTTTGCGGGAAGACGCAAAGAAGCTTCCAGCAAAATAAGGTAAGACGCAGCATCTTTGCATTAGCAGGCTTGACCAGACGTATAATTCAGTGTATTAGCTTTTCAGTAGATTCTGTAGTGTTTCTTTTCCGCATAACAGTTTCAGTGATAAATTTCATTCTCAGTACTTTTCCCTAAACAATAACGTATGCAACAATACCAATACACGAGTGTACAATATGGCCGACTTCTGTACGATATCATGTAACATGGCCAGCAGCCATTAGCAATAATCTCAAATTCAGTTTATATTTTTAAATTAACAGACAGCCATTGTTGCTACGAGCGATTCAGGCTCAACTGCATTTTATTTTAAAATCAGTGTCAAATATTTTCTTGAAACATATATCACGTGTGGCATGGTAATAACTAGAAAACAATACGCAAAAATGGAACAGCAAAGACGTACTATTCAGACGCAATCCGACTCGGACGAGAGACAAATGTTAGAAAATGACTTTACGACAGCAACCGGTAGTGACGATTCATCAAACATTGACGCAAGTGTTGACGAAAATTTTGACAATAGGCCCTCCACCACAAAAATTTCAAAGTCTCAATCAGAGCCCATGTTAATGCATGACGTCACGTCTAATGACGCGGCGGGGGCAGAGACCTTGCAAACGGTAAACATTGCCGACATGTTACAAATGCTAATGAAACAAAACGCCGAAAACATGGCAACCTTACAGACGCAAAATGAACAGTTAAAGACACAAAATGACGGAATCAAATCTGATCTCATAGCACTCAAGACAAGTAATGACACTTTATGTAAGCGTGTGGAACTTATAGACGCCACACTGACCAAACAGATGACTGAACTCAGTACTAAATTTTCCCAGCTTAATACCAGACAAGAAAAGACTACAACTGACGTAGCACTTTTACAGACACAAGTAAAAAACCTTAATGTCACGTGTGAAGTTCTTACTGAACAAATTCAAACATATCCTTCAGTACATGACAACCTTGAAAAACGAATTACTGACGTACAGAATAAATTTGACAATGTTGAACAACACCTGACTGACATCTTACAATCTGATGCCACAGCTCATTTTCAAAATATTTATAAAGAATTTCATGATTGGGTAGTCAACAAAGACAAACATTTTGATAGATGCTTACGTGAAAATTTACCAACAATTGTGCACGACTCCGTAGCGCAATACATTACTAATAACAAACAGCTGATCAGTGACGCAGTACAATCCGTCACTGCACCCATGAGACAATTCACCGATCGACCACAGTCTGAATGTAACGAAAATATCAGTCAAAATGCACAGTTCAGGAACCAATATACATTCGAGTATGACACACACATACCGCACACGACAAATACACAAGAACAAAACACACCACGACTACAACACATACCACGATGTGCAAACACAAACACAAGCTATTATCATGGTAAACCACAGCAACATTATCGTAATTACTCGCCAGCTGGACATAGCAGTAATTATAGTGGGACAAATCCATATCATAATGCAAAGGAAGACGAAAGCTTAATGAAACACAGGCAATTTCAGATTTTTATCCCAGAAAAACGAACCATTCATCCGGTGATTTTTCTCAAATCTTTTAGTAACGCATTTCCACGCACTTGGAGTGACCGGAAAAAGATTTCATATATTGTCGGTTACATCCAAGGCGATGCAGCTGTCTGGGCATACAGTCAAGCTGACGTATGTACCACGTACAGTGAGTTTGAGCGTGCTTTTCTGAACAAATTCTGGTCGCAATCCGTTCAGGAGCGACTCAGAAGACAAATTTTAGAACCTGAAACTTTTAACAGTAAAAATGGTAACTTACGCAGATACTTTGAAAAATACTTGAACATGGGACACTTTTTAGACGAACCAGTCGCAACGCGAGATATACTCCGTGCGTTGAAGGCCAAATTGCCTTTCAACATTAAAGAAAAACTCCTACATATCCCGGATGACGATTCAGATTATTTTTTAACAGCTTTAGATTCGGTTGACATGTTACTTGAAGATCAGCGCTTCGCGCGGCAAAACAGCAGCCACAATGTTTACACTAGTGGTATGCAAAACATGCAGGCTTGCCAACACAATTCTGGCGCGCCCACAGTTGGATATGCGGTACAACAAAAACAGCAAACTCACATGCCGTCTCAGTACGGAAATCAAAATCAACACGCGTATTCCAATACAAACAATAGTTACAACAGTAATAACATTTCATGCGGCAATGCATACAAGAGGCACCGCGGTAATAACTACAACGGTAACAACAGATACAAAGGTAATAACAAAAACACAAACAGAAATAGAAATAATAATAACTACGAGCCAAGACAGCATCAAGGTTGGACTCGTAACGATCAGTACTTTCATTCAAACTCTGCTTTACCACAGCAGCCACCAGGTCAAAACTGGAGCATACCTTACGACCGACAGGTAAGTTATAATGCGCAACAGCAACAATAACCGCAAAAGTTTGGAGATCATAATAGGCAATATCCGAATGTGAATATAATAGAAATGACACCTGATGCACAACCTCAGTCTGTGTCAGTACCTAGTACAAATGCTAATCCAACAAACTAGAAACAGTCACTACTTTGCCCCAGGTCGTGGCTGAAGAATCCTTGGGCGGCGGCTTCAATGTTAATCAGTTATTTGACACCACACTTGAACAACAGAATAATGATATGCCGAGTAATTCTAAACAAAAACTACCTGTTTTATTTATAAGATACAACCACAATAACAATATATCAGATGAACTTTTACAAGACAGTACACAATGTCGTTTAAACACAAATGAAATTGTTTTAGCATCCACTACTGGTGTAGTAGGTGGGATTCCAACTACTATTATCCTAGATACAGGTGCAGCTGTGAGCGTTTTATCTTTTAATTTTTATAAAAAGATATGTGAATTGGAACCTGTGCCTGAGTTTCCTGCCCAAAACTGTAAAATAACTACTGCACTAGGTAATAAGTCATGTAGGGTTACTAAGCAAGTTTTTGTAAACGTTAAAATAGGTAATGGAACTGTACAATGGCCATTCCTGGTTGTACAAAACCTTGTGACTAATTGCATATTAGGAATAGATATTATGAGCGAGAAGGACTGCATTATAGACTTCTCCAAAGGTAAATGTATTTTAAATGATAAAGGCAGTGTAATTATTATTGATTTGGACAGGAGAACTCTAAAGCATGACAAACACTGTACAGGGTACAAGGTTCAGTTAGTACTTGACAAAGACATTCAAGACATGCAAACACACTCATCTGACGCAGAGCTAATGGACTTGAAAACATTGCTTGATCATAAGATAAGTGAAGCTACAGCTCTCAGTGTACATGAACGTATAAAACTACAGGAAGTGTTATCCAAATATTTACAAGTTTTTACCAAACGATTAGGTGTTATCAACACGTATGTGTACAAGATTGAAGTTAAGCCTCACAAGATCTTCTACCATAAGACATATAACGTACCGTTATCTCAACGACCTGCTGTGTGGCAAGAATTAAAACAAATGCTAGACTGGAAGGTCATTGAACCATCCACCTCACCTTACTGTAGTCCTCTACTTGTTGTCAAAAAATCAAATGGAAGCATTAGGTTAGTGTTAGACGCACAAGCTATTAATGAAATAATTTTACCGGTTCACACAAAACCTGAAAATTTAGAAGAGCAATTACAGAAATTTCTAGATGCAAAATATTTTTCCACAATAAATCTCGCTAATTCGTTTTGGCAGGTGGGTATCACTCCTGATTCACGGAAATATACTGCATTTATGTTCGGGGGGCGAACCTATCAGTTTTGTGTTCTACCCTTCGGACTTAATGTCAGCTCTGGGGTATTCATTACAGCCCTGGATACCGTGCTTGGCGACGATTTAGTTGAGACAGTCACACACTATGTAGATGATATACTGATAGCTACACAATCCTGGAATGAACACGTTGACACACTTCAAAGAATTTTAGAAAAATTTGCACAAGCTGGAGTCACAGCCAATCTTAGAAAATCAAAGTTTGGTTGCAGTGAGATAAAATATTTAGGACATATCATTAATTCACAGGGCATACGTCCGGATCCCAGTAAATTAGATGCTATCAGAAACTTTCCTAGCCCTCGAACTAAAAAGCAGTTAAAATCATTCCTTGGGCTATGTTCATTTTTCAGACGTTTTTTGCCTCAACCACTTTTGAACAGTAAACATCTGCTAAATCTACTCAGAAAGAATCAAGTTTGGATCTGGTCGGAACAGTGCCAGAATGACTTTAATACAATTAAACATGCTTTAGTGAATGCTAACATATTGAGCCATCCAGATTTCAATTTAGATTTTTGTATGACTTGTGACGCTTCACGTACTGGCTCGGGCTGTTGCTTATTTCAAGTTGTAAAGAATAAAGAGGAGGAACAGATAAGAATTATTGGGTTTGCGAGTCGCACTCTAACTGAATGTGAGCGTACATACTCCACTACTGAGTTAGAAACACTTTCCATAGTATGGGCATTCAAGAAATTCAATTATTATTTATTTGGAAAACATACAGTAATTTACACCGATCACCAGGCCCTGACATTTTTGTTAACTTGTAAACTTGTACATCCTAGACTATCACGATGGGCAGTTACACTTCAGAACTACTCTTTTGAAATTAAGTACATAAGAGGTAAGGACAACACCATTGCAGACACTTTGTCTAGACTTCCACAAGGTATGAATGATACCAACAGTGACTTAGAAAACATAAATGACTACAGGATTCTCTTAATGCAAGGCAAGCAGTATCATCAATATTATATTGATATGTGCAGAAACATGGCTGAATTACAAAAATCTGATCCTCACTGGTATAAAATAATAACATTACTGGTAGAAAAACACAATCATCCTTTGACTAAGTATTACAAGTTACACAATGATGTGCTATTTTACCGCCGACATCCAAATGCTACTAACTGGTATGTATGCATTCCCAAAGAGTCTGAACGTAATTTAATTTGGCACACACACTTAGTTTGGGGTCATTATGGGACAAAAAAGTGTTTAGCGAAGCTCAGTACATACTGTTATTTTAGCAATATGAGAAGAAAAATTTACAGGGAACTGAAAACATGTGTCATTGTCAAAAATCAAAACCTCAGAATTTATCCACAAAAACAGATTTACATTCTATTTTACCTAGTAAACCCCTGGAAATTCTGTGTACTGACATCAGTGGACCGCATCCAGCAAGCTCTGGAGGCGTCAAATATATCTTAGCTTTTTACGATATATTTTCTAAACATGTTAAACTTTATGCTTTAAAATCCGCCACTGCAAGTGCTATAATACGAAGATTCTCAAGTGATTACCTGACGCACGTGGGAAAACCTAAAGCAATTCTATCAGATAATGCAGCATACTACTCTGGGTACAAATGGAGAAATTTCTTGAAGGACAATAACATTAAAAGTATATTTATTTCGAGGTTTAGTCCACAATGTAACGCGACTGAGAGACTTTTCCGAGAATTAAATCGTTTCATGAGGACCTATATTTCATCAAAACATACTAATTGGGTGTCCTACCTAAGTCTTTTCGAAGACGTACACAATAACTTAAATATTTACGATACAAATTACACACCTAACGAGATCATGTTCAATTGCAAACAGAACGATCAGTGGATAGAACCATTACCTAAGTTGTCAGACAAGGAAATCACACCTGAACAGAAAATAAAAGAAGTATTGACTACGCTGACACATCACGCACAGATACGAAACAAACATCACAGAAACATAATAAAAAGAAAACAAAAATTCGAGGTAGGAATGCTTGTACTACTTCGTACTCATCATAAATCTGTTGCACTCAAACGACGCAACGCTAAGTGGCGTCTGCTATATGAAGGACCTTATATAATTGTTAACATACCGCACCCTGGTGCGTATCTGTTACAACATCGTAGAACTAACAAAATTATTGGGCTATACGCACACCGAGATCTTAGAGCATTTCATGCTGAATAATGTCAAAGTCATACCCATCAAAATATTGCTAAGCAACTCGAAAAACTCTGTTGTTACAACACAGATAATAAGTAGTGTAGAAATTTTCATTTCAGAGTTCCAGAGTCGCAGTTGAAGACAGAAGAACTTTTCTTTCAGCGCGCGCCTCCATCTCGAAGACGGAATATCAAAATAAAATTTATGATTACGTAGCAGTGAATGATATATTAATTTTTCACGGAACATTTGTTATTGTAGATACCACTGACTTGGTGTGACACCGGACGAACCGACAGACGTCATCTGTGAAGCGATCTTTTACTTTGAGAAATAGGTTAGACGCACATCTCTCAACACGAAAAGCATCTATCAGTAGTCAAGGCCACACAGACACTCTACACACACGCACAAAAAACGCGAGGAATCGAACATTTTCTCTCTCTTACTATTTTGAATATTTATTGAGTAGTGAAAACGCCTGGTCTTGCCTACTGATGTAATGAATGTTGTGTCTAACCTATCTTAATTTCAGATGACATCACAAAAAACATCGATAATATCCCAGCAAAACAGCTAAAGAGGATGTAAATATCTGCAATTCATGTAATCAAATGTGACACAATGTAATAACCTATAGCGATGTAATGATGATGTAAACATGTTTATGTGCAACTGTATTATGTTTATACTAAGAAAATATGTGACGTGTGTATGTATAATTACTTATTTTTTTAACTGATGTATCATGTAAAAATTTGAACAAAACGAGTGCCAAAAAGACATTGCATAGTGAACCTCTGTTCACGGACATTAACGAACATTACTAACTCTGCAACTACGCCGAAACCTATGTGAAGGAAACGGTTAATGCCATTCACTATGCATCGTACCTATGTAAACGCGATGAACGATTTCCTTGATTAATAACTACGAACATTTAGGTGAGCTATATTCAGAAAAAAACTGAAAATGTGAAGTGCATAATTCGTGCATCGTCTAGTGACATTACTACAGTACCCAACTTCAAGATGTTAACTGGATTAAATGGACACAAAGTGCCTGTCCAGAAAACAACACGACGGGTGGAAGAATTTTGGTTGGAACTTCAGGGAATGAAATGTTCTCGAAATGTGACGGACACTCTTACCTGGACTGTCCAAGGATCGACGCCAGCTATGTGCCGTCCGAGGTTCTGCAACCAAGCTTCCACAGAATGTAAAAAAAAACGAACTGCACGTGGACCAATTACTCGACGGGTCACGTCTGATCTGTAATAAGCAATGCTTTTACTCACAACGAACTGCATCACAACGACTATAATGGAAATAGGAAATGGACACGCTTATGTATTAATCACGTTGTTATACAACGATGTTACTCTGATCAAAAAAACTTTACCACGACGATACTAACCTGTAAAAAATTATTGTGCAGCAGATGAATATGAACTGCGATAACGACACGATGTGTATAGGTCAACGCACCTGAAACATACGGACATTTTTCTTTGAAGTATTTCAAAACAATACTATGTAACTAAGAACATTCAACAATCTAAGTTGTATTGTGTTATAACGAATATTGTAAATTTAAAACTAAGTTACCTGTCATAGAATGTAGTCTTCATATGTAATCTTGGTTGAATATTTTCTTTGTGCAACGACTGAGAAACGCGCGCACACGAACAATATGAACTGCAATACTGTGCCGCGTGATCTAACTGTACGACATAACGGCAGTCACACAGACGCTTCTGCGCATGCGCGCACTCTATCTGCCAACATAAGAACTTTTACGGCGCACCCGCGTCATTCAAAGTTTGTATATAATGTGTATAATGTAGGTCATGTAAATATTTGTAGATAACTTAGATTTTCTTGTGCCTTTAGGTGAATTGCTCGCCTGCAGGTGTGTCCTTTCGCCTCGCAATTCAGGGGGCAATATAAAGGCACATTTGCATGCCGAGCGTGAGTTTCCTCAGAAACGCGAGATATTAATTAAATAAATAATCAGTGACAAATAAATAAAGCCGATGGCACACAACTGCAGCGCTGTGTCGCTGATAAAACAAAAGCACAATTACGTTACTCGTATGTTTGATTAAGAAAAGAGAGCTCTGGTTGAAGTGGTGCGAGAAGCACGTATTTTAGTTTATTGTCTGGCACACCGCCATATTTCATGTTATAGAAAATTACTGCGAGTTGCAACCATACTAGGCACTCGATTCTGAAAAGAATTTATATTTATAAAAGTAAGTAGGATTATGAACTGTAGGCTTATTCATTGAATATATCTGATTTAACGAACTGTGTAATTTTTTTGTTTAGTAGACAATCACCTCTGTACGGCGTTTTGGCATGGCTGGCAAATTATTGTAATATTGAGATTTAGATTATGAGTCCGCACCTACCGCAGCAGTCTTTGGAAACGATTTAATTACGAAGTCCGATTATTTCAGTTTTATTTCACGGTCAACTACGAGTAACATTGCCTTTACGAAAAAGCCATTGTCAAGCGTCTGATACCGAATAATTAAAACCTGACGACTCATAGGAGAGACAACCATGCAGATAAAATAATTAATATTTTATTTTATTTTATTTTATTAATTTTATACCCTCTTCAGGAACCACACGTTTGTCTGGCCTCTCAACAGATACCCCTCCGTTGTGGTTGCACCTACGGTACGGCTATCTGTATCGCTGAGGCACGCAAGCCTCCCCACCAACGGCAAGGTCCATGGTTCATGGGGGGGGGGGAGTACGTAGATACAGATTTAAAATGACGTATCGGCAGCAAAAGTATAAGATGTATTTTTTGAAGCGCTGAAGTAGTAGCGTAGCCATGCAGTGATCAAGAGAAACTGCTTGCAAAATAAAAGGGAATTCCTCCAAATTTGCGGCAATGGTACAGAAAAGATACTCTTTCTTCCACAACGAGGTGATGGAGCACACAAGTTGAATTACGAAAATTCAAAGTTGAGTCGCAATGCGTACCGCCAATTCCCTATTCCGATGTGCTGTGAAACAAACAAATGGACATATCGTCAAAAAAATCAACTGCCGTTTGTACAATGATTCTTCGTTTAATCGTAATAAAATCAATTTCGTGACTATGTCTAGCCGTTCACTCTTCGACACTTATATATTCTAGCGCCTCTTAGAACAGATCAGATCTACAAAATAATGTCCGTGATACCTACTTTTCTCTCTCTGAAGGCCAACTCTTCGTGAGAAAGGCAGTGATCAACGGAATTGTTAATTCATTGTATGGCTCATAGTCGTAGGAACGCCGCTGTTTCATAGCACATCTGCGCAGATTACCTCTAGAGCACCTAAACCAAGCACTTTTCGTCTTCATTTTCCTCTGTGAAGAGGATATTCAAGATTCATTCGTCATTATATGGTAGCCCTTATTCCGTACACCACACGCAACCATACATGATGAACTGTATCTTTGAGGGATATTCTGTCACGTTTTCCAAATAAATGAACATTATCTAAACATTAATTAAATAAAATTATCAGTAAGCCTTTATGTCTCTGCAGAATAGTGTTCCGCCTATCGCTTTCTCTTTTTAAATGATTGACAAATAGGGCGCTTCAATTCGCACATGCTTATGAGCCATCACTAGGTAAAGCTTCGTGCCTTCAAGGTCAGAATCCTTACTCAACTTTGTCTGCAAGTAGGTCCGTACAGGATGCTGCAACGTCGGATTCTTTGAATCTAAGAAAATGTGAAGTTGACCGCACCCTTAGAATATACTTACTACTTCACTTTTGTCAATGATAACTAATCTACGTATTAAGTAGAAGGTGGATGACCATGAGAAACAGATAGAATAATCAACGAAAAATTAATCTTATATGTATCAGAGTGTTGAATGGCTGAATAACGTATGGCAGCTACAAAATCTGGAAATGGAATACTGAGGCTCTGTATAGCTGTAGTGGGAATCAGTGAGCTAAAATGGAAAGAAGATAAGGATTTCTGACTGAATGAATATTATGTAATATTAACAACAGCAGGATATGGATTAATCATTACGAACACAATAGGGTTATGCTTGGCAGACTCGACAACAAACCAACCCCAACGCAAAAGTTCACGTATACGAGATGCCGTTGTCAGATGCAGAAGATGAGGGGTAATCCACCCACTGCCACTATAAAGGCGCCCAACACACAGGCCGACAGGTCTGCCAAGCCGCTCGTTGACCGAGTGAGCCCCGATTTCGTTGGTTCTACTGGCAAGACGCTACCTGCTTATCCTGACCGCTACCTGCTAGCCCACATACCAGCAGTACTGGCAGGAATACAGAAATAAAGGTCGCCGAGGAATGGAATAATTAGGAAGTGCAGGGGATCTAAGACGAATGGCTGCATGAAAAATGTGAAGAAATCGAAAAAGAAATGATTGATAACTGTCGGGAGGACTGACTCAGCGTACAGGAAACTCAAAACAACCCTCGGTGAAATTGAAAGTAAGGGTGGTAACATTACGAGTGTAATGGGAAATCCACTGTTAAATTCAGAGGAGAGAGCCGACATGTGGCAAGAGTACACTGAAGGCCTCTATCAGGGAGGGGGTGGGGGAGGGGAGGATTTGTCACGATAGAAGAAGAAGAAGCAGGAGTCGATTTAGAAGACAGTATTAGAATGACAATTTAAGAGAACCTTGGTGGTGTTAAGATCAAATAAGGCAGAAGGGATACGTAACATTCCATCAGAATTTCCGAAATTATTTGGGGAAATGGCAATAACATGACTGTTCACATTGGTGTGCAGAATGAATGAATCTAGCGACATGCCATCTGACTTTCGGAAAAATATCATCCACATAATTCCGAAGACTGCAAGAGCTGACAAGTGTGAGAATCATCGCACAAACAGCTTGACAGTTCATGCATCCAAGGTGCTTACGAGAATAATAATCAGAAAAATGGAAAAGAAAACTGACGATGAATTTGGCTTTGGGAGAGACAAAGGCACGAGAGAGGCAATTCTGACATTGCGGATGATAATGGAAGCAAAGCTAAAGAAAAGTCAAGACACATTCATAATATTTGTCGACCTGGAAAAAAGCCTTCGATATTGTAAATTTGTGCAAAATGTTGGAAATTCTGAGTAAAATAGGGGTAAGCTATAGGAAGAGACGAGTAATATGCACAAGAGCCAACAGGGATTAATAAGAGTGGACGACCAAGAACGTAGTGCTCAGATGAAAAAGTGTGTAAGTTGGGGAAGTAATCTTTCTTCCCTACTGCTCAATCTGTACATCGAAGAGGCAATCAAGGAAATAAACGAAAGGTTCAGGAATGGGATTAAAATTCAAGGTGAAAGGATTCAATGAAACGAGTGGCAGATTACATTGCTATCCTGAGTGAAAGTGAAGAAGGATTACATGATCTGCTGAATGGAATGAAGAGTCTAATTAGTACAGAATATGGACTTAGAGTAAATCGAAGCAAGACGAAGGTAATGAGAAGTTGCAGAAATGTAAACAGCGAGAAACGTAACATAATCCTGCTGTAGACGAAGTTAAGGAACACTACTACATATACAGTAAAATAACCAGTGGCGTACGGAACGAGAAAGACGTGAAAGCAGACTAACACTGGCAAAAACGCCTTTCCTGGTCTTAATTTGAGGAAGACCTTTATGGCAATGTACGTTAGGAGCACAGAATTGTCTGGTAGTGAAATATGGACTGTCGTAAAACCGGAACAGAAGAGAATCTAAGCGTTTGAAGTGTGTTGTTACAGGCGAATGTTGAAAATTAGTTGGACTGATAAGGTAAGGAATGAGTAGGTTCTGCCCCAAATCGGAGAGGAAATGAATATGTGGAAAACACTGATAAGGAAAAGGAACACGATATTTGGACGTCTGTTAAGACAAGAGAAAATGACGTCCATGGTACGAGAGGGCACTGCAGAGGGCAAAAACTGTCGAAGAAACCAGAGACTGGAATACAACCAGCAAATAATGGACAACGTATGTTGCAAGAGCTGCTCTGAAATGAAGAAGTTGGAACAGGAGGGGACTTACTGGCGGTTCGCATGAGATCAATCAGAAGACTGATGACTTAAAAAAAAAGTTAGGTAAGGTCCAGCAAGTACTCGTCAGTGTCCACACGCAGCCGAACAGGTCGCGGTTGACGAGCAGCTCGTCCGCCAGGTATAGCTGCGAATGGGCACCTTAACAAGCCAGCTCCGACAACGTCGGATAAGGCCAGGAAAAAGAACAAGAAGGCGAAAGAAAAAAGTACTAGTGTGTTCAGGAAAACAATGAAATACTGCAGTACAGTAAAGAAATCAATAGCACATGGAATCTAAGACGAAATGGTTTCTGGAAAGAATAAGAAGAAATCCAACACTAAATCACTGTCAGATCTAGTGAATGGCAAAGTCAAAATAACTTGCAACGAAATTAAATGAAAAGGCTTCAGCATTAAGACTGAAAGTGATATTCCACTGTTAAATGCAGAGGAGAGAGCGGATACATGGAAAGAATACATTGAAAGTCCGCTTGGGGGAGAAATTGTGTGGTGACGTGGTTGAGAAAGATATGGGAGTAAAGACGGAAGACGTAAGGGATCGAGTATTGGGACCAAACAGAGCTTTTCAAGACAAACATGACGTAGACAGCACGGGCAGAGAAGTGTGAGAACGGTCACACATTCATTTTAACAGCTCATGCACACAATCTGCTAACAGCAATAGTTTGCAAAAGAAAGGAAAAGAAAAATGAGGGTGTGGTTGGTGACGATCATTCGGTAGTTCTAACGTTGCATTCAGTAATGGAAGCACGACTTAAGAAAAATCAAGACTCGTTCTTTGTATATGTCGACAGTATAAAAAAATGTTATTAATATAGGTGTAAGTTGTGTAAGGTAATCACCTAAAACCTGCACCGCAAAAATTGCGGAAATAGAATGTGCCACTGAGGTTCGGTTTCCACAGACTGGGTTGATTGTCAGGAGCTCGTATTTTTAACCAATTAACAGATTGTAATAGTACAAAGAAACTGTAGTTTTGTGCAGACATACCCTTTCTTAATTGGGCTGGTACCTATTGATATAAACAAAATAAAAGTAGGGTAAATTAGAATGTAGTGCTGTTTCTTGCAGGATTATACATGAGTCGTTTATGAGATATCGTATTTTGAAAGTTTAGCACAACTACACTTGTTCAATACCCATGGTAGCACACACTGAGGAACGACAGAAGGGCATAGACTAATTATGTGAATTCTGACCGGTAACGAGTCGACTTACCATCACAGGCTGTGTTCGAACGACCACCGGCAGTGGCAGTACACGCTTCCAGTCTGGTATGGGAAGACTGCTCCACACATGCTAGGTTTTCAGTGGAGATAACCGAGCATGCTGCAGTAGTTGCATATCATCGGGTGTAGATCGTATATTAAATCAAGGGGATGGGTGGCCACGGTCCTCTGCGTCCAGTCCAGTGATTTGGGAACAACTCGTGAAAACATGCTGTAGTACTCCATGCTCTAGGGGCTGGGCAGCCGTTATGTTGGTACAACAAGTTCCTTGTAGTCTACAAAAAAAGTCATATAGCATCTGTGAAAGATTGCCTGTTAGGAGACTGCGATACATTTGCGCGTTCAGTGTTCCGTATATGAAAAACATGCGTAAGAACTGATGGTTCACTGCCCCACACCACGTGCTTGAACTCCATGGACGCTGACGTTCGACTGACAAATGGAACGGAGATTGTCAGTAGACCAACTGTGTGTGTTTCGGTGGTTTACCTGCCCGTAAATATGGCTTGAACATCAAACGGGATACTTGATACACTTTGAGTATCCTGTCTTAATGCCCCTTTGCAGAAGTTAACAGGATTCTCATATCTGTTTCAGAGAAGCTCTAGATGGAGAATTGTATGATACAGATTAAGCCTGTATCAATGGAGAATCCGTTAGTCTCTTAGCTTACTCATGCCACTTCCTCGTGCGATTGAGCTGGAACTAACGTGCGGGTCACTGCAAGAACAGCAAGAACATTAATTTTCCCCTCTTCTGTCGTCCTGTCACCACTTGTTTTCTTCTGTTACGTTGTGTAAATGTTACACTAACACTTTCAAGTATCTGGATAAAGATGATGATGATGTTGATGATGCTGACTGACGTCTGATTTGTGGGGCGCTCAACTGCGCGGTTATCAGCGCCTGCACAAATACCCAATCTTGAGAAAGTCGAGTCTCGCCACTTTCATGAATGATAATGAAATGATGAGAACAACACAAACAACCAGTCTCCAGGTGGAGCAAATCCCCGATCCGCTGGATAAAGAGGGTGATAAATAAATGCCAAGATGATTGACGTCTATTGGGATATCCTGCAGCATACACTGCAGAAGAACGAACTGCATTCTTCCTACAAGCTCCTTACGCCATGAGCACCGCGGCTTTTTCAGCGTTGCTAAATCTCCTTGTCCATTGACGGCATGTTACTTCAACTATCACACACTGACTGACTGTTACGTTGCAGTGCACTAACGGAACGCAGAATCGCACTGTAAGCGAACATAAGAACATCGTACCTAGAAACTACGCAGGTTAAATGGCACAAACTAGTTTCGCTGTGGAAACTTTTCGAAACACGAAACCTCGTAGACGACTCGCACTAACATCCAGCGACAAACACCACTAACACTTTAAACCACCTTTTTTTAGTTTGTTAATCTCAACAAGCATTGTTCAATTTAAAAATGTATGTTTGCACAAAAATACACTTCCTAAGTAATATTACAATATGTTTATTACCTAACAATACGAGCCCTTAACTACCAATCCATTGTGTGAAATCCGCACATCAGTGGCGCTTTCCATTTCCGCAATATCGGCGGTGCAAGTTTTAGGTGATTCACCATGCATAATAATCAAGAGGGAATAAAAAGTGTAGGAGACGAAAAGAAAAGCGTTAGGATTAAAAAAGGCATAAGGCAGGGATGTAGTGCAACATGAATATTGAAGAACCCGTGACAGAGATAAATGTTGAAAGGAGGGATTGTAGTTCAGGGTGAAAAAATGTCAATCGCCGATGGCACTGTTACTGCCAGTGAAAGTAAGGAGGACATACAGGACGTGTTGAAAGGAGTTAATAGTGAAATGAGCACACATATCTACTGAAAATGATGAGAAGTAGCAGAAATGAGACTAGCATCAAAATTGGTGAACGCGAGGAAGGTAAAGCGAAGCAATTCTGCTAGATTGGTGCTAAAATAATAAACGACAGACGAAGTAAAGAGGATGAAAAAAGCAGACTAGCACGGGAAGGGAGGACGTTCCTTGTCACACAGAATCTTTTATTGTCAAACAGCAGTCTTAATTAGAGAGTGTACATTCACTGCATAGCATTGTATGGAAGCGAATCACGGACTTGGGAAAAACTGGAAAAGGAGAGAAGCAAAGCTTTTGAGATGGGATGCTACATATGGATATTAACAGTTAGATGAATTGGTATGACATGGGGAGATTCTCCACAGAATCAGCGTGTAGAGGAACAAGTTGAAAACGCTGAACGAGAAGAAGGGACAGAGTAATCGGGATGGTAGGACACATGCTAAGACATAAAGAGTAATTTCCAGGGTACTGGAGAGAGCTGTATATGGTGAAATCAGTAGTTGACATAGAATGGAGTATTTGCACAAGTAAACGAAAGAGTTGGCACAGAAGAGAAATTCATGGTTGGCCTAATGAAACCAGGCAGAGGAGTGGTGAGACAAAAAAGGTGTTCGTACTATCAGTTGACTGACCGTTTCTGTGAAGAACAGTTACTGTTAGTATAATGAAGCGATTTCTCTGATAGTCGAACAACTTGCTTTTCCTACTATAAGGTAACAATATATTCTCTCCATCTAATTCAGTAAAAATTTATTCATTGTTCAAGCCCTTTCGTCCACCAAAAATAAGAGTGTTTAGTACATGTACAGAAACGTGAAGAATAATCAAGTGAAAGTAATACTAACTCTAGTTATACACCAGGCACGGGCTTATGAGGTGAGAACACCCGTATACAAATGCATGCTACTTCATTCCTAGAGGCTTTTTCCGACGTCAGCGTGAAATCGATATCTAATGAAACAGTGGTACCAATATTTATTAGCTTTGGTATGTGAAAACAGGGCCTTTTGTAAAAAATTAAGCTTTTTTAATGTTGAAGACTTACGCATGTATGGTTTATTTCTATCAGGATGCATTCATTGCTTTGAGCAGACTAAAATAATTAACTCCCACAAAGAAAAGATTGATAATTTTTTTTATCTTGAGATAAATCTTCACCAGGCGTCAGACCCGTCAATCCATATAATCGATTTAACAAACAGAATGGGCAGCTATTCTGCAGACATAGGGCAATGCTCTAATGTAATGTCACTTGAAGTGGAATATAGCTTAATACTCGTATATCTACCACACTATGTATTGAATGTCCCGAAATGAATACATTTATGAAAATTATGAAAGCAAGACTGTAATAGCATACGATTACACCATTAACACCAAACAATGTATTTCATAGATTTAACATTTAATATCAATATTATTAATCACCTATCGTCTTCCTCATTACAACGTAAAAATTATGTAGATATTGCGCAATATGTTTTTTGGTAAGCACGAATAATCGCGTTATGCCTTAGCTGTTTCGTGAGTGGCAAACATGTATTAACTGCTGACGTCACTTATGATTTTCAGTAAATCAGATTACTGGAAGGACGTGCTATGGATTTGTGCTAAAATTTTAAAGCTGATATTATCACGTTCTATTGACGTTGAAGAGAATTAAAATATTCAGCACGCTTATTGAGTTATCTAGTACGGCCTCGATATTTTTATTCGTATTAATTTTTTTGGGCCACAGAAGACAGCATAAATGTATTAGCGCTCCACGTTTGCCTAGCGCTTACACCACTTTTTTTCGCACTTCAGTACCAAAATTTTTGTAGTTATTTTAAGTTTTGTTCACTTTATTTTAATCAAATGACCGAAGAATAGGCTTTATATGCCACATAAGGCAGGTAATATCTTGGTTTCGGTATACCTTCATTTCACTTCACTTTGAATCTACTGGTCTAAGCAAAAGGAAGTTAGTATCCGCTGATTGAGTTTCTTGCGGTTTTTTCCATAAAAAACTGAACAAGTGACAAGATGCGTTTTTGTCTATATTTTCCTATTTATTTTCATATAATCAGATATATTTCGTCTGCTTGAATTTTATTAGTTGACTTTTTTTTAATTTCCACCTAAACAAGTTAATATTCACTCATTTATCACATTATAAAATCGTTCATACGTCATAGGTTATTTTTACTGTCTAATACACAGGCTTTATGTTCGAACTAATGACGTTGGTTTTGTGGAACATACTTACTACTGACAATATTTTTCACCCACGAGAACTCTCCCTTTTACGATAATATCCTGTGTGATGCATTTTAACTGCCCTCGCACTTTGCTCTGTGCCGATTCTTTAATCCTCAAACGGTTCTTAGATTCAATATAACGAGTTATTCACTTTACATGTTCGAGATTTAGACGTTCCAAGCAGATGTTTCTGCGATATAAAATAACCATCCTCCTTCATGATAATTTTATTGCTTTGAAGAAGTATTTGCATAGATCTTCCGTTACATTTGTTCTCTGTACCAGTATCTTTCGTTTACTTCCAGAAATCTTCCAGTTCATGCCCATTCTTCACAGTCGTTCCTTTGAAAAACAAAAGCAGCACATCAATGGGCACATACTGTTTGCCAGAAGTGGAACTGGATAGCAAATATCAGCGCGAAAGCGACAATACTTCACAATTTCGTTGGAGTCCAAACAGCAAGTACGCATGACAAAACTGTGTATAAAACGGAGGCAACAATCAGAAGGCACACCACAGAATTGACTGATGTTTGTATCTGATATAACCAACACATGAAACGCAGATGAACAGACTATGTAAATCACCACACAATATAACCTAAGTTTTGAACATGAAGTTAATTCTTCGTGTAAGTCTTCTGTAGCTGTTCCTAACTTTCGTGAAATGAAATGATGAATACGTGATGCAAATCATGCTTCTAATCCTAAACGCAGATTACCTCTTATTACTTTCTGCTTGATCAATTCGAGTAATGACCCTATGTTCAGTCGAGGACTTTCCAGCCAATTACCAGGCCAGCTGTTAATGGGGATATGAAGTCGCGATGGGATTGTTTTGGTAGGAAAATTTCAATTCTAGCATTACTCTTGTAATCGAGGGAAACCTTCTGATTACTTTGGCCAGAACGAGGGGCAAGAAATTATTGTTAATTTAATTCGTGGTAACATGTTCCATATATATACAACTGAGGACAAAGTATATGTTTATAAATGTACCTGCTTCAATGTGCACTTTGCAAAATTACTGATTTTAGTCCACATGTAGTGTGTTTTTTGTTTTTTAAATCTTTCATTCCCAATCCGTGAGAGCAGGATGGGCTGTTGAAAAATTTAGTTTTTTACGCATAAATATCTCAGATGCGTTGAGAGGCTTCTTTAGTACACATCTTATTCTTTATCCATGGAGCAGAGCGGGCTGTTTAAGATCGATTCTGAAAAGAGTACTGCCTGCTACGGCCCCTCTGAATCAGTCGGTACCGGTGTAGCCCCTCTCCACGACGTGATGGACGTTTCGCGTGTCTCTACTACCCCCTGCCGGAGGCAATACAACTGGACGACGATCGTCAACAGGCACAAACAGTCTGTCCCACCTCATGGTTGTTGATTATGGAGCTGTACTTACCTCCACCTTTCTTCCATGTGGCCACATATCGGATGCTCGTCATCTGACACGGAACAGCATGTTAGGAAGCTACGGTCGCCGAGGAAACGGAAGAGACAACGCCGTACCCCTTCTGATGACGGCGTCCATCGGCAGTCTGCACAGGATGACGACCCTGCTAATAATGGTGCGATGTCCACTGACGCCCTGACACCTGACGACGTGACGTCCTTTCCTGCCTCCATCTCCGGACACCGACCTTCCCCCGCCTGTGTCTGATGCTATTGCCTCCCCTTCTGTGTCTGACTGTCTGACGCTACCTGTGGGGGCACAACCAATAATGTTCCACTGAACCGGCCCGGTAACACGTCTGTCTGCTGGGCGGACGATGTCGATGCCGAGTATGGACATTCTGGAGATGTACAGAACGGTGGACGCCCCTTGGCGGGATCGGCTCCCTCTCCGTCACAGTGATGTGCCATTCCGCGGGGGCCTAGCAGGTAGTTCCCTGTGCTTCCCCTATGTCTGAATCGCCTGTCGTCCTGTCGATGGCAGCTTTCCAGACTAATCTCATAGCCACGGTCAATGTAAACACTATTCTCGTACGCGACAAACTGGCTTTACTCCACGACATGCTGTATGCTGTAGACGTTGACGTAGCTCTCCTTCAGGAGGTGCGTGTTGAAACTTTCTGTGCTTCCCATGGTTTTACAGCGCATGTCTCTCATTGTTCCCCTACTGGTAAGGGGATGGCGATTCTCTTACGCGACGCTGTCCTCGCTGATGCAGTTGCCTACCTCCTTGAAGCCAGATGTATGGCTCACAGGATCGTCAGTGTCTATGACATATCTGGTTCGGGTCGTCGCCGTGAACGTTCCACGTTCTTCTCAGAGACAGTCACGCCTATCTTCCTGGGTCGGCAGGATTCATTGATCAAAAAAATGGTTCAAATGGCTCTGAGTACTATGGGACTTGACATCTGAGGTAATCAGTCCCCTAGAACTTAGAACTGCTTAAACCTAACTAATCTAAGGACATCACACACAACTATTCCCAAGGCAAGATTCGAACCTGCAACCATAGTGGGCGCGCGGTTCCAGATTGAGGTGCCTAGAACCGCTCGGCCACAGCGGCCGGCGATGCATTGATCATGGGAGGTGACTTCAACTGCACCCAGGCACCCAAAGACGAATTACAGCGTCACTCTTCGTACGAGGAGCTAGCTACAATTCTCCAGCAAATCAGACTATTCTTTGAAGCACGTTCATGGCGATCATCCAGTGTTTACGCATTTCACAAGCCATTCCTTCAGCCAACTCATTCGTGTTTACATCTCCCGCAATATTGTCAGTGGGGCACAGGCTGCTGAAGTCTCTCCCATTGCGTTCTCTGATCATGACGCATATATCTGCGTCATCAGTCTCTGCCGCCAAACGGTGTGGCGCTGCCGTGGACCATGAAGACTGAACACGATCCACCGTAATTCACCCGGCTGCCGGCAACTCATCGAGACCACGTGGGCAGCTTGTCGTCGTCACCGTGATACTTTTCAGTCTGCCCTGTCTTGGTGGGTGCTTTGTGCAAACCCTCCCTCCGACAAGCCTTCATTGGTTACGGAAAGGGGGCTGCGGCGTGGCGGCGACAGACTCAGGAATTCTATTCCACCATTCTCCGGGAGTGTTCTATGATGTCGTATTGCCCAGAACCACAGGCGATGGCGAACCGTGCCAAAACAGCTAAAATCCCTTTCTCGCCGCCACCTTGAAGGAGCTATGGTCAGGAAGCGCACACACGATAGGTCAGTGCAAGAGCGTCCATCCACGGATCATGTCATAGTGGAACGACGCCACCGTCGGGGCAATTTGATTAATGTTCTTACGACTGATGATGGGTAGCGTTTTGATATCCAACAGGATATTGGGTGTGCTCTCAGTGCACATTATATCACATTGTCCTCTGAACAACGTCACTCATATATGTCAACATCACGCTGTCTCCAGACTCTCCTCTGACTCGGTTCCTGTGGATGCGCCAATGTATCTGTTGGATAAGTTCACGCTGGAGTTTTTTATTGGACATATCGAACCCTTCTGGCACCAGTTTGGACGGAAATCTGACAGAAGCTCTTGCACATTTTGTGCCGATTACCGCTCCTTGACGTTACTCAACAGTGGTAGAAAGATCTTTATCCGGTTGTTGGCTGCCCGGCTTAAACGGACAGCTCGGTACATGGTTTCCTCCAGTCAAACTACTTTGGGAGGAACCAGTAACATCCGCAATGCGCCCTACCGCTATCGGGACCTAATTGATCTTGCTCACGCTCGTCGTAAAACTAGACCTTTAGCAGCCCCTTATCGAGGCGTTCGATCGAGCCGGTCACGACTAACTGTAAGGGTGCTCCGCAATATGGGCTACCCTGACACTACCGTCGATGTGTCTCCTTCGCGGAGCTACGTCTCCTTTAGTGTACAATGGCTGTCCTACTCCTCTCACCTCGATCCGTCGATCAGTACGTCAAGGATGCCCGTTCTCTGCACTGTTGTATGCATTCGCCATGGAACCGTTGCTATGCGGCTTCATCAACGTCTCTGTGGGATGTCTCTCGGTGACCATGTATTCAGCTACACCACTTATACAGACGATGTTTTCATTGTTCTTCGTAGCGGTGCTGAGGTCAGGGAGTCACTGGCATGGGTTACGACCTACGGCGAAGCTTCTGGCAGCTGCCTTAACGTCGGCAAATCGAGCGTCATGGCTATAGGTGAGAGACTTCCTGCGAACAGTGCTCCTGTTTTGCGTGTAAGTGATACTCTCTGACGCTTAGGACTCGATTTCGCAAGTGATTTGCTGCGGAAAATTGCCCTCAACTGCCGTCGGAGACAATATGTAAATGTATATTTGGCGTCACGTATCCCCCACTTGGAGCAGATACTTCCAGTTCCACCATACTTGTCCCGCCGCATGCTAGCGGCACTAGCGGCATTGGATTCGTTTGTTTGCCAAGGCTTGCTGTTCGAGATAATTACGAGACCTCATCCTCCCGCGGCGCAGGGGCGGTTTAGGTCTGTGTCATGTGCCTGACAGAGCGGTAGCCTAGCCCTTTACACTGGCTCTCAAATGACGTTGCGCACCGTACTCCTGCGTGCGTTAACAGCCAATTGCTGGAGACCCTTGCACCACACTCTCTTCAGCACCCACCCAGCTTTCGGAAGCCCCGCTGCCCTTCTTTTACTTCCACCACTTCTTCCTTAATCCGAGCTACGTACATACTCTGCTACCGCCAGCGCAATTGACATCCACGAAGGCGATCTGTGGTTTCCTTTAGCAGCACAGGTCACCGAATATAGTTCAAGGGAAGCTTCCCTGCGTGAAATGGCGTGCCGTTGGCGATCGTCGTGCGCTCCTTAACTTGACGCTGACGTCCAGTCTCCACGGTACCTTATTGTCAATGGGAAGCAAGTATGCCGGTCACGCCTTCACAGGATTCACCTTACAGACACTCGTTTGTGTGTCGACTGTGATTCTGTGGACACAGACGAGCACCACCTGGTGTGCAGATCGGTGAGAGGTGTCTTGTTATGGTGGGACAGATGTTGTCCCAAATCACCCGTACGACTCCTCATCATATGCCTACTGAACTGCTCCTCTTTCTGGACGCGGGATACTTCCCGCAAGCGAAGACGAACTCTGTGAAGTGGATTTGCGGACACGCAGTACACCTCTTATTTGCTGATGGCAAGAAAAATCCTTAACTTTTGGCAGTTTCTTAATGAACGCCATTGTGCACTTGTCCGCAATCCAAAATACAGACAATTTTTTTCCACTTTCCTTTGCAGTTTCTTCCATAACCCAGCTGGAGTGTTCCTGTCACGAAAAGTTGAACCCCGCCTCTTCCACACTTAGAAACCGTATATTCTACATCTACATGACTACTCTGCAATTCATATTTAAGTGCTTGGCAGAGGGTTCATCGAACCACAATCATACTATCTCTCTACCATTCCACTCCCGAACGGCGCGCGGGAAAAAGCGAACACCTAAACCTTTATGTTCGAGCTCTGATTTCTCTTATTTTATTTTGATGATCATTCCTACCTATGTAGGTTGGGCTCAACAAAATATTTTCGTATTCGGAAGAGAAAGTTGGTGACTGAAATTTCGTAAATAGATCTCGCCGTGACGAAAAACGTTTTTGCTTTAATGACTTCCATCCCAACTCGCGTATCATATCTGCCACACTCTCTCCCCTATTACGTGATAATATAGAGATCACTGGTGATCGAATGTTCTTCTCGGAAAAACTATACATTGATAGTCTCAATTAGCCTGACGTCTTGCTGCACCCACCTCCTCGCCCCAACGTGGGTTTCCTGATATTCTCGGTGTTCTTAATGACAAAAGTAAATAAATAAATAACACTAAGGAAAAGAAAGAAAAGGAAAATAAATAAGCAATCGATGTTGATTGTACCTCTACTCCACGTTCCCCACGCTTTCTTTGGTTCTTAGAGGGTGGGAACGAGACATGATGACGAGGCCTCGGGTTGCGACCAATGCCCCATTTGCCCCCACCCCTCAGTTTGGGCGCCGGAAAGATTCAGCTAAACATCTAAAAAACCACCGTTTAAGTGAGCATTGCCGGTCGAAGACTTCTTATACCGGAAGTCTCCCTCATTATGCCAAAGGCCATTGTTAAAGATGGCCGAGGAGCCGATAGAGGTTAAGGGTACCCTCTTGTCCTGGGGTGGGAAAGTGCCCCTCTAGACGGAAGTATCTGCAATGATCAACGGCATGAGGATGCAGGAGGCAATGGAAACCACTGCATTGAACACACGTAACGAGTATCCAGAGGATACGTGGACTGTAATTGAAAAAGTGTAATGACTATCTCTCCATCGCTAAAAGATGCCCAAATAGACGACCATTCGGATCTCCGGGAGGGGACAGGCAAGGGGGAAAAGAATGAATAATCAACGATAGGATAACGTTCTTCGAGTCTGGGCGTGGAACGTCAGAAGCTTTAATGTGACAGGAAAGCTACATAATATGAAAAGGGAAATGCAGAGGCTCAATCTAGATATAGTAGTGGTCAGTGAAGTGAAATAGAAAGAAGACAAGGATTTTTGTCAGATGTATATACGGTAAAATCAACTGCAGTGGAAACCGAATAATGGGTAGAGGCATCGTTATGAAGAGAAAGGAAGGGCAAAGGGTGTGTTGCAGTGAACAGTTCAGTGATAGAGTTGTTCTTGTAAGAATCGACAGCAGACTAACACCGACAACGATTGTTCAGATATGCATGCCAACGTTGCAAACTGAAGATGAAATGATATAGAAAGTATATGAGGACATTGAAACGGTAATACAGTACATAAAGTGTGATGAAAATCTGACAGTCATGTGGGACTGGAATGCAGTGGTAGAGGACGATGTACACACATCTAAAAAAGTTTTGCATCACCCCGGTTCCCAGAACTTCTGACTGTGAATATTGGCCGCGCGGGATTAGCCGAGCGGTCAAAGATGCTGCAGTCATGGACTGTGCGGCTGGTCCCGGCGGAGGTTCGAGTCCTCCCTCGGGCTTGGGTGTGTGTGTTTGTCCTTAGGATAATTTAGGTTAAGTAGTGTGTAAGCTTAGGGACTGATGACCTTAGCCGTTAAGTCCCATAAGATTTCACACACATTTTTTTGTGGATATTGTATCACAGACACAGTCCCTTTGCCTAAACCTGCCCAAAGATGTAAACAACCATACATGAGCAGCGCCAATTAGACGGAGTGGGTCCGATAGCCGATCAGTTCCCGCCATTCCACCAGAAAGGAGGTACAAAGCTTGTGTTGTCTGTAGGTCAACCATGCCTAGATGGTCAATAGCGCGGTTCCATTGCGCCCGCATTGTGACTTTGTGCCAGAAAGGGCTCTGAACAAGGGAAGCGTCCAGCCGTCTCGGAGTGAACCAAAGCGATGTTGTTCAGTTCTAGGCACTCCAAACCGGAATCGTGCTGCTGCTGCGGTCGCAGGTTCGAATCCTGCTTCGGGTATGGATGTATGTGATGTCCTTTGGTTAGTTAGGTTTAAGTAGTTTTAAGTCCAGGGGACTGATGACCTCAGATGTTGTCCCATAGTGCTTAGAGCCTTTTCTTTTTTGTTCTGACATGGAGGAGATACAGAGAGACAGGAACTGTCGATGACATGCCTCGCTCAGGCCGCCCAAGGGTTACCACTGCACTGGATGGCCGCTACCTACGGATTGTGGCTCGGAGAAACACTGAAAGCAAAGCTACCATGTTGAATAACGCTTTTCGTGCAGCCACAGAACGTCATGTTACGACTCAAACTGTGCGCAATAGGCTGCACGATGCGCATCTTCACTCCAGACGTCCACGGCGAGGTCCATCTATCCAACCACGACACCATGCAGCGCGGTACAGATGGGCCCAACAACATGCCGAAGGGACCGCTAAGGATTGGAATCACGTTCTCTTTCCCGATGAGTGTCGTATATGCCTTCAACCAGACAATCGTCGGAGACATGTTTCGAGGCATGCCGGTCAGGCTGAACGCCTTAAACACGGTCCAGCGAGCGCAGCAAGGTGGAGGTTTCCTGCTGTTTGGGGTGGCATTATGTGGGGCCGACGTACGCCGCTGTTGGTCATGGCAGGCGCCGTAACGGCTGTACGATACGTGAATGCCATCCTCCGACCGATAGTGCAACCACATCGGCAGCGTACTGGCGAGGCATTCGTCTTCGTGGACGACAATTCGCGCCCCCATCGTGCACATTTCAGATAGTAACAGCGAAAACTCTGTCCAAGAATCGCATGAGAACAGGTATACTCGTAAATGACCGGGTTACACGGGAAGATGTCAGATAGATTACATCACGGTTAGACAGAGATTCCGAAATCAGATTTTAGATTGTAAGGCGCACCTAGGAGACAATGCATGGTCTGACAGAGATTCCGAAATCAGATTTTAGATTGTAAGGCGCACCTAGGAGAGAATGTAGGATCTGAGCATAATGTAGTAGTGACGAGGAATAGGCTGTAGGTCAAGAGATTAGTCAAGAAGAATCAATATGCAAAGAAAATTGATACAGAAGTACGAATACATGACAAGACAGCCTTGAAGGTCTCTAAGGCTACATATACAGCAATAAGGAATACCTCAGTAGGCAGTACTGTTTAAGAGGGATGGACATCTCTAAAAAGGGCAGTCACAGAAATTGGAGAGAGAAACATAAGTACGAAGAAAGTAACTGCGAAGAAACCATTGGTAACAGAAGAAATATTTTAGTTGATCGTTGAAAGAAGGAACGACAAAAATGTTCAGAGAAATTTAATAGTACAGAAATACAAGCCGCTGAGGAATGAAATAAATAGTAAGTGCAGGGAAACTAACGCGAAATAGCTGTATGAAAAATGTGAAGAAATCGAAAAAGAAATGATTGATGATTGTCATAAGGACTCACGCAGCATATAGGAAAGTCAAAACAACCTTGGGCGACATTAAAAAACAAGGATGCTAACATTAAATTTGCAACGGCAGTTCCACTGTTAAATGCAAAAGAGAGAGCGAATAATTGGGAAGGGTACATTGAAGGCCTCTATGGGGGTAAGATTTGTCTGTTGAGATAGAAGAAGAAATACGAGTCGATTTGGAACAGATATGGGGTCCAGTATTACAATCAGCATTTAAGAGAGCTTTGGAGGACTTACGATCAACTAAGGCAGAAAGGATAGATAACATTCCATTACAATTTCTAAAATCTTTGGGGGAAATGGCAACAAAAGGACTATTCACAATGGTGTAAAGAATATTTGAGTCTGGTAAGTTATCATCTGACTTTCGGAAAAATATTATCCGCATAATTCCGAAGAATGTAAGAGGTGACAAGTGCGAGAATTATAGCACAATCAGCTTAACAGGTCATCCATCCAAGTTGCTTACAGGAAAACTATACAGAAGAATGGAAAAGGCAACTGAGATGCGCTAAATGACTATCAGTTTGGCTTTAGAAAGGTAAAGGCACCAGAGAGGTAATTCTGACACTGCGGTTGATAATGGCATCAAGATTAAAGAAATATCAAGACAGGTTCATGGGATTTGTCGACCCGGAAAAAGCGGTGGACAGTGTAAAATGGTGAAAGATTTCCGAAATTCTGAGAAAAATAGGGGTGAACTATATGGAGAGACGGGTAATATAAAATATGTACAAGAGCCAAGAGGGAATAACAAGAGTCGACGACCAAGAAAGCAGAGCTCGGATTAAAAAGGCCGTAAGACAGTGCTGTAGCCTTCCCCCGCCCCCGTCCCTTCCCAACCCACTGTACCTCGAAGAAGCAGTGATGGAAATAAAAGAAAGGTTTAGGAGTGCAATAAAAATTCAAGGTGATTAGATATCAGTGATACGATTCGTTGATGACATTGATATCCTGAGTGAAAAAGAAGAATGCTGAATGAAACGAACAATCTAATGTGTTCAGAATATAGACAGAGTAAATCGAAGAAAGGCGAATGTAATAAGATGTAGCAGAAACGAGATCAGCGAGGAACTTAACGTCTGGGTTTATGTTCACGAAGTAGATGAAGTTAAGGAATTCTGCTACCTGCGCAGCAAAATAACCAATGATGGACCAAGCAAGGAGGACATCAAAAGTAGTCTAGCACTGGCAAAAAGGGCACCCTGGTCAAGAGAAGTCTACTAGTATCAAACACAGGCCTTAATCTGAGGAAGAAATATCTGAGAATGTACGTCTGGAGCACAGCATTGTATGGTAATGAATCATGGGCTGTGGGAAACATGGAACAGACGAGAATCGAAGTATTTGAGATGTGGTTCTACAGGAGAATGTTGAAAATAGGTGGACTGTGTTGAGAGGAAAGGAATATGTGAAACACACTGATAAGGAGAACAGGTTGATAGGACGTCTGTTAAGACATGAGGGTTTGAAGACGTGCAGCGATACGTTACCGAGAGCATCCCAGACATGCTCGATGGGGTTTAGGTCTTGAGAACAGGCAGGCCACTCCATTCGCCTGATATCTTTTGTTACAAGGTACCCCTCCACGATGGCAGCTCAGTGATCATATCCCATATTGATGTAGAGGTACATGCGCAGGAACCAGTGGCGTTTCGTAGCACATGTGTTTCGAGACGGTTTTCTAACTTATCACCAATACCGTGGATTTACAGATCTGTGTCGTGTGTGTTCCCTATGTGCCTATGCTACTAGCGCCAGTTTTGTGTAGTGCCATGTTGTGTAGCACCACATTCTGCAATTATGATTAATTTATGAGAATGACTGTAAGTTGCCAAGTGCAGCTCTTAGACGAAGAGGTTGGCACATCAGATTAATTTATGGAGGGCCGTATCAAACCAGTCAAAAGAACGATGACTCAAAAAAAAAAAATATTAAGGTGCCCTGTTTTTCACACCTTGGAGTGGTGCGGGCTATTCGAAATTCTGCCGATTAAGAGTCACGGTTCTGCTCATCCAGTTGTGAGACAAACTGATAGTGAGGCATATGGTGTATTGGAATTGGGAATAAATAGGAGGGACTTACTAGTTTGTGAACACGCCTTACAACCAAGGGAAACCTCTCGAAAACCTTGATCGGAACCGGGAGAGTGGAACCACATAATTTTTATCCGGGACGTCGTTCTACGAGGGCGTTGCTCCAGCAAAAAATTAAAATTTTATGTGTGTTTGAGCTGTGCGTACTGTCTTCACTGTTTTATTACTTCAAACACTCTGAAACGTTTCGGCTTTCTAGCATTTAATTTTCACAACTGTTCCGGGATAAAGAAGTAATCCCACTTTTCGTCGTAGCTGCAGTAATCAGCGCTGAAGCTGTGGCTGCGGGCGACGGCTGCCAAACTGGTCCTGCGACATGAGAACCAACGGTTTTGGGGGCCAACATTGTAAACAGTTCTGGTACTAGCTTTAGCCACATCAACATGTTAAAAACTGTTCACTTGACTGGTTCCAAATTTTCTGAACACATAATACAGAAGCAGGGAAGGAAGATTTGTATTTCACGTTCCGTTAACGACGAGGTCATTAAAGACGGAGCAAAAACTCGGATGGCGTTCCTTTTAGAAGGAACCGACTTCGCATTTGCCTTAAGTGAATTAGGGAATCCATAAAAAAAGACCTAAAACTAGACGACCAGGAGCAGATCTGAACCGCTATACACCCGAACATTTCAGTGTGCTTCTATGAGCCATTTCACTCACTCAGAAAATGACGAAACGTGGGATTAAACATAAACTGAATGAATCGAGTACAATTAAAATACTGAACTACGTTCACGGTAACTCGTTTGTGCATTTAGGATCCGTAAATCTTGTCCACAGAAAGCAAAGCCAAAATGAAGGTGACGATTTCATAAAAAATGAAGAGTTATTCGCTTCTCAACGAATCTGGTTGCGGCCCAACCTGATGCACTAAGGTAATCCTGTATTCTTTCTCGGCCGGTAAGTATTGCACATCACTATTTGTTCATCGGCGTGTATCTCCAGAAATTCGAATAGCCGAGTGATTTGGTCCAGTGATTAAGGTAGGACTTACGCGGAGTGTCCTTCAAATTCCGGTCTAGCCATGTAGAGTAAGATTTGTGGTGCTTTTAGCGAAATCGTGTAAATCGAATGCGTTATTAGTTATTTCGAAAACGGCAGATTATGTACTCCATTCGTATCCCACAGAGCTTGCGACCGTCTCTGATGACCTGGTCATTCACGTGAGATTAAACCCTAATCTTACCTCAAGGGCAACCTTAACTATTACTACTGTTAGGAATCTTAGAACCCCAGTTGATTCCATATCAACACTTACCAAAACAATAAGATTTCTAGCCCCATCAGGCAGTTGCACATGTCATAGCTCTGAAGGAAAAACGAAGGCTGCATCTAAAGATTGCTTCACTCACAAAAAACCTTTGCTTTACTGCCTGCACGTTCACTTGATACGTATGTTATCGAATGTTGTCGTAGTTGTGATTTTCAATCCGAAAACTGGTTTTATGCAGCTCTTTACGCTATAATATCCCAAACTTCTTCTTTTCCGGCTAACTGCTACAACTTATATCCATTTGAAACTACTTGCTGTATTCACCTTCTGGTCTCGTTCAAAGATTTTTTTCCCCCACTCTTTCCTCCAGTACTAAACTGGTGATTTCATGGCGTCTCAGAATGTGTCGAATCAACCAATATCTTCTTTTTGGCAAGTTTTGCCACAAATCTCTTCTCTCTTCGGTTCTTTTCAGCACGTCCTCATCAGTTACGCTATCTAGCGATCTATCCATCCAACCTTCAGCATTTTTCTGTAGCACCACGTATCAAAAGCTTCTATTCTCTCCTTGTCTGAATTGAATATCGTCCACGTTACTCTTCCTTACTGCAGACAAAAACCTTCAGAAAAGTCTTCCGAACACCGAAAATTTCTAAGTATATTCGATATTGACAGATTTTCCTTGCCAGTCTATGTCTTACATCCTCTCTTCTTCGGCCACCCTTAGTTATTTTACTACCCACATAGCAAAATTCAACTACCATGTTTAGTGTCTCATTTCCTAATCTAATCCCCTCAGAATCATCTGATTTTTAATTCTATTACATTCCACTATCATTGTTTTGGAAAGTGGAAATTTGTTCTAAGTTCTACGGGACCAAACTGCTGAGGTCATCGATCAGCAGGCTTACACACTACTTAAGCTAACTTAAACTAACTTACATTAAGGACAAGACACACACCCATGCGCGAGGGAAGACTCGAACCTCCGACGGGAGGAGCCGCGCGAACCATGACAAGGCGCCCCAGACTGCGCGGCTACCCGCGCGGTCTAGATTTGCTTTTTGTTATGTTCAGCTCTTATCCTGATTTCATCGGCAAACCTCCGACTTTCATTTCTTCTCCCTGAACTTCATCTCCATTTCCAAATTCTTCTTTGGCTTTCTTTCCTACTTGCTCAATGTACAGATTGGAAAACATCGGGGGAAAGCTACAACTTCCTCTCAAACTCTTCCGATCTGCTGCTTTTCTTTCAAGCTCTTCGACTTTTGTACGTAACTGCCATCTGATTTCTGTATAAGTTATGTGTAACCTTTCGCTCTCTGAACTTTATCTTTACTGCCTTCAGAATTCCAAAGAGTGTATTCCAGTAAAGATTGGCAAAAGATTCTACTATGTCTGCAAACGTCTTTCTTTAACCTGTCTTGTAACGTAAGTCGTAATGTCAGTATTATCTCACCTGTTCTATATTTCTCCGAAACCCAAACTCATCTTCCCCGATGTACCAGTTTTTCTATATCCCAGATATAGTTCATCGTTAACTGGTTCTTGACTGCCTCCTGTAAACACTAGTTTCTGGATTCAAATGCGAACCGCAAGAAGTTGTCGTCCCAATAAACATTTTCGCCCGTTCTTTCAAGTCCCGTCACGAATTATGAATAGATTATCAGTGTTGAACATGCTGCCTACGATGAAATCGCTAGAAAATGAGCACAAGTTCGTATTAGGAAAGGTTGTCTCATTCTTCAAGCAAGTCTTTTTCCTTTGTGTAAGGAAATTTATCCTATCCCAATCGACGTATATAGTGATATCGGCTTAAATTATAGCATGCGTATACTTCACACTGTACTGTATTCTCAAAGTCATGGATCATGCTCAGTTCGATATCATCGTATACAAAAGCCTGCCTGCGTAATCGAGTCCGCTAACACAAGCATGTACGTGGCGTTCGACTCGGCGATAAGGTGGTTAGAATCATTGGGGTGCAGCATTCCCAAAGCCAGTACTTGGCTGACAAGCGGAAGACAGATAGTGGAGTTATGTTTCTGATCACCAGCCTTCGCACCAGTGTCCTGGATTGTATACCCAACCTTTCCGCAATCACCAGTCTTCACACCAATGTCCTGGAATGTATTCCCAACCTCTCCGCAATTTCTCATGAAGTGACAGCATGTTACAGTGTCTATGGTGGCTCCCTTGACGCTGTTCGAGAACAGTGAGCTGTATGCGGCACCGGGTTTCACCCTCTCCCTTCCCTTCACCCATAACAACACACATCTTACACTATACCAGGGCCGGCCAAACCTTGCGCAGTGTGCAGACGTGCGGAAGTGCTGCACATGTGCGTACGTGTGCGACAGCGACGTCTTTTATTAAACACGTATCCTAAATGAACTGCGGCGGCTCGACTTCCCTGTGTATGTGGTACAATAATGGTTCAAATGGCTCTGAGCACTATGAGACTTAACTTCGAAGGTCATTAGTCCCCTAGAACTTAGAACTACTTAAACCTAACTAACCTAAGGACATCACACACATCCATGCCCGAGGCAGGATTCGAACCTGCGACCGAAGCGGTCACGCGGTTCCAGACTGAAGCGCCTATAACCGCACGGCCACACCGGCCGGCTATGTGGTACAAGCAAGAGCGCAACATACCCAGTCTCGTTTACCCCCGGTGTCCGTAACCTTAACAGAGAAGTACTGAGATAAGGCAGGTACTGTGAAAAAGCAAAGGACGGGAGCCCTACGTTCTCGGTTATTTAAAAATGACTGGGAACTGCAATCCTTTTTTGTAGCCGTTGGCGAAAACTCACAGTGTTTGCTGTGCCGCCGAATAATAGGCGGCCTGCTTAAGTTTTCAATTGAAAGACACTACAATACACATCACAAAGAGGAGTGTATTGTACTCAACAGTGAAGAACGGCAGCAAAATTAAATGTCCTTAAGAAAATGGATGAGACACATCAACTCGATTTTAGTGTACGTCAAAGTAACTGATACTTCTTGAACTCTTAGTTTCTTGTGTTACATTTATGTCTATTTTACTGTACGCTCTACAATGTACTGTTTTCAATTTTCCAGAATGACAACCACACTAAATCTTCACTGCGAGCAAGTTTTAAAATCGCGCGGTGGTCTCGCGGTTCTAGGCGCACAGTCCGGAACCGTGCGACTGCTACGGTCGCAGGTTCGAATCCTGCCTCGGGCATGGATGTGTGTGATGTCCTTAGGTTAGTTGGGTTTAAGTAGTTCTAAGTTCTAGAGGACTGATGACCACAGCTGTTAAGTCCCATAGTGCTCAGAGCCATTTGAACCAGCCATTTAAAATCGCATTACGAATTGTACAATCTGGGAAACCCTTTTCCGAAGGGGAGTTTGTGAAAGGGTGTCTGACTGATGCTGCAGAGCTTGTGTGTCCCACGAACGTTAGCAGGTTTCAAGAAATATGTCTATCCAAACAAACAGTGACAAGACGTAGCAGTGCTTTGGCCGGCGATGTGCACAGGCAGCTAATAAATAAGGCTAAAGACTTTGTTTCTCTCTCTGTTGCGCTCGATGAAGCAACAGATCTCACAGATACAGCCCAGGTTGTGATATACATACGAGGTGTCGATAACGCACTTTGTGTAACAGATGACATTTTGGACTTAGTACCTTTGAAAGGGACTACTACAGGTGCGGATTTACTCCAAGCTGTCGAGCAAGCGATTGATGGTGTCAGTATGGACTGTAATCGGTTAGTCTTAGTGACCACAGATGGAGCACCATCAATGCAAGGCCATCAGAGAGGACTCATAGCACGGATGCGCAGAAAGCTTGGGCGCACAGACGAGACGTTGTATGGAATTCACTGCATTCTGCATCGAGAGGCGCTTTGTGCAAAATCAGTAACGTTAGCAAACGCCATGCACATTGTTGTGCGTACTGTAAACCATCTTAAGACACATGGGCTTACGCATCGCCAGTTTTGACGGTTCTTGGAGGAATTGGGAGCGGAGTACGGCGACATACCTTACTAGACCGAAGTACGCTGGCTCAGTCGAGGTAAAATGCTGAAAATATTTTTTGATTTACGTTTAGTCATAGTAACATTCTTACATGAGAAGGGAAAAAGTGAACCTGTTTTGTAAGACTCTTTTTGGATATCAGACCTTGCATTTCTCGTGGACATTACGTCTCACATGAACACCCTAACGTCAGTTTGCAAGGTGAAAATAATTTCATTTCTGACATGTTGGAAAAAGTAAATGCCTTTGGAAGAAAGCTTGCGCTTTGGGAGAGCCAGCTATTAGCAGAAAACACTGCACATTTCCCGACTTTTGGACTGGTCCATGAAAGTGCTTGATTTCAAGAACACATGTCAATAATTGTAAAAATTAACGAACAATTTCGAGCACGATTTGCAGATGTTACGAGTTTGTCTCCTATCATTCGCCTCTTTGCTCGACCGTTCTCGTCGTCAGTTGAAGTTGCTCCGAATGATCTACAGATGGAACTGATCTACCTACAGTGCAATACAAGACTGAAGGACAAGTTGTTTGCAGCGCGAAGTACAAAAGAATTCTACGAAAATTTTTCACAACAACAATTTCCACGCCTGCACCGAGAAGCCGCGAGAGTTATGTCGATGTTCGGGTCGACATATGTTTGTGAAAGATTTTTCTCGGTAATGAAAATGAATAAACCAAGATTTCGATCAAGCATAAGTGATGAAAATCTTCGCAACTGCTTGCGTTTGTTAGTTAGCCGTGCTTTGTGCCCGATATGAACTATATCATTTCTCATGACCAGTGATAAACGTGTTTGGGTTTGTTCCTTTCATAATTAAAAATTATTGTTTACTAAATGTACATTATTGCCTCATTCTGCTCCATGTTACATATTATCAGCAAAATTGGTCATTAAACCGATTGTTCCAATGTATATTTATATTTAGGGTTTTTTTAATGTGTGAAGGGCTACGCTCAGTCGATAAAACATAACATTCATCTAATTGTCGGTTATTATGCAGATTTCGGACGGAACTGATGAAGGATATAACAATAATGGTATTGAAATAACAGGTGATCATCTAGAGGTCTGCGCTTATCATTCTGTTCAGAGGTCAGTGAGACAGAAATGATGTGGGTGTAACTGAGGGCACGGAGAATTAGTTATGGGAAACCTTGCATTAGTTTAATTTTATTTGAAATCATGAATAAGGTTCGTTGAAAGTCACAAAGTGCTCTCTTTCTTAAATACTACATCAAAAACATTACGCGTATTTACGTGCCGTCAGTCAAGCTGCCTTAATAAAAACCCACTGTTGTTAACTGTATTACTTGTCTTACTGGGTTAAACTGTTAACATAAAAGTATACGACTCAATAAGTAGACTGTGCCAGTATTTTAAACGTTTAATACCTTCCCATGGTTGGCTTGCAAGCTGTGGAAAGAGCACTAGAATGCGACGGTACAGAGTATCCAGCAAGTGGATAAAGCGACATCTGTGCGTAGAAACATGCACTACATATACGCTGACGGCTGCGGAGTGCACGCTGTGACCCGGAAATTGCACATGTGCAGGAGCACCGCAGGATTTCTCGCCGGCCCTGCACTATACAGTACACGCATTCATCACATTCATCTTCACGGCACAGATGTGCACTTTTCACTCGGTAACAGGTCGGAGGAAGGGTACTACAAACCATCTGTATCAAGAATATATCAAGAGTGGCGAGACAGGATTCCCGCTCCTTTGCCCTCGTTTCGTGAACGTAGGATTACTTTTGTTTGGACTTTTACATCACCTATGGTATTTCAATTCAATCAGACAGTGGAATTTTTACAGATTTTATATATCACGAGTATTGCAGATTTCTGTCGAATGGAAAAATGGCTGTGTTTTCTTTCTGACATATGTAAAAGACACTGTTCTGTGTAGGTGTTTCATGTACGAGGATAATCCCAAAAGTAAGGTCTCCTATTTTTTATATATGTACATAGATCTGTTTATTTCTACAGTGGTTTATGCTGTAAAGGCGACCGGAACAGTAGCGGGGTTGAAGTGACGAAAACGCGGCGGGACCCGCGGAGCAGCCCGCGAATAACACAACGGAGAGGACAGACACGACCAACGAACGACCTTACGACAACAACAACAACAACAACAAGACAACAGGGTCAAGAAAACCTAACTAGACAACCACGTCCACTCGTAAACAAAACACGAAAGTAAATACGCAATTTAAGGAGAGGCGATGTATCCAGAGACGTACGCTGTGTTAGACTGGCTGGCAGAGCTTTTTCTTTACTTTATTGAATTTCGATTCAATTATTACGCTGCTCTGCAGCCTACAGACTTTTTAAAACGTAAGAAGAAGATAAGAAACAATAAAGCAGGCGATAAAACGGTGACTTAAATTGTAAAACGGCGGAGAATTGGGAAAAGTTAAAACATAAAACAAAGGGTTGGCGAAGCTAATAAAATACACAGGAAGCAGACAGGTCACATAGTAGACAGACAAATAAACAAACATGGCGACAGTCTGGTTTCTGTTCGAAAGAGATATAAAAGTCACACCCAGTGACAGAATGATGTCCGTTCGCAGCACTTCGGAAAAGACACACCACACTGAACACTCATTGTAAACACTGCACTAAAATGTCGGCACAAAGATGACACACCATAGCGAAGGGCAGAGGCGGGGTGGGGGGGGGGGGGGGGGACTGAACAGATGGGGGAGAAGCTGGCTGAGCGAGAGGCAGGCGCTTAAGTACTCTATCGGAGACGCCGCTATTGGCCGCTGCAAGCACGTGTTCCACTGTGGCACTCTCACTCTAAATGTGGGCCAGGAGGCGCGTGCCGCCACAGCTTACGGCGTGATGGTGCACAGACCTCTAGGGGGTCTTCGACGTCCATGACGTCTGGCGGGGATTAAAGTCCGCGGCGCGCGATACCAGAGTTTACATCAGCATACAGCTTGAACATTTAGCTATTTTTCGACATAATCACCATTTCTGTCGATGTATTTTTGCAAACGCTGTGGCAGTTTTTGTATGTCCATATCATACCAACTCGCCACCATGTTGTTCAGAAAGTTATGAACCTCTTCATTTACCTCGTCGTCGGAGCTGAATCGCTTTCCAGCTAAATGTTCTTTTAACTTAGGGAACAGGTGATAGTCAATGGGCGCCATGTCATGACTATAGGGTGAGTGGGTTGTTATGTTCCACTGTAACTGTTGCAGGAGAGCAACGGTTTGCCGATCGATATGTGGGCGAGCGTTGTCATGGAGAATGTGTACGCCCTCAATATTCCTCTTCTCCGGTTCTTAATTGCCCGTTTGAGTTTTTTCAGAGTGTCAAATGGCTCTGAGCACTATGGGACTCAACTGCTGAGGTCATTAGTCCCCTAGAACTTAGAACTAGTTAAACCTACCTAACCTAAGGACATCACAAACATCCATGCCCGAGGCAGGATTCGAACCTGCGACCGTAGCGGTCTTGCGGTTCCAGACTGCAGCGCCTTTAACCGCACGGCTACTCCGGCCGGCTCAGAGTGTCACAGTACCTGTCAGCGTAAAGGTTGACCTGAGCACTTCGACCCACTGTCTCCTCAGAAATTGACGGTCTCCTGCTCCTTTGTTCGTCGCGAATTTCTGTCCGACCAGCTGCATACTCTCTACATCACATACGAACATTTTCGACACCCATGCACGAATCTCCAAACTCTTCCGTCTATTGGCGATGGATTTCAACCGGCGCAGTGCCCTTTGCGTTCAAAAATCGAATAACTGCGTGCATTTCGCACTTGGCGATAACATCCAACGGGAGTTCCATTCTCAACGGCTGCCAAGCCAAGACTGAGCGCCTCACGGCGGCGTGCGCATGTTTACACACAGCTTGTGAAGCACTCTCATAACAGTGTGACCAACTGCCACACAAACAGGGTTATTTATTTACAAAAAATAGGAGACCTTACTTTTAGGATCACAACGTTTGTCGAATATTTACTGCAACTTTCCTCATTTCTCCATTTAATCATGACTTTCGCGTTGCGTCTTTCTCAATTTGTTTCATTTTCATAAATAGTACCCTTAGTACACTGCCAGAATAAATGGTAAAACCGTCAAGAGCTGCGTAAAAGTAGCAACAGAGTATAATATATGCATCCTCACTGTTTGTAGTGTTGCTGATTCACTTGTCACCGTCGCCGGCTATCAGATGGCGGTGCGGTAGCCTGTTTGTGCATACCCTGTTTTGAGTCTGCAGGCAGTAATAGCTGTACTGAGTTTAGAGGTTAACAGTGTGTCCAAAATGCGTTATAGTCTGACGAGTAAGTGCGGCTATTGAACACATTCACATATCCATTCGTTTGCACAGTGTCGTACTGTGGGCCTGCGAGAATCTGCACAGGTTGGGCATTTGCTTAGACAGCGGTTTGTCGAACATTCCCACATCTGTATACCAGGTTCTGGACGTCCACGTAGTACAGACGCACCTCAGGACTGACTCATTGTGAGATCAGCAGTGACCAATCGATATCATCGAGGGAAGATATCTAGTCATATGTTACGTCTGACCTGTCACCAAGAACTACTCCAATCTGTCAGTCTGCAGTCGGACTAACATCTCGTGTTCCTCTGGCCAGGCTAATACTAAATACTGCAAAGCACAGCTACTCTAGTGTCGTGCAAGAATCGACTGGACAGTGGAGTGGCACTCTTCTCTTCATGAATGCAGGTTCTGTCTGTATGCAAATGACGGATGAACACGTGATCGGCGCAGACATGGTGAGCGGGCTATTCTGGAGTGCATTCACCCACGAAAAGCCTGCCCCAGTCTATGCTTCATGCTCTAGGGAACCATTAGATACAACTCGATGTCACATTTGGTGTGTTTCTGCAAGGTGAAGTAACCTGTTCCGCCTGTGTTACTTAGGTTGTTACACCTATACTACTGCCACTCCTTCGACAGGAAGGTGATTTCCTTTTTCAGCGAGGCAGTGCACGCCCACTCACGGCTCAACGACGTTACGATGCTCTTCACGGTGTACAAAAACTGCCCTGGCCAACAAGATCACTAGATCTCTTACGAGTTTAACACGTATGGGACACGGTGAAGTGGGAACTTACTCGCTCTACATATCTACAAAAACTATTGCCGAACTGGAACAAAATGTGAAAGATGTTAGGGACTGGATGCTATTCGGGACCTTTATGATCGCTTTCACATTTCTGTGCTGCCACCAGAGGGACCTACATCGTGTACTGATGCGATTGTTTGGAAAACCTTAGTGTGACATGTGAGTTTCATTTGATTTAAATCTGTTATCACATACTTCAACATTGATGAATATCTGTCACACGACTTGTCAAAAAGTCATTTTTTCCGATTGTGTGTTTATTTTCTTCTACTGCCCTGCTTCGGTATTCTCTAGGCACATCGTTAGGCCCGTTGTCGTATCCTAATAGAACCTCTAACAGATACTGTGTCAGACTGAGTCGCATTCACTGTCAAAAATAGTTCCGTTCTTTCTGTTTGGGTTTCCTATTGTATTGAGGCTATAGCCTGAGCAGTATACCCTGTATAATCCAGTATACATTTATCCAATGATTTACAGTCCACTCGACATTCTCCATTTTAATCACCGAGGTTTACATTCAATTTATTGAGTTGTCGTGTGTATTTGTATAACGCGTTTTAAATATCATAAAGGATTTATAGATGTTTGTTTGACATTTTCATTAGACATTAACTGTAATTCTAAATTCTTTTCGCTCTCTGCTGATGTTCAAGTTCTTCATTAGTTTTCAACGTCGTTTCCAGCTAATAGTTTAAGCTTATCGAGCACTTACTGTCGTGCTGTTGATGGTCATACTTTCTGCTACAATCTGTTATGATTCATCTCTGCTGTGTACACGGGTTTCTGGGAGAATGGAATTCTCAAGAAACACTTAAGCTTTACAGGCACGCTAGCCAGCTTCCTACCTCCAACGCAGACAGATAAGCAACCGTTTTTGTAGCCTATGAGATCAAAAAACGAACGAAAGACACTTAGACTTACAAGTAGTTTTTGACAGCGTATGTTGTGCTAATATAATTGTCACAGGAATGTGGATCTGTGTACGTTGTTCACTACGTAGAACCTGTGTACCAGTCTCTTATATTTTCTTAATTTTCAGGAAATGAAGTTTACGAGTCGTGATGTAGAGTCCATAATTGTTTTGTAGAGATGAGGGGAACGTTTTCCAGTTTTCCAACTAAGCTTCTGTTCCGTGCATCTGCTTCTGACATTTGTGTGTCTATTGACAACCTACGCTCTTAATGTATGGAAATCAATTAGAATTATGCAATCCACCTTCTGCTCGAAAATGAGATACCAGCATGTCAAGTCCTGGACGAAATCTCCTACAATCTTGTGATGTGATAATCACTAATTCTGCTCTTTTCGAACACTTTAAAGCTAGTGAAAACTACATCACGAAGAACAATACATGTGACTGGAATATGCATCTCAAGTCACACATTTGTTACATGAAAATGCGCATGTGGTTAGGAAGACTGAACTGCGCTTGATGGTAAGAAGCGGACGTATTCTGCAGTCAGTACCTTTAACTTCGTGGTGTAGTGTTAAACACAGCATACACTCTTCGCTGCTTTATCTGTCACTTCGCAGTTTGTAGCAGAATGAGCAGTGTTTGCTGAAAGACCATGTTCAGTGGGGCCCAGAATAGCTTCTGTAGCTAGGTTGAAGAGTGAAATTAAAATTCAAGATGAAACGATATCAATGATAAGATTCACTGACGACGCTGCTATCTTCAGTGAAAGTGAAGAAGTATTACAGGATCTGCTGAATGGAATGAAGTCTGATGAGTGCAGGGTACGATTTCAGAGCAAATCCAAAAAAAGATGAAAGTAATGAGAAGTTGGAAGAATGAGAACAGCAAGAAGCATAACATCAGAATTGCGATGACAAAGTAGGTAAAGTTAAGAAATTTTGATACCTTGACACCAAAATAACCCATGGTGGATGGAGCAAAGAGGACATAAAAAGCAGAATAGCACCGGTAAAAAAGCATTACTGATCAGACAAGTCAAGTAGTATCAAATTTAGGCCTTAATTTGAGGAAGAAATTTCTGAGAAACTGTTTGGAGCACGGCACTGTATGATAATGAAACATGGAGTGTAGAGAAAGGACAACAAAGGAGAATGGAAGCCTTTGAGATTTGATGCTACATACGACTGTCGAAAATTAGGTGGAATGATAAGGTAAGGAATGTGGAGGCTCTCTGCAGATTCGGCATTGAGATGAATATATGAAAGATTAGATTAGATTAGATTAATACTAGTTCCATGGATCATGAATACGATATTTCGTAATGATGTGGAATGAGTCGAATTTTCTAATACATGACATAATTAGGTTAATTTAACAACATACTTAAGTTAATATAACAACTTTATTTTTTGTGTTTTTCTTTATTTTTATTTTTATTTTTTTATTTTTTAAATATTTTTTTTCTTTTTTTCTTAATTTATATCTAAAAATTCCTCTATGGAGTAGAAGGAGTTGTCATTCAGAAATTCTTTTAAATTCTTCTTAAATACTTGTTGGTTATCTGTCAGACTTTTGATACTATTTGGTAAGTGACCAAAGACTTTAGTGCCAGTATAATTCACCCCTTTCTGTGCCAAAGTTAGATTTAATCTTGAATAGTGAAGATCATCCTTTCTCCTAGTATTGTAGTTATGCACACTGCTATTACTTTTGAATTGGGTTTGGTTGTTAATAACAAATTTCATAAGAGAGTATATATACTGAGAAGCTACTGTGAATATCCCTAGATCCTTAAAGAAATGTCTGCAGGATGATCTTGGGTGGACTCCAGCTATTATTCTGATTACATGCTTTTGTGCAATAAATACTTTATTCCTCAGTGATGAATTCCCCCAAAATATGATGCCATATGAAAGCAATGAGTGAAAATAGGCGTAGTAAGCTAATTTACTAAGATGTTTATCACCAAAATTTGCAATGACCCTTATTGCATAAGTAGCTGAACTCAAACGTTTCAGCAGATCATCAATGTGTTTCTTCCAATTTAATCTCTCATCAATGGACACACCTAAAAATTTGGAACATTCTACCTTAGCTATATGCATCTGATTAAGGTCTGTATTTATTAATGGCGTCATACCATTCCCTGTATGGAACTGTATGTACTGTGTCTTATCAAAATTCAGTGAGAGTCCGTTTACAAGGAACCACTTAGTAATTTTCTGAAAGACAGTATTGACAATTTCATCAGTTAATTCTTGTTTGTCAGGTGTGATTACTATACTTGTATCATCAGCAAAGAGAACTAACTTTGCCTCTTCATGAATATAGAATGGCAAGTCATTAATATATAATAAGAACAACAAAGGACCCAAGACTGACCCTTGTGGAACACCATTCTTGATAGTTCCCCAGTTTGAGGAATGTGCTGATCTTTGCATGTTACGAGAACTACTTATTTCAACTTTCTGCCCTCTTCCAGTTAGGTACGAATTAAACCATTTGTGCACTGTCCCACTCATGCCACAATACTTGAGCTTGTCTAGCAGAATTTCATGATTTACACAATCAAAAGCCTTTGAGATATCACAAAAAATCCCAATGGGTGGTGTTCGGTTATTCAGATCATTCAAAATTTGACTGGTGAAAGCATATATGGCATTTTCTGTTGAAAAACCTTTCTGGAAACCAAACTGACATTTTGTTAGTACTTGATTTTTACAGATATGTGAAGCTACTCTTGAATACATTACTTTCTCAAAAATTTTGGATAAAGCTGTTAGAAGGGAGATTGGACGGTAATTGTTGACATCAGATCTATCCCCCTTTTTATGCAAAGGTATAACAATAGCATATTTCAGTCTATCAGGGAAAATGCCCTGTTCCAGAGAGCTATTTCACAGGTGGCTGAGGATCTTACTTATCTGTTGAGAACAAGCTTTTAGTATTTTGCTGGAAATGCCATCAATTCCATGTGAGTTTTTGCTTTTAAGCAAGTTTATTATTTTCCTAATTTCAGAGGGAGAAGTGGGTGAGATTTCAATTGTATCAAATTGCATAGGTATGGCCTCTTCCATTAACAGCCTAGCATCTTCTAATGAACACCTGGATCCTACTATATCCACAACATTTAGAAAATGATTATTAAAAATATTTTCAACTTCTGACTTTTTGTTCATAAAGTTTTCATTCAATTTGATGGTAATACTGTCTTCCTCTGCTCTTGGTTCACCTGTTTCTCTTTTAATAATATTCCAAATTGTTTTAATTTTATTATCAGAGTTGCTGATTTCAGACATGATACACATACTCCTGGATTTTTTAATAACTTTTCTTAATATAACACAGTAGTTTTTATAATTTTTGATAGTTTCTGGGTCACTACTCTTTCTTGCTGTCAGATACATTTCCCTTTTCCGGTTACAAGATATTTTTATACCCTTAGTAAGCCATGGTTTGTTACAAGGTTTCTTACAAGTATATTTAACTATTTTCTTGGGGAAGCAGTTTTCAAATGCATTTACAAAAATGTCATGAAATAAATTATATTTTAAATTGGCATCAGGTTCACGGTACACCTCATCCCAGTCTAACTGCTGTAGGCTTTCCCTGAAATTTACAATTGTTAAATCGTTGACTGAACGTACTACTTTGGAGGACTGTTTAGTATTGCTGAATGGAGCTATGTCATATATTGTAACTAGCTGTGCACCATGATCAGAAAGACCATTCTCAACATGCTGAGCATTTATCTGGTTAAACTTATCTTGGTCTATAAAGAAGTTATCTATCAGTGAGCTGCTATCCTTTAGCACCCGAGTAGGAAAATCAATAACGGGTGTCAAATTGAAAGAACCGAGTAATACTTCAAGGTAATTTTTCCTATTACCCTCTTTCAGAGAATCTACATTGAAGTCCCCACAAATAATAATTTGCTTCCCCCTGTCTGACAGATAGCACAACAAGGAGTCCAAATTTTTCAGAAACAGATGAAAATTACCTGATGGGGACCTATATACAGTTACAATTATAAATGTGCCTTTATTTAATTTAAGCTCATAGGCACATGCTTCTATATGTTTCTCTACACAAAACAGTTTTGTTTCTATATTTTTTGCACAATGATAACTTTTGACATATATGGCAACTCCTCCTTTCTCCATATTTTCTCTCATTACATGTGCAGAGAGCTTATATCCACTTACATTTACCTTATCCATATCAGTAACAATGTGATGCCCAGACAGGCATAGTATATCTATTTCATTCTCAGCTTCTAAATCTTCTAAACAAACCAGAAGCTCATCTACTTTATTCTTTAAACTCCCAATATTTTGATGAAATATACTTACATTATTTTTAATTATACTTTTATGAGAACCTTTCCTAATTCTAACATTTGCAGTAGTCTCCTGTCTGAGTTTCTCATTGTGCTTAGGCCTAGTTCCTATACCAGTGGTCACATGGTGTTCAGAGAGGCAAATTATGTCAACTGGGTTGGGTGACTTTAATTCATCAATGGAATTACCTAGGACTGAGATACAACTTGGTGGAGATAAAATTTCTGGTGATTGGTGAAAATTTATAATTGATAGCTGTGATTGGTGATCAAATGTGCTAGAATTGTGCTGTTTAATTTCTTTCCTAAACTGAAGATTTGTTTCAATCCTGACATCTCGTAGAACTTGACATCTTTCTGTCTTACCTATCCTAAAAAAGGTGCTGCTCCAACACCTGTAGTAGCCACTAAATCCTCTGTCACCTGATCCAGACTAGCACTTGGTTTGAAAAAATTTGTGACCTGGTATTCTGGTCCTAATTCCTCCTGCAGAAGTTGACCTACACCACTGGCATGAGAACTGCCTAACAACAAAACTTTCTTCCTTTTCGATGACTTTCCTACATTCTTTTTCAATTTCCTATTGAAAGTTTGTTATGTCCTGTCTACACCTACCTCTGCTTGAGGCTCATCAGTTTCTAACTGAAGCAACAGGTCAAACTTATTTTTGACATTCACCACAAAACTGTCAGACTTAGTTCTAGGCCGGTTCCTTCTGCTACCTGTTGCCACTTCCCACCTCTCTTTGCCCTTCTCTCTCCTTAACCTGTCCAGATCTTCCCTAGCCTGATCTAGCTCAGCCTGAAGGGCAGCAATTTTCCCCTCCTGTTCCACTATCTTCCTATCTCTGCTGCAAATCCTACATAACCACTGACGAGCCTGATCCACTTTCCCAACACGCACGCCACTGCAGTCCCCCCAGTGAAAAAAACTACTACATCCATTACACCAAACCCCGGAACTAACAATTCTACGGCAAGTCAGGCACTTCTCACTCATGGCAAAAATAATACTTTAGCTAGAATAAATCAATTAAATTACCGAAACTCAAAAAAGACGTTACAAGAATTAAGCCTATTCACAAATGTATATAAGCTAGTTTCTGATTTAAAATTCCGCTGTTTTTCTGAGATCTGTATTAAAAAAATGAAGGTATACGCTATTTATTATATATTTCACTCGATGGAATGAAAAAAAAGGGACAATTAAACGAGATACTTTAACTTTGATTCTCCAAAAACGTTACGAGAATTAGGCCTATAAAAAAATGTATATAGGCAAGTTTCTGATATAAAGTTACGCTGTTTTTCTGAAATCTGTATTACAACAATGAAGTTATACGCTATTTAAGGTAGTTTACTTATTTGTTACCGAGAAACTAGTTAAATTACCGTGAAACAAGAAAGAAACACGTTTACAAAATTTAAGCCTAAGCGCGACTTCGCGAAGTTACGATCTTTTCGTGTTTTCTGAAAAAATACGCAAAGAAAAGTCAAACCTTTAATGGTAAGACTAAACGATACACTAATGCACGTATTTAATTTGTTGTCGGCGTTAAACCAAATTATATTCCTGTCTAAATCACGTAACTTTATGGAAATGGTTTCTGGCGTCGCTTACTCCGCGGCCATCTTGGCTTTCTGGGGAAACACTGACAATTAGAATGCACATGATGCAAGGTATAGGACATCTATTAAGACATCATAGAATAATTTCCATTGTACTAGAGGGAGCTATGGAGGGTAAAAACTGTAGAGGAAATCAGAGATTGGAAAACATCCATAAAATAACCGAGGACAGGATCTGCAAGTGCTACTCCGAGATGAAGAGATTGGCACAGGCGAGGAAGACGTGGCGGGCAGCATCAAGCCAGTCATATGTTACTGTGTCTTTCAATTTCAGTAGTAAACGCAGTATGAACTGTACTGCATGTGCACTATTAGCCTACTCTCCTACTTTTATATAGAAACAAAATTATTGTAAATAGCTTTGGCGTCTTAAGTATCGTACCCAAGTGGAGACCTGGATACCAAACAAGCTGTCAAATATCGTATCGAGAGCCTGACAGGAAGACTGTGGATATGTAGTGTGTTTGACTCCTATCGTCGACGCTCACGCCAGTTCTTTCCTGTGTCAGTTTGGCGCTATTTGTCACGTTCACAATTTTTTCCGTTTCATATTTCTGAACATTTTTTTTGCAGCTAAAACAGCCGTTTTCCATGTCGATCATATCGTTCTTTGGAGAAATAAATGGCGCTATTTCGAGACATGGGATGACTTATTTCTTCCTAGGAGATGTCCCGGCGAGGAAATTACGCTGAAAGTGATATCCTACTGCCTGGTGCCGTCAGAAACAAGTTCGAGGATGCTAAACTCGCCAGATTGGCCCTTTGTCTCCTCGGTCTGCCCTGCCATCTCGAAAAATGAAAAATAGACTCTCGATACATGATAATATCTATTCTGGTGCTACAATGGTTCTCTTTACGATTATACAGGTTTAAATTTATACCAGGACTCAGATTTTAATTGACCTCTTTGCAGACTGAACATATAAAAAATGAACTCTCTCGCAAATTCAACGAAGAAGATAGACAGATAGAGGGAATAAAACAGTTTGGTCAAATAACCATGAAATAGCTCGCCGAATTCTTTATAAATTGTTTGCGACCGAAGCAGAACCCTAAAATTTGGAGAAAACCAAATTACTTGCCATCCTGAAAGAATCACTCAACCCCAAAAGTTATAGACCTGTTTCACTCCTGTGTTACCTCTTTTGTGTTAGAAAGGATTATTTTATACATATGAACCATGCGATTGGAAGTGTATTAATATTTCAACAGGCAGACTTCAGATCTCATAGGACCTGTACGGCAGAAGCAGCCAGCTTAATGAAGTACATAGAAGACATCAATGGAGTAGTTCTTATTGATGTCATTTCCCAAAATCCTAAGCAACTATCGGTAGCACTAACTTCCTCTACTGAAACTGACAGCATTATGAAAATTAAAAATATCTCATATGGATTTGATGTACTTTCAAACAGAATTCTGGAAAGTTTTATTTCACAAAACTTACTTAGTCATATACATTGAGCCCATAATTAAAATTCCAGTTTCAAATGTAACATTCAGTCCTATTTTTGTTGCTAGATTTAGAATGTGATTGTTACTTGTGAATTAGCAGTCACAACATTGTTATTTAGTTTAATAGTTATGGCATCTTGATAACTGACTGGCTGTCCTATTTCACATTTGATAATATCCTAGTGTTGCGTATTTTCTTGGTGCAAATTGGAAGCCAGTCCGGCATTTACCTACACGAGAAAGGGTAACAGCCTGAAAATCACACTCAGGCTGGCCGGTATACCAGAGTAACGATCGTTAATCCAGCTTTCTCACAACTATAGATCACACACACACACACACACACACACACACACACACACACACACACACACACACACGCTCGCGCGCGCGCGCGCGTGCGCGCACACACATACACACCTAGTTAAATAGTAAGACCAAATGAGGAAAATTGCTTCGATGACCGAATATTGCTATGTTCAACTCAAAACCAACGACTTTTTCTCTCCGCTACACGCACTGTCTAAAAAATTCAGAAAAAGTTAACCATTCAACGATATTGCAAAATCTCAATATCATTCTCCCACAGATGCATTACATGACATATCCAAGACATTTATATGGTTCAAATGGCTCTGAGCACTATGCGACTTAACTTCTGAGGTCATCAGTCACCTAGAACTTAGAACTGATAAAACCTAACTAACCTAAGTACCTCACACACATCCATGCCCGAGGCAGGATTCGAACCTGCGACCGTAGCGGTCGCTCGGTTCCAGGCTGTAGCGCCTAGAACCGCACGGCCACTCCGGCCGGCCAAGACATTTATCAGCGTCACATCTGAAATGATAATCGAAAGTAGTCTTCTCATCATAAGGTACTGACAGTCATATAAGAACATGTGGACCCAGCGTTGCCGACATGTCGATACGGAAAATCAATACTGAAAGGCCCAGCAGCTTCTGCAGTCTTCCTCTAGCGCACAGGTACGCGCTTAAATTCCCTTTACAATTAGCTCCCCTGCTATTTCTTGACGTAACAATATGGGAAAAACAATTTTATGCTCATGGCTCAATATGTGAAATACACTGTGTTTCCCTTAATAAATAAAATTAAAGTTGAATGTCGTATGGCACTCTTGGCTGAGAAACTGACACTGTTGCTCATGTCTGGGCTCTAGCTCATGTGATTCCTGAAGGCCCTGTGGCCTTAATGCCTTCTGTCTCGGCTGGGATTTCCAGAAGCTTTGGACCGAGCGAGGTGGTGCAGTGGTTAGCACACTGGACTCGCATTCGGGAGGACGACGGTTCAATCCCACGTCGGGTCATCCTGATTTAGGTTTTCCGTGATTTCCCTAAATCGCTTCAGGCAAATACCGGAATGGTACCTTTCAAAGGGCACGGCCGACTTCCTTCCCCATCCTTCCCTAATCCACTGTGACCGATGACCTCGCTGTTTGGTCTCTTCCACAAAACAACCCAACCCCAGAAGCTTGGGTGTTTTTAATTTTTTTTTTTTCGTGTGGTTTTTTGTGTATTTTGTTTGTGTGTTAGTATGACTTAGTCCCTGAAGTGTCTGGTTAGTTAATTCTTGGGATGCTTCTAGTTAACATGAAATGGGTCCGGTCCCAAGCTAGAGATGAACTGGTATGGTGAATTTTCTGCATTGGTGTAGAAATACTGGGCTCTTTGCTGAATGTCTGTAGTGCTGGTGGGCTTGTTTTTGTCTCTATGTATGAGTGAATTTGGTACGAACCAGGGGGGGGGGGGCGTATATTATTATGCTAAGGGCCTTGTTTTTCACCATTTGCACTTTTCTTAGGTAAGTGTCTGTGGCCATGCCCCAGACCTCACAGCCATAAAGTATGGCAGGAAGGACCACCATCTTCCAGATTCTTAATTTTGCTTCAGTAGTCAGTCCATTGCCTCTTAGCAGTGGCTATAGTTGATACAGCCTAGCCGAACCCCGATTACATGCGTCGGCTATGTGTGAGTTCCACAACAGTTTGCTATCGATCTTTAGGCTAAGGTATCTGAGTGTGTCACACCAGGGGAGGTCCCTCCCGTCGATAGAGAGGTGACGGTTGAGTGGTCTTCTTCTGATTGTGAACATTATTGTATTAGACTTTGTTGCGTTGATTTTAGTTTTCCAGAAGTTACACCCTTGTGGTCGAAGTGCCTTTGGATATTAAGGACGATGTAACTGGGGTTCGGGTGGCTGGCATAACAAGCCGTGTCATCGGCAAACAGGGCAAGATGGGTGCTGTCCTGCCTGGGAATGTCATTGGAATAATACAAACTATACAGGATGGGCCCCAGGACAGAACCCATGGGACACTCCTCCCTCGATTGACTTAATGCTACTCTTATATCTATTCGTGTACACAAGGAATTTCCTGTTACTTAAAAACGAATGGATGATCTTCAGCATGTGCTGAGGACAGTAATACTGGTGGAGCTTCTATAGTAGGCCGCCGTACCAGACGCGAGCAAAGGCCTCATCAATATCTAAGAAGATCGCCCCCGTACTGTGCTTGTCTGCCAGAGCCTTCCAGATCTGCTCCATCACTCGTGCGGCTCTGAGAAACCTCACGCGGTGGGTTCAGGACACGAGCGGAAAGGGGGCTCTTTCTCTGCGCAAATTGGCTCTTTTCATTACGGATGTATGAGAATTGTGTCAGAGCCTGACAACTGCGCCTAAGTCGACACCAGGAAATGCTGCTGAGAGGAAGGTGCTATTCTAAACTGAGCAGTAGTACTAAAGGCCATCCGTGATGCAAAACAAAATCCACTGCTGAGATAGGTGAAAACACAGCAACAGTATAAATTTAAGCAAGCCTCTAAATAACAAATGTATGCCCAGTCGCACCTATAGTACAGACGGAACAGTGTTATTTAATAAATTGTAGTCATTCAGCACCAGATTGTATACGAAATAGTTGTCTGGACGGTTTTCAAGAAACTCAGTTAAAGAAAGCTACTAACAATTTAAATAAAACAGTTCAAAACTTTACTCTCTAACTTGAGTCATTACTGCGACAATAGTTCATTAACAACCTTTATGGCGAGTTAAGAGAAAATGTGTCACGGTTGGCTTAAGGTCAGGCTGCACCTTCAGCTATAAATGACACTTATCGATTGCTAACATACACAACAAAGTGCACTTAAAAATTGTTGCCTTAACGACACAAAGTAATGGGAACAATTTCGTAAAACAAACACGTCTAGCTGGCCGAAGTAGCCGAGCGGTTCTAGGCGCTTCAGTCTGGAATCGCGCGACCGCTACGGTCGCAGGTTCTAATCCTGCCTCGGGCATGGATGTGTGTGATGTCCTTAGGTTAGTTAGGTTTAAGTAGTTCTAAGTTCTAGGGGAGTGATGACCTGAGATGTTAAGTCCCATAGTGCTCAGAGCCATTTCAACCAAACACGTCTAATAGTATCAGCGCTGCTACCTAACATTAGCCATCAAACACAGAAACTGCAATTACCGGCATTTCAATAGCCAAAGGCACATAGAGGATTGCTACTTCTAATAACAAAACTGCTTACGGATTTCAACTTGTTTTTCTGCGCTCATTTCAAGCGCATACCCAAAGTGTCACACAGCGTAATCGAACTGTCTCCAGCACGCAACGATTCTTAGCGGCGGTCGACGGAAACAACTAAAACACAGAAAAGTTTTAATATTAGTACACAGTTTACTCTCAATGTCATAGAAAGAGATCCTTTCTTATCAAACTTACGCCACCTCAACAGCCAGCTTAAGTAACAGCCAGAAGGAAATCTGTAGCAATTTTTTTTCCTTTTCTCTCTTTTTTTTAAAGTGGTAACGTACAACACATTGAGAATTAAGCCTCCTATAACAAATTAAAAGGCACTTTCTAAATCAAACAGTGAAGATTGCCACACGTAAAATGAGAAGCAACTGCAAAGTACGGACTGAGAAATTACCCACATATAATCTGTCAACTTTCCAAATACAAAACACTTCACTTTCGGGTTTGATAAGAAGTAAATTATAGACCAAGGCGAAGGCGGAACCACACCATCTTTCACAAACTGGCAATACTCAGGAAGGCGCTATGGCAGGAGCACCATGAGCCCGTTCACATCACACTACGGCCAAGCAAATGCCAAATTCGTACGGAGAAACACTCCGAGTCTCCACTCACTTCGCGACCGCTTTCTCACTAGCGGCCCGTACTCGCCACAACGCTCCTGCAACCGCCGCACGTCAGCTAACCGATTCGAACAGCAGGAAACAGACAAGAGCGACTCCAATCGAAAATGGAATTGGTACGAACCGCAACGGCTCAGCGTCTATGTGTACTGTGAAGTGTAGGTTGGTGTAATGGATGCATATACAGTTAACTATTACGTTTGTGTTTTATGATGATGATGAGAGAACAGAGCGGGTAAGACCCAGTGCCGGCACATAGTCTACTCCTCGCGATGAGCACCAAATGGGCAGCCGAGCTTAACGTCCCCATCCGACAGACCGATCACTGTCAACAGCGTCACATGCCCTTACTTAATGAGAAACTGTCACAAAGACCAGTATTCAGAAACCTTACGTCATCGCCTGTCCTCTCCTTGCCGACCAGACTCTGGCATTACATCCATCACCAGGATTCTAACCGGATTACCGCCGAGCGTGCGTTCGGCTACGAAGACAGTAGTAAACTCTTTAGGGCTTTACTGAAAAACACAGTTGTTAGTTCAGATGGAATTATTTAATTCCTCAACAGAAAAACTCTATTAATTTCAGCATACCAGAATTAATTATAATTCGTTTCCAGCAAGTCAAAACCGTGTTGGCCGTTTTTCTCTAATGTATCATGATGAATCAGATACCTGGTGCAAACAAATATTGCAGCGATTCTATCAGTCAGTTGACTTGAAGGCTTGATTGCTGCTTTCATGTAAGGTGGGTCAGCGGTTACCAGCCTTATTCAGTATACACTGTAGGACAAAAATAGTACACCCTTTTAGAGCAGAAAAATTAGTACATCCCTTTTCCTATTCATTCAAGATTTACGGTTGCAACAGTTCACATGGACTACTCTAAAAGATAGAAGCTTTTATCCCAAGCACTAGGTTTAGAGAGCTCGTACCAGCTGATGGGGATGAACTGACTAAGGACTATTCCCAAATATGGTTACGGAACGAGTAGCAATAATACATGCTAAAATCTCGGGTTGGCAGCCGAGTCAATGTATTTTTCTTCAGCAACGTTTCAGCAGGTTTCTTACTTGCCATCTTTACGCGAAGTGCCGGGTTCACGTCTCGTCTGGATCCTTATAGCCGCTGGACCACGGGCTTCTCTGCATCCTCGGCGCTGTTGGGGCCAATCACGCGCGAGCGGAATCAGAGTGGTGGCACGTGAGGGGGGGGGGGGGGGGGGGGAAGCCGCGGGCGCTGGGTCCTGGCGTCTCGTCTCGGTGCGGCCTGTTTATTCCATCCGCCGCCACCGACCTGCCTCCATCGGTGCGCTATCGCCTCATTCTTCAAGATATCCAGCCGCCCCATCAAACCACATATAGAGGCAAAACAGGACAACACACAAAGACTAAACTTGGGTAAAACAAAGGCCTGACACTCCAAGGGCAACTTATGCAGAAGTGGTCTCTCCACCAAAGAGCCACGAAAAGTCAAGAAATCGGCGCAAGCCCTGTCACCACAACATCAGACACACACGCAAGATCAACACTGGGAAAAACACAACAACGACGAGGTCCACCAAGACAGAGGAAGCTCTAGGGAACCCCACACACACCCCACCCCCTCGGATCAATTGTTAGGCGTTATGGTCCAGCCCATGAACCTCGTCATGGAAATGATGAAGGAATTCAGGGAGCCCAGAAGCAGAACACTCAGATCCTCGTTGCCTTTCAGACAACAGTCCAGCAATCGCTCCCCTCTGCTACTTCCTCAGTATTCACAAAACCCCATCATTGATAGACGACCTAATATCCAAGGCCTGACAATGTGCGTCGTTAATGCAGACGGTATTGTTAATCAAGAGGTCGAGTTCAGAGAACTCATGAAGGAGTTCTCCATCGACATATGCATGATGGAGGAAACCCACCTAAAACCGGGAATAAAAGCGACAGTTCCCAACTATGTTAGCTACCGCAAAGACAGGCCAACCCAAGGCGGAGGAGTAGCCATATACATAAAAAGAGGGATCCCCCAACACCAGGTGTTCATACCAGCTACCAATAAAATCGAAGCAGTGGCCGTGGAAGTAATCACTGCCACCGGACCCCTAACAATCCTTGCAGTCTACCGACCCCCAAAAGACGAGACAGACGAGGGAGACATAGCTTCTCTTGGGCAGCTAAACACCTCGATTGGAACTCTAGAATAACCTCCAGTGCAGGTGCCAAACTGCAACGACTAGCGCGCGACCACAACTTCGAAACATGGGGTCCGGTCGAACCCACACATTTTCCAACAAATGGAGGTAGGCCCGACGTGTTAGACATACCCCTCACTAGGAGGATCGCGGGATTTGTGACCGCAAGGACAATCAACAGAATGGCCTCCGATCACAACCCAGTTGTAAGAGGTCCGAGCAGATGTAATTTCGATGTATTGCTCATACGCGGCCTGCGATATGCAAGGTTTAAGAGAATCTCTGACCAGAGAGCAGTGTTGACTGCAGTAGGAACTGTGTAGCTGTAGCAGTAAGTTGTGGCTTGTGAGCTAGTCTGGAGTCTGCTCTGGTGTGGTCTGGTGTATCGTGTTGGCTGGGCCGGTCGCGGTGCAGCGATGCCGGAGCCTGAGTACTATTGTATAAGGTAAAAAGCAGCCTCACGCATATGTAGTAGTGTTATCTCAAGTCGTATGTAAATGTTTTAGAACTCTCGTAGTAATAATCTTCCTCATAAAAAGTAACTTTTAACAACCATTCATTTCAATTTAAAGAATTTACTAATTTCTCCCATCCATGATCATCCCGATTATTACAATAGAAAAATCAGTTGATTCCTTTCCTAAATGACAGATAGGTCGGCCAGCATTGCACAGGGCTGTGCCAAAAAAAATTATTTTTTAAGAGCAGACATATATATGCGTTATCCGGCGACTTCATTGAGGTAAGAATTTTTCTCTTTTTTGTTCAGAATGATATTTCAGGGCCATGACGCAGCACTGCTGACGTCCAAAATTTACCAGGTTAAATTCACAGTCAATTATTGAAAAGTCATAAGTGAGTGACAATTTAATTGAGAGTTTAGTTACATTGTATTATTACTAGGTTACTGAATTTATTTTTTTGTTGGGACGTTACACTGAATGTGAACGACATAATTATAAATTTTGACTGTTGAGAGATTTAGGAATTTTTCTGTTTTGAGACTACGCTAAATGTGAATGAATTTTGTGGGTAGATTAAATGTGAATTAATTTTTGTGGGGAGGTTAAATGTGAAAGAATTCTGTTTTGAGGATACACCGTGAATAGAATTTTGTGGCGAGGATACACTTGGCTAAATTTTGTGGGGAGGTTACACAGTGATTCTAGATGTCGATGTGGGAGAATGGGTAGCACTCCCACGGTACCAGACGTCCTACAAACGTACAGACTGGGAGCGATACCGAGAAACTGTCGCCTCTGATATCGCTCGCATTCCGCCACCTACTGTCGAAACAGTAGAACAAGCGCTACAAGACCTAACAGGAACCATCTTGCAGGCCGCCGCAGACGCCACTTCCCCACAAAGGGATGGCCCTTCCCGCAAGTACAACTCCCAGAACAACTACTAGCCCAAATCCGTCACAAGAACAGAGTGACAAAAGAGAGGAAGATCACCTGAAATCAGGCCACCTGGAGGCTCCTCAACCGTTGTAAGGTGTCAGGCAAATCCAACACCTTCCATGAAAACCCTGACATGATAAGCAAATCCAGTAGTATGTCACATAGCTCCGAATAAATCGTGACATTAAATTAACAAAAGTAATACGAGTAACGAGTGAGCAAATGGAATACCACAGACTAACACAAGAATGCCTAAATGCATGTCATACCTTCCCACCATGGGACAGACGCAGTTCCGAGGGGATAAACGAGAACAGAAGCCGAGAGCAGAACTGTGTTAAGCGAGAAGGCCCTACGATAAGGGACGAACGGACACCCACGTGGCCAGCTAACCGCTAGGACCACACCACCCGCAAGATTTAGCATGAGACTTTTTCGTGTCTCTGTTACGTTAGGACCACCCCCCAGCCCATGTTAAAAGATAGAGCCCTCCAGAAGAACAGTAAAGATCTTACGATAACACTAAAGGACCACACCAGATGTAAGTTTTAGCGTGAGACTTTTTGCCCCACCACGAAAAGTATAACGTTTCTCATTGGATAGACAGAATTTTTGTAGGCGGAGCTTAAGGTTAACATTGAGACCCTGATTGGTCAGATGAAAACACAGCCAGATAGTTTTTTTTAAACCAACTTCGGTAAATTGTAGTAAGGAGAAGTTAGGAGAGAGTTGCTTCGGAGACGGCGAGGTGAGCGGAGCGGAGCCGTGCTGTCCACCGCCCCCTGACGAACACCAACAAGGTAATGAACGCACGCGATGCCGCATAACAGCGCATAAAGCTTCACTCAGAACTGCAGAAGTCTCATCTGTTACACCCCCTTTTTGCGTAATACTAGTGTCGATCGTCAATTAAAGCTCATGGTGTTCACATTTTCCACTTGAAGTAAAAATCTGAAACGCGATGATTTTTCTGCTATATAGTTATTGAGAAGCCACATCAGCCACTGTAATTTACGACAAGTTAGATAAGTAATTAAAGATAATTGAGGATCACTGTAGACCATTTTGATAGTTTTCTCTTTTGTGAAACTTAATTTAAACCTAGATTGTAGATGTGATATGGCATAGGTCATCCTTCGATCCATTGTAGAACTTGGAAACCCATTCAGGGAATATTCGTTCACATTTTTGTTGAACGCAGTCGGCATTTACCGTCCTGTATTAAACATTTCTTTTTATCAATAGTGCAATTTATAAACAATGTTTTGTGAGTAGAATAAAATTTCCAATGGTGAACTTAACTGCTTTTTTGACGATATTTTACCAGCTAACTAAAAATAGGAAAGCCTTGAACCCCTTCCACTAAATTTAGTTAGTATTAAAATTCCTTTACAGGGACTGCAGTGGAGCTGACGCTGAAATCATTAAGTATTTGGTTATATCATCGCTAGTCTCTCTGAACTCTTCTGAATTCTACATGTCATGTGTGGTCTGGCGTCTCCTTACCAGGAACAGGTCCCAGGTTCAAACTAGTCAATTCCCTAAAAAACACGCTCAGAGCGTCGTTGCGAGAAAGTGGTAGGGAGACACGATATAGAACAAACAGACACCACGCAGAATGTTAGACCGTCTACAGAGAGAACTGAAGGTAGTGCTGAATGAGCACCGAAACCAGCAATGTTAAAACCGCCTCACAGCCCTCAAAGTAGACGATCACACACTATGGCAAGCAACCAAACAATTTACCTAAAGACGCTTTAGGCTGTCGCCTCTGTACGGCTATATGGGTCTGGCCTACAGCCATGCTGAAAAGGCCCTCGTCGACACCTTCGAGAAGCAATTTCAAGCGGAAGAACCCCAGAGTGACGAGCATGAAGAGGTAGTCCGCCGTCAACTGGCTGTCTTCCTCAACGCTGAGAAGGGCCCAAAGGACGAACCCCCACTTGTCGCCCCCCCCCAAGACGTGGCAAAAGTGATTAGGTCCCTCTCAACAAAAAAGGCGCCAGGACACGACAGTGTCACCAACGAACTAGTTAAAGACCTCCCGCCCTCGGCTATCGAACACCTCGCGAACGTCTTCAATGAGATTACTTGTACCTGCGAGTTCCCAGCATACTGGAAACACGCGGAATTGGTCGCGATACACAAACCAGGGATTCCCGCAGCACTACAGGCCGATTAGCCTCGTGCTAACTCTCAGCAAGATCTATGAGCCCCTCCTGCATATTCCCATACGACACCACATCACCAATAAGAGACTTTTGCCGGATTTGAAATTCGGATTCCGTCAGAAGCGCTCCGACCCACAACAGATCATGAGACTAGTGGAAGCAGCCACAGAAGGCTTCAACCACAGAGGCTACTGCGGGAGAGTGCTACTCGATGTAGCCAAAGCATTCGACTCAGTGTGCCATAAGGGGCTACTATGCAAGTTACACACACAACGGTTTCCCGGGAGCATAGTCAGGTTAATCCGAATCTATCTCACGAAGAGAACCTTCTCTGTCAAGGTAAAAACAGCCACCTCCACCAATCGGCGTATTCGTGCTGGGGTGCCAGAGGCATCGGTCCTCGGGCCCATTTTGTACAGTCTGTACACTGCAGACACTCCAACGGCCCCCCTGGAGCACACAACAAAGTATGCTGACGACACCGCCTATTACACTCGTAATGCGAATACGGACCTGGTCATTCGTAGGCTACAAAGGGTTTTAGATAACACAGAAACCTGGGCCCGTCACACAAGCTATGTTGATCACCCGGAGACTCAGGAGACGTGGACCCCCTCAACACTCCCCCCCCCCCCCAACCTTCCCACTTCACCTACATTAATCCCAACTCCCCTGGCGCTGATCCATCAAGTATCTCGGCGCAACCTTGGACTCGAGACTAACGTAGAAACCCCATATAGACGAGATCCACAGGAAGGTCTGCGCCAGAATGACGTTCCTATACCCAATCCTGAACGCAACCAGCTCCCTTCCCTGCTCTGTAGGACTAAACGTCTATCAGGCCCTCATACGGCCTGTAATGGAGTATGCGTGCCCTGTCTGGGGATATGTGGCAAAGCAGCATCTGGACAAACTCCAGAGGCTGCAGAATAAGGACCGCGCCCTCAGGAGGACACTGGACCTACACATGGGATTCCCCACTGACGATCTGCACGCCGCTACTGAAATCTCCCTCCTCAACGAAGGATTCCAGGATCTGGCAAGGGGTTACTATGAGAGCTCTTCCATATCTGGAAATAACCTTATCCAATCCCTAGGTCGGTACGTTATGTCCCGCAACAAGCACAAATGCCCCATGACGATCTTCGACGACTAAGTCGAAGAGAAAATCCCAAAAATCCCCAAATCCTACCCCAATCCTTAAAACACCAAATATCTCGCCAACGTCAGGCAAGTACTAGACACCATCAGAACACCAACACAAGAGTGGAGGACGGTCTAGAAGCGTGTGTGCCCGTAGCCCCCCGGCTTATAACAGGTTCGCGACTGTTCTCGTTGACACAACTTGCCACACGAGCAGTCTTTTCTGTGTTGTGGTAGCTGTACGAATTTCCACTGCTGCTATTAACGTACGACGATCCTGGTGGTCATCTGCGCTGCGTGGACGTTACGAACCTCGTCTACTTGTGTGAGAATGTTGACGGGATCACTGACATCATCACCCCTGCACAACTGACGCTGAACTTCCAACTTGTATGGCAATTCTTCAGAGGACTATTCCGCCCTTGGGAAGGCCCTTTCAAACACTCTCACTATGGAATAGGAAGCACGAGTGAGTCTCCGTGGGTCAGCTGCCTGCTTGTTTCACACCTTCGCGCCACACTGAGCCTTCTACATCTACATCTACATATATACTGAGCTAGCCACCAAGCTGTGTATGGCGGAGGGCACAATTCGCGCCAACGTCATATTCCCCCCCCCCCCCCCTCTGTTCCACACGCAGATCGAGCGAGGGAAAAACGACTGTCTGAACGCCTCAGTACGAGTTCTAATTTCCCTTATCTTTGAATGGTGATCAATGCGCGATTTGAAAGTTGGTGGTAGTAAGATATGCTCTACATGCTTGGTGAATATCGGATTTCGTAATTTAGTGAGCAGCCCCTTCTGCAGGTCAGGTGTGTCCCACTTCAAAGTTTCTATGAGATTTGTAACGCTCTCGCGATGGCTAAATGTACCAGTCACGAATCTTGCCGTTCTTCTTTGGACCTTCTCAACCTCTTGAATCAGACCCAACTGGTAAGGGTCCCATATAGACGAACAATACTCTAAGACTGGTCGAACTAAAGTACACGCCCGTGTTCCCGGGTTCGATTCCCGGCGGGGTCAGGGATTTTCTCTGCCTCGTGAAGACTGGGTGTTGTGTGATGTCCTTAGGTTAGTTAGGTTTAAGTAGTTCTAAGTTCTAGGGGACTGATGACCATAGATGTTAAGTCCCATAGTGCTTAGAGCCATACGAACCATTTGAACTGAAGAATTGTAAGAAATTTCCTTTGTTGAAGGACTGCATCGCTTCAGGGTTCTACCAATAAACCGCAATCTAGAATTTGGCTTAACCGTTACTTGTGTAATCTGATCATTTAATTTGAGATCATTTCGAACAGTCACACCCAGATACTTGACGAATGTTACCGCTTCCAAACTGGGCATCTATTTTGTACTCGTACATTTATGGGGATTTCCGCCTTGTTATACGCAATAGGTTACACTTACTAATATTGAGAGATAACTGCCAGTCATAACAACACGCATTTATTTTCTGCAAATCCTCAGTGATTTGTTCACAACTTTTGTGTGATACTACTTTCCTGTAGACTACAGCATCATGGGCCAACAGATTAATGCCGCTGTCAGTACCATCAACCAGATCGTTTATGTAAATCGTAAAAAGCAGCGGACCTGTTACGCTGCCATGGGGCACAGCGGAAGTTACTCTCGTTTCTGTTGAAGTTACCCCGTTCCGGACGACATACTGTTCCCTGTCTGTCAGAAAACTTTCTATCCAACAGCATATGTCATCTGATAGACCGTAAGCGTGCACTGTTTGGAGCAAGCGACAGTGCGGAAGTGAGTCGAATGCCTTTCGACCTTTCGAACGTCGAGACATATGGCATCAACCTGGGAGCCGATATCTAGGGCCTGTAGTGTATCATGCACAAAGAGGGCCAGCTGTGTCTCGCATGACCGCCTTCTGTTATTCCTTATTAAAGGGTAGACACAAACGGCGATCTGGTAGCTATGTCACTAGGCTATCTGTTGGCGGATGACGTTGAAACCTTTATCAGTACTTTTACTATTCCCCAGGTGGTATAAGCCGCCATTGGATCAATATCGACGTCATTTTTCCAGGTGTACTGTGTATTCCTCTATCCAAACCGTGTAAGGTGGGTAGTATGCTGTCCTGTTCCGAAAAAAAGCGTTGTTCTGTTCCCCATCCAGCATTTCCTGTTTAGGTTTTCAATCGTCTTCTTAAATTTCAGGGAAATGCTGAAACATTTCTTCTATATATCGACAGCAGTTTCCTCCACAACGCTTTTTCAAATGAAACACCAGTCGCCCTACATGAACTTCTATGTTAGAAAGGTGAAAGTATTATTTAATGTCTCACTGACACAATATTTATGACAGAGCACGAACTCGTTTAGAGCAGGATAGCGTAAGTCATGAAATAATGGTTTGTGCACTAAGCATCCCGCTCTGTAGCGTCCGAACTAGAAACTCTTCTGAGTAGATTGTGGTGGGAAACTATAAAATAATGAAAAATCAGCAAGAACTAGTCATTGGCGAAGTCAGCGATCTGTCTTCATGTTTAAGGAGCGAACAGTGCTTATTATATTTTCTTACGTTTTGCGACCGGTTTCGTTGCAACTATGCAATTTTCAGATTTAACGCTAAAGTACAGGTCTGTTGCTACCAACGGCGTCAGCTAATGTGTGTTGTTGAATTGTTGCAAAGCACACAAGTTGATGGCAGCAGCAGCAACAGGTCTGTATTTTAGTGTTAAATCCTAAGACGGCCTAAATCAGTATACCCCGCTTAACAATTAAAATATCTTGATCTAGTCGGTTTTGTGCATTAAATGTTTTAGTTACTGTAGGATTCGTCGTTAGCCCTTTCATCAGTTCTATTCATCTGCTTCCTTTTATATCCAAATCCACGAGTATTTCATTGCAGCACGGGGCTACCTCAGTATTTTCTACAGCACTAATAATGGTGAGAGCTACAGCTAAAGCTACTTTTGAATTAAATAATTTTTATTATTGCTACTTGTTCCGTAACCGTATGTGGGAATACTTCTTAGTCAGTTCATTCCCATCAGTCGGTACGAGCTCTCTAAAACTACTGCGTGGGATAAAAGCTCTTACCTTTTAGAGTTTAACAATGCTAGATGAATTTTGTTCCTGTGTAAGTTAGACTTTCAAATGTACATTACTCTCTCCCATGACCGTAATCCAGTATTTGTTAAGCTTCATCGAGAGATTTGTGGGGATTCGTCCATTCATAGTGACTCATATGAACACGTAAATCGAATCACAAATCGGATGAAGGGAAGTACTACATTGGTCAGCAGCTGATGAAATAAATGTAAAACTTGGTTAATACAGGGAAAATTTATGAAAAAGTTTTTCTCTGTTAGAATTTCCTCTGCTTTTAATTTCAAATCTACGTTTTATGAAAGACCAGAGAACCCGGCAGTGCTTCACAATTGCTAAATATGTTTGGGTATCCGATATATGTCGTAATCTGCTTCTCCCTCCTCTCTCTGTCCACCTCCTGCTCCTCCTTCTCTCTTTGTCCACGCCTCCACCACTCTCTCTGTCCATCACCTCCTCCCCAATCCATCTCCTCCTCCCACCTCTCCCTATTCAGCTTCTCCTTCCGCTTTTCTTTCCTCCCTTCCTCTCTATCCATCTACACCTCCTCTCTGTCTCTGACCTGCAGCACATTTTGTAAATATTCCTAATTCTGATTCCTTATTAGTATTCTAATCATAAGGCGATTAGCCGTAAATGCAACTTTCCTTTTCATATGAAAACTGATTGGAGGAATCAAAACAAAACCGCACGTTTTCACAGCAAAGCACAGCGCACCATTTTCTTTCTCATAAACGGTTTTTACAGAAAAAAACCGGCACGTTGATTTAAAAAATATGTATCCTGTGTATCCGAACGTTTATTAGAACACCATGAAAAATTTCAAATGAATTGGTCAAGAACTATGTCCAGCCGAACATTTATTTAAGTAACGCATAAAAATTTGAAGTACATCGTCAAAACGTTTTCGAAATATTTGGTAACAATATTTTCTCTATATTGTAACAGTTGTGCTACTAAATGTAACTGGGTTCTCTCTTTTGATGTTGTCAGTTGCCAGGATGAGCATTCTAAAGCATTCTGTCAGGGTGAAAATATTAAATAAATTAACTTTTCTCTCTTAACAACATGTGGGCAGGGTGGGTTCTTCCTTGGCTCGAGTATGAGGTAGAATGAAACAGCATTTTTACATAAGATAACTTTTATTGAAAGTTTCGTACAACCGTATCTTACTGAATGTTCTGGTTCGAAGAGCGGCAGCTATGTCGTTTGTGAAGTCTTCTGCGGCGGCGGCGGCGGCGGCGTCTGATTACGCGTAGCGGTGTGTATCTCGTGTCGCCGTCTCGTCCAGTTGACTGGAGACGCGCAGCGCGAGGTGGCCCGTTTAATTATTGCGAGCGAAGTCGTGCATCGGATGGTGATACCTTGGATGTGGCGTCCCAGTGTTTCTCTTCTCTAAGTGGCCGCGTGTGTTGTGCGTCGGCCAGCGGAGCGGCGTTGCGGGGGAAGGCCAGTGTCCCGGACTCGAACAATGGACTCCCGCTTGCCAGTCTTCGGCTGTCAGATCTTCATCCCAGCTCACAGGTGACTGCTGATGTGAGGCCGTCTCCTTCCAGTCCTCACGAGTCACCCGGGTACGTAAAAGTCAGACTTCAAATACTTTTTAACTTCTGTCTTCTGGCGCTGAGGCTGCTGCTTGCTATTCCATCACAGTGGCGGACTTAGTGCGTCTGTGCATGATGTAGTCTCTTCTTGCATGACGGTCTTCAGCACTGAAACTGACTTAAAACAACTGCTACGCTTCTTCACTTCTTTGTCTTCTTCATCGCCCATCTCCGTCTTTGTCTTCGTCTCCGTCTTCGTCTTCGTCTTCATCTGTCGGGCCCACCGCGTCTCGCGTATTTATTCACTTCAGTTCACTGGAGGTGAACGACTTCACGGCCATTGCCTCTTCTGTCACGTTGAAAAGCTTCTCGAAGAATCTTCTTAACGTCGGTCATTGGCTCTCGGGATGTAGGCGAGGGCCTATGCTCACATGTGACAACTGAGAAACACGTGAGCCGGTCATTGCCTCTTCTGTCACGTTGAAAAGCTTCTCGAAGAATCTTCTTAACGTCGGTCATTGGCTCTTGGGATGTAGGCGAGGGCCTTTGCTCACATGCGACAACTGAGAAACACGTGAGCCGGTCGGGCGATGCCCTGACGGCTGAATCGACAGCGCCCGCTTATGTGGAACTTGCTGACTTCACGGTCATTGTCTCTTCTGTTCTGCTGTTCTGCCTGCTGAATGCCAGTATGTAACTCTCTAAACTAAACCAAGTTTTTCATGTGTATTCTAATTTCTACTTCACTTTGATTTCACTAATTTATTTACTTAAGTACCACTCAACAATATAATATATATACATATTGATACATCCTGTAGATTAAAAGAATGTATAGCCTACACCCGACCAAATGTTCATTAGCGTATCGTATAATAATTTGAAATAATTCAGTCCAGTATTTTCCGAGATTTTTGGTAACTATGTTTCCCACCCTATATCTGTCCGAATGTTTACGAGAGTTTACGTAAAAAATTTAAGCAAATCGGTCAAAAACTTCAGTTATACGTTACATACAGAGGGTGATTCTTCTCAACTTTTAAAATACCACGAATCACGTAGCTGGCGTTGAGAAAAGCAACTTAATAAAAGGTACATGGGGCCGCAAATGTGGAGAAACATCCCAAAAGTGGATGAGAAATTTTGAACATGTAACGTCTCTAGATGACGTAACTTGCAGCAAGTGCAATGGTTCGACTTGTCGATGCTGCGCTCTCCCGAGGGGGTGCAGTGCTGCCCATCGCTCCTCTAGGCTACTCTTTTTTCTGACACCATTTGTATATGTGATTTGTTGTAAACCTAGAAATTATGAAATTATTGTAATTATTGTCCTCACTGTAACCAAGCACAAACTGGTCTTCTTCATTCCTTTATTTAGTAAAGAAAATTTAGGTCATTTAAAGGTAGCAACGCAGTTCGGAAACTTATACTCATTTACTCGTGACGCAATACGTTTCGATTTTGTACTAGTATAATTTGCAGTAAAGCTGTGGAGAACGCGAGACCGATTAGTACAACAGTAAATCTTACCTCAATATAAAAACAGTAACGCAATGCAAAAATAAGGGAAAAAAATACTGGCAGACACATGCAAGGCTCGGACACTGAGCCCTGCGCGCTAAGGTCGTGCACGTGGGACAGAGACACACCGACGTGAATACTTTCATTGTGTTGGGATGATCACGTCCGCGAGATCAATAGGTTGTAACGGTGCATCTTTAGCGTGTGACGTCACGTGTTCAACATTTGTCAGCTACTTTTGGGGTATTTCCCGACATTTGCTACCCCGTATGTCTGTTAAACTGGCGTAGCGGCTGCTGCATTTATCGCGTTGACTGTATAGTCTGCACTGATTTTTTTTTTCTCTTAATCGAAATTTTATGACGTTCAAAAATCGCAACATCTTCTAAACTTTGCACGCTAATTAAGGACATACAAGCGTGGTCTTCTTCGAAACTACATCTGACCAAAAAGCGATTGTAGCAGCAAGAGAAGGAGGTCTTAGTTAATCCCGCCTTTTGAGTTCTTGTGGTGCTATATCCGTAACTCATATGTCTTTAGAAGTCAAATTCAAATTTTCGTAGCTTTAGCCTAACAACAGTCTTACTATAAAGAAATATTGTGATAAAAATTTTCGTCCCTGTAGCACCCCCTTAAGGGTAAACTTTCCGAAAAACACCGAAACACTATTTGTTATTTATAAGCGAGAACCTGAATTTTAATTTCCGGAGATTTCGTTTCAGAAATTCTTTCGTAACGAAATATATCCTTCGAAACTTGTATCTCCTATTTTATTCTCGCAGGATTTTAATTTCCAGGAACAGGAACACGTATGTTTTTTAAAAAAAACTTCCACATACTACTTTACCTCCTTAGTGGTTTACTTAGTGGTTTAATTTCCAAAAATTCTGAAGCACATTTTTTTTGTTTCTGTCAAGTAACCAAAAATCAATTTTCGTAGTTCTAGCTTCATAATTTCCTCAATAGCAATATATTTTCAAAAATCCTCTCATCAGCTACTTCACATACTCAGAGGGTGGTGTTTCGAACAAATGGTTCAAATGTCTCTTAGCACTATGGGACTTAACATCTGAGGTCATCAGTCCCCTAGAACTTAGAACTACTTAAACCTAACTAACCTTAGGACATTACAAACATCCATGCCCGAGGCAGGATTCGAACCTGCGACCGTAGCAGTCGCACGGTTCCGGACTGAAGCGACTGACAAACAGACCCGAACTATTTGAAACAATTAACGCAGAACAGGGAATCAGCGATCATAAAGCGGTTACTGCATCGATGATTTCAGCCGTAAATAGAAATATTAAAAAAGGTAGGAAGATTTTTCTGTTTAGCAAAAGTGACAAAAAGCAGATTACAGAGTACCAGACGGCTCAACACAATAGTTTTTTCTCAAGTACAGATAGTGTTGAGGATCAGTGGACAAAGTTCAAAACTATCGTACAATATGCGTTAGATGAGTATGTGCCAAGCAAGATCGTAAGAGATGGAAAAGAGCCACCGTGGTACAACAACCGAGTTAGGAAACTGCTGCGGAAGCAAAGGGAACTTCACAGCAAACATAAACATAGCCAACGCCTTGCAGACAAACAAAAATTACGCGAAGCGAAATGTAGTGTGAGGAGAGCTACGCGAGAGGCGTTCAATGAATTCGAAGGTAAAGTTCTATGTACTGACTTGGCAGAAAATCCTAAAAAATTTTGGTCTTATGTCAAAGCGGTAGGTGGACCAAAAGAAAATGCCCAGACACTCTGTGACCAAAATGGTACTGAAACAGAGGATGACAGACTAAAGGCCGAAAAACTAAACGTCTTTTTCCAAAGCTGTTTCACAGAGGAAACTGCACTGTAGTTCCTTCTCTAGATTGTCGCACAGATGACAAAATGGTAGATATCGAAATAGACGACAGGGGGATAGAGAAACAATTAAAATCGCTCAAAAGAGGAAAGGCCGCTGGACCTGATGGGATACCAGTTCGATTTTACACAGAGTACGCGAAGGAACTTGCCCTCCTTCTTGCAGCGGTGTACCGTAGGTCTCTAGAAGGGCGTAGCGTTCCAAAGGATTGGAAAAGGGCACAGGTCATCCCCGTTTTCAAGAAGGGACGTCGAACAGATGTGCGGAACTATAGACCTATATCTCTAACGTCGATCAGTTGTAGAATTTTGGAACACGTATTATGTTCGAGTATAATGACTTTTCTGGAGACTAGAAATCTACTCTGTAGGAATCAGCATGGGTTTCGAAAAAGACGGTAGTGTGAAACCCAGCTCGCGCTATTCGTCCACGAGACTCAGAGGGCCACAGACACGGGTTCACAGGTAGATGCCGTGTTTCTTGACTTTCGCAAGGCGTTCGATACAGTTCCCCACAGTCGTTTAATGAACAAAGTAAGAGCATAGGGACTATCAGACCAAATGTGTGATTGGATTGAAGAGTTCTTAGATAACAGAACGCAGCATGTCATTCTCAATGGAGAGAAGTCTTCCGAAGTAAGAGTGATTTCAGGTGTGCCGCAGGGGAGTGTCATGGGACCATTGCTATTCACAATATACATAAATGACCTTGTGGATGACATCGGAAGTTCACTGAGGCTTTCTGCAGATGATGCTGTGGTGTATCGAGAGGCTGTAACAATGGAAAAATGTATTGAAATGCAGGAGGATCTGCAGCGAATTGACGCATGGTGCAGGGAATGGCAATTGAATCTCAATGTAGACAAGTGTAATGTGATGCGAATATATGGAAAGATAGTTCCCTTATCATTTAGCCACAAAATAGCAGGTCAGCAACTGGAAACAGTTAATTCCATAAATTATCTGGAAGTACGCATTAGGAGTGATTTAAAATGGAATGATCATATAAAGTTGATCGTCGGTGAAGCAGATGCCAGACTGAGATTCATTGGAAGAATACTAAGGAAATGCAATCCGAAAACAAAGGAAGTAGGTTACAGTACGCTTGTTCGCCCACTGCTTGAATACTGCTCAGCAGTGTGGGATCCGTACCAGATAGGGTTGATAGAAGAGATAGAGAAGCTCCAGCGGAGAGCAGCGCGCTTCGCTGCAGGTTCATTTAGTAATCGCGAAAGCGTTACGGAGATGGTAGATAAACTCCAGTGGAAGACTCTGAAGGAGAGACGCTCAGTAGCTCGTTACGGGCTTTTGTTAAAGTTTCGAGAACATACCTTCACCGAAGAGTCAAGCAGTATATTGCTCCCTCCTACGTATATCTCGCGAAGAGACCATGAGGATAAAATCAGAGAGATAAGAGCCCACACAGAAGCATACCGACAATCCTTCCTTCCACGAACAATACGAGACTTGAATAGAAGGGAGAACCGATAGAGGTTCTCAGGGTACCCTCCGCCACACACCGTCAGGTGGCTTGCGGAGTATGGATGTAGATGTAGATGTAGACTAGAAACGCTCGGTCACCGCGGCCGGCGGTGTTTCGAACAATCCCTTAATAAACGGTGCGTATAGTATAGAACCAACATCCTCTTTCATTAACAGTTTCTGGGCCGGCCGGTGTGGCCGAGCGGTTCTAGGCGCTACAATCTGGATCCGCGTGACCGCTACGGCCGCAGGTTCGAATCCTGCCTCGGGAATGGTGTGTGTGATGTCTTTAGGTTAGTTAGGTTTAAGTAATTCTAAGTTCTGGGGGACTGATGACCTCAGAAGTTAAGTCCCATAGTGTTCAGACCCATTTGAACCATTTGAACGGTTTTTGATAGGCGATGATGCGTGAATTACTACACTCATGCTCATAAATTAAGGATAATTGCAGGATGTGGTGCCACACAACGTGGCACAACACAAAACTGGTGCTAATAGCATAGTAGGGAACACACACAACACGGATCTGTAAGTCCACGGTATTGGTGATAAGTTGAGAAAACCGTCCCGAAACACAGGTGCTAAAAAACGGAACTGTTTCCCGCGCATGTACCCCGACATCAGTATGGGATATGATCACCATGCACACGTGCACAGGCCGCACAACGGGTTGGCATACTCTGGATCAGGTGGCCGAGCAGCTCCTGGGGTGCGGACATACTGGTACAAAATGACACCCCGATACACCTAACCTGTTACAGTTCCTCTGTCAAAGACATGCCGGGGTGTACGTGCACCAAACATAATCCCACACCACACCATCAAACCGCGACCTCCATACAGGTCCCTTTCCAGGACATTACTGGTATCTGGTTCCTAGTTCACGCCAAATGAAAACCTTGCTAGAATCACTGTTCAGACTATACCTGGACTCGTCCGTGAACATTGTTCCAATGACCATGCACTGTGTTCTTGACACCAGGCTTTACGGGCTTTCCTGTGACCAGGGTTCAGTCGAATGCACCTTTCAGGTCTCCGGGCGAATAAACCATGTCTGTTCAGTCGTCTGTAGACTGTGTGTCTGGAGACAACTGTTCCAGTGGCTGCAGTGACGTCCCGAGCAAGGCTACCTACATTACTCCGTGGCCGTCTCCGGTCACTGTTGGTGAGATATCGGTCTCCTTGTGATGTTGTACACTGTAAACGCCCGGAACTCTAGCGCCTGGACACGTTTGCTATCTGCTGGATTCGTTGCCATTATCTTGAGATCACACTTTGTGGTACACGAGGGCCCGTGCTACAACCTGCTGTATTTGACCAGCCTCCAGTTGCCCTAGTATTCTACCCCTCATAACGTCATCAATATGTGTTCTTTGAGCCGTTTTCAACACACAGTCACCATAAGTACGTCTGAAAACGTCTGCACACTTACTCGCTGCACCGTACTGTGACATGCACCAACACACCCCTGCGTATGTGGACTGCTGCCAGCGCCACCGTGGGACGACCGCAGGTCAAATGCACCGCATGGCCATACCCCGAGGTGATTTAAACCCGCAAACAGCCCACCAGAGCTTTTGTTTCACTGTGTACCAGCATTTTCCTTAATTTATGAGCATGAGTGTAAATCAGGCCCGATTTCACCCCTTGGATGTTGAACTTCCAAGAACACTGAAACACGTTATTGTTATTTCCAGGAGAGATGCCAAATACAAAATTTCATTGATTTAGCTTCAAAAATGAAAAATTTCCATAAAATAATGAAAGATTTCCTTACAAATTCACGCCCTATTTCACTCCCTTATGGGCTGAATTTTCTAAAATGCTGAGAGTTGTATTTTTTTATTTCTAAGTGAGAAGCCAAATACTATTTTGAGAGATGTAGCTTTAAAACGCTATAATTGTTCTATAATAATCATTTTCTTTAAAAACAATTTCAAGAACTATTTCACCCCCAAGGGATTAACTTTCCAAAAGTGCTAAAACAAGTGTTACCTTACGTCTTACCGAGAAACCAAATACCAATTTTTGTCGTTCTAGGTTCAAAATTACATTAATAGCGACATGGTACCAAAAATATTTTATCTCCTATTTCACTCTCTTAGCGGTGGAATTTCGAAAAATCCCTTCTTAAACGATCCCTGCAGTATAAGCTCAACACCCTCTCCTAACAGCTTCGTATCCATAGTAGATTGGGCTGGGCGATGATGAGCCATTCAGTCAGGACTTTGTATTTTGTAGAGATTGTTTGTCTCAACGTCATCTATGTCGCTTCGGGAGTTTTTAAACGTAAATAAGAATTACCTTGCACATTTGCATATTATATGTATATGAAAGATATAGCCTGTGTCAGTCGCAGTATTTATTAGAATATTGTGTAAACCTTTATAGTAAATTGGTCAAGTACATTTCCAGATGTTTGGTAACAACGTTAACCAACGACCTGCATATACACAGCAGTAGTATCTAATGAACTATTTTTCTTCGAGACGTTGTACAATGTTGACTACAGACTACGCGCTCGCTCTAACGAGTGTTGTCGGGCAAAAATTTAGTTTGGCGGAGTGTATACTATGGTCTAGCGATATCGTTTTGCATATACCTTATTCCATTTGAAGTTGATGGATAGAATATGTCAACTACGAACATGCCTCAGCATAAACCGATAGTCCTCTAATTTTGTTTCAGAATGATTACAGTTGGGAGAGGTTTTTGCGACACATCTTGGAAAGAACTATGTACGAATTTTAAAAGAAACCCAATGATCAACCACGCAATATGCTAGTGAAAAGGGATTATTTTGCAGGTGGTTTAATACTCGTAATGCCGTCAGGTTCCATAATGGGATTCGCCACACATATCTTAAACGCCCAGGTGGAAGTCCAGAAATTTTTTATCTGCAGAACGAGAAACCTCCGTGAATTTGGGGTACTATAGTTTGTTCAAATCAGCAGTGGGTGGATAAAAGATCATACGGGCAAATTGAAATTCACAGTGATCTTCATGATTAACCCTTTATCTGTTTGATCGTGTGTTGTGGCATACACATTCAATATAGTGCATCATAGATTAAAATTAATTTATTGCAAGACAGCACTAATTCAGAGAGATGAGAATTTGGTAATTTCATTCTGATATCAATAATTTTTCTTTATTTTGATAGGACGAAGATGTATTTTAAATTATCAGAAGGTGGTCATTTTGAAGTCATATGTGTCTGAACGATTTCACATCCGTCGGCAACTTCGTGGCACATATGGACAACACGGAGTGTTTCAGAAAGAATTTACGTATTACATAGTCGGAAATGTCGGTAGTTGCGCCATGGCTCGGTTGTAGCAACAACGAGTACGTTGTTTACTAAATATTCATTGGCACTAGATGTCGGTTGTCTTCTGTTTGCTTGGATACCGTCATATGTTGCAAAATTGCTACATTACAGCAGAAATCATGTTGTATCTCGAGTTTTCGAAGTGTAATTCCGTGATCACAGGCAAAGACGTTCCAGGCTGCGGTACGGAAATGATCTTCCGAATGAAGAGAACGTTCGCAGATTGTATCGACTGTTTGTAGACTCAGGAGGCGTATGGAAAGGAAAGAGTCATGGCCGGCCGTCTTCGTGTTTCCGATGAAAATTTCGCATGAATTCATTCCGCTTTCCAGCGTAGTCGTCCAAAATAAACTCATCGTGCCCATAGGGAGTTACAACTGCCTACAATAAAAATTTGGTGTGTTTTGAGACGTCTGTTGGCTATGAAGCGGTACAGGTTACAGCTGTTACAGGCTCTACTTCATAGCGACAAACGCAAACGTGTGGCATTTTCTGACGAACTTCTGAACGCTATTGACAATGCAAACACTTTCACGCAACGCATCGTTTTCTGTGGTGAAGTGACTTTCCAGCTTAGTGGAAAGTAAATAAACACAATTTTCAGTTTGGGGCCTCCGGAACTCACAGGCACACACTGAACATTACGGGATTCATCCGGCCCAGTCTTCTTTGATGGAAACGCCATTAGTGGTCACCAGTATCTTTCTGTGTTACAAAACTAATTTTTGCCGAGGCTCACGAAGACGACATAATTTTTCAACATGACAGGGAACCGCGTCACTGGAGTCGCCAGGTGTGTGAATACCTGAATTAAACTCTACCGAGTCGCTGAATTGGCCGTCAAACATCCGGCGACGTAGGACTTCTCAACTAGCCCCCACACTTACTGGAACTGCCGCCCTGACTTCATCCTGTGGAATTTCATTAAGGACATCGCTTACGCATCAATACTGCCACAGAACATAGAAGAGTTTGAGAATTAGATCCGTACTGCCATGACATCAGCAACGAAGGACAAGCTTTCCCCAGTATGGGAGGAATTCGAATATCGATATGGTATTGTTCGTGTTGCTAAGTGTTAAACATATGTAGTCTAAACCTGAGAGATTCGTAATACATGTCCCAAATGTCATAGGCGCATGCCAACAGACTAATAAATATATGCATTCGATGTACTTGTATTTCATATACGTATTCCCGTTTAACAGAGTTGTCATCAGTCAGCAAATTCCAGATGCTGAGGCAGATATCATGGAGTTTCGTAAGAGTCTAGAAAACACGTTTTGGGCTTTCAGGTGTAGTAAAAATGGATTTTTATAGGTCATCAGTATTCTGAATGGATTCATAAACCTCGATTTTCTCGTTTTTTCCGAACTATTCATCTCAGGTTACATATAACAAATTTAATTTTTTTTTCACTTTTTGCATGTATTCCAACATGTATCTCACGTACAATATTGCATTTCTGGGCTACCTAGAGCACCATGAAAGTCCCATATAAATCACTATGCGGGTCTTACATTCAGTCCCTTGTTGACCAGTCTGGTGTGTCAGCTGAAGATAGCAAGACGAAAGCCGAAGTTTTAAATTTCACGTTCGAGAAATCGTTGAAAGATGAACTTCGTACAAACATACCGCCATTTGTTCGTCGGTCAGACTCCCTTATGGACGACACAGTAATTAGCTCCCTGACATAGAGAAACAACTGAAAGATTTGAAAGCAAATAAATCATGAGGCCCGGATGGAATCTCCATTCGGTTTTGGAAAGAGTACGCTACGCCATTGGCTCCTTACCTAGCTACAGACACCAAGATTTCTTAAGTAATAGAAGTCATTATGTTGTAAGTTAATGCGGATGAGTAGGAAGAATAAACTTTGTAATGTTCGGATACAGTATTAGCAGTGCCTTATTAGACACCGTCAAGTCGTTTAAACACCTGGTCGTAACGTTGCAAAGCGATATGAAATGGAACACGCATGTGATAACTGCGGTAGCGAAGACGAATGTCGACTTCGGTCAATTGGAAAATTTTTAGGAAAGAGTGTTTCACCTGTGAAGGATACTACGTGCTGGAGAGAGTTGTTCTTAAGTACTGCTCGAATATTTTGACGCGTACCAGGTCGAACTGAAAGAAGACATAGAAGCAATTCAGAGGCGGGCTGCTAGATTTATTACCGGTAGCTTCGAGCAACACGTATATGTTACGGAGATGCTTCGGGAACCCAAATGGGGATGCGTGGAGTGAAGGCGACGTTCTTTTCGCGAAACACTATTGAGCAAATTTAGACTACCGGCATTTGAAGCTGACTGGCGAACGATCCTACTGCTGCGAACATAAATTGCGAGTAAGGACGACGAAGCTAAGACACAGGAAATTCAGGCTCACACGGTGGCACATAGCAGTCGTTTTTCCCTCGCGAGTGGAACAGGAAAAGAAATTACTAGTGGTGCTATAGGGTACCCTCCGCCTCGCCCTTGTATAGACCCTCTATGTACTCCTTCCACCTTTCTGCTTTCCCATCTTTGCTTAGAACTGGTTTCCCATCTGAGTTCTTGATATTCATACAGGTGGTTCCCTTTTCTCGAAAGGTCTGTTTAATTTTCATGTAGGCGGTATCCATCTTACTCCAAGTGATACATGATCCTACATCCTTGCATTTGTTCTCTAGCCATCCCTGCTTAAGCATTTTGCACTTCCTGTCCATCTCATTTTTGAGACGTTTGTGTTCCTTTTCGTCTGCTTCATTTATTGCATTTTTATATTTTCTCCTTTCATCAATTAAATTCAATATGTCTTCTGTTACCCAAGGTTTTCTACCAGCCCTCGTCTTTTAACCTACTTGATTCTCTGCTGCCTTCACTATTTCATCTTTCAAAGTTACCCATATTCTTCTGCTATATTTCCTTCCCCTGTTCTTGTCAATCGTTCCCTTATGCTCACTCTGAAACACTCTACATCCTCTGGTTCTTTCAGTTTATCTTCTTAAATTCCAACTTTTCTGGATTTTTTTTTTCAGTTTTAATCTACAGTTCATAACCAATAAATTGTGGTCGGAGTCCACATATGCTCCTGCACATGTCTTACAATTTAAAACCTGGTTCCTAAATCTCTGTCTTAACATTATATAATCTATCTGAATCCTTGAATCCTTTCAGTGTCCCCAGGTCTCTTCCACGTATACAACCTTCTTTGATTATTCTCAAACTAAGTTTTAGCTATGATTAGACTATGCTCTGTGTAAAATTCTACCAGGCAGCTTCCCCCTTCATTCCTTACCCCCAGTCCACATTCATCTACTACTCTCCCTTCTCTTCCTTTTCCTCCCATTCCAGTCTCCCATGACTATTAAATCTACGTCTCCCTTAACTATCTGAATAATTTCTTTTGTCTCATCATACATTTCTTCAATGTCTTCATCGTCCGAAGAGCTAGATGGCATATAAACTTACACTACTGTGGTAGGCATGGGCTTCGTGTCTATCTTGGCTACAATAATGCGTTCACTACGCTGTTCATAGCTGTATATCCGCGCTCCTGTTTTTTTCTTCGCTATTAAACCAACTTCTGCATTACCCCATTTTATTTTGTATTTATAACCCCGTGTCCACCTGACCAGATGTCTTGTACCTCCTGCCACCGAACTTCACTAATTCCCACTATATCTAACTTTAACCTATCCATTTCCCTTTTTAAATGTTCTAACCTATCAGTCCCATTAAGGGATCTGACATTGCACTCTCCGGACCGTAGAATGCCAGTTTTGTTTCTCCTGATAATGACGCCCTCCTGAGTAGCCCCATCCCGGAGACCCGAATGGGGGACTATTTTACCTCCTGAATATTTTACCCAAAAGGACGCCATCGTCATTGAACCATACAGTAAAGCTGCACGTCTTGAGAAAAATTACGGCTGTAGTTTCCCCTTGCTTTTACCCGTTCGCAGCACCAGCACAGCAAGGCCCCTTTGGTTAATGTTACAAGGCCATATCAGTCAGTCATCAAGACTGTTGCCCCTGCAACTACTGAAAAGGCTGCTGACCCTCTTTAGGAACCACACGTTTGTCTGGCCTCTCAACAGATACCCCTTCGTTGTGGGTGCACCTACGGTACAGCTGTCTGTTTCAATGAGGCACGCAAGTCTCTCCAACAACGACAAGATCCATGGGTGACGGGAGGATCAGTATCTTAAACACTCATAAAGTAACAGGTTTAACAATGAGTCGACGACGGTATCTGTAGAGACGGAATGCAAGCTCGTGTTGGCGAAGGACTGTAGAGGGCAGCATCCTCTTCATGGAAACTATAGTAACATTTGCATTAAACGACTTAAGAAAACCAAAAGATATAGCAGCAAGCTTAATAAAAATATAAAACAATAAAAATCACCACCTGGGGGGGAGGGGGGGGGGGGAGTCTGGATGACTGACTGGGTATTTGAATCACCATTCCAGAATGCGAATCCAGTATGTAACCCATGAACCACCTAGAACGTCTAAAACCAAGTGAAGCGTTACTCAAAAGGCCCACATAATCTCAATGCTACGACTTTTAGAGTACTTTAGATGTCAGAGATGATGTACACTATCCAAAATGTGGCATAACGGTCATGGTTATCACACGTATCGTTTGCACAAGAAAGTATTCTGATGGGGAAAATTCAGTTAGCTCACGACCGAAAAATGAAAATGACTTTTCACTCTTGATATTTCACTCCATCATTGATCTCGAATGTTATGACGCTGAGCAGTGTGCGGCTCGCGTTGGTGCCTTTGGTACGTTGGCATCGTGTAATAGGGATAGTGGCGTCTCGTTTTCTTCTTCTGTTTACTGGCGCCACTGCATTTGTTAGCTTTGTCTGTCCGCGAGTGCCAGCAGCAGCGTTTATCGATATCTAGTACCCATACTATCTGTGGAAGGACGTGAAGTGTCCTCCGGGTTGGGTGTGTGCGACAGTTCGGTTGGGACGGAGCAGCAGAGAGGTCTAGCCGCGCGAGGGCACGCCGGGGCCTCTGGCGGCACGCAGGCATTGCCGGATCAAGGGACTGTAGTTGCGAAGGTCACAACCACGTTGTCCACCGCACCCAGGACGCTGAGCTGATTTAACATTAATCCAGTAGTGAAACCCGCACTATTTTGTGATCACGCCGTTTGTTCGTGCGTTGCTGCTCGCAGGGTCGCCGTGAGACGAACAGCAACAAGTGGAGCGTGTCGAGTTGGCGGAATCTATTAGCAGTCTTCTACTGCCTGTTATTAGTTTTTGAATTTTGTGTTATTATCGGTGAAGTGCAACCAGCGGTATTCTACTGCTCAGTGGATGTTAACGCTCCAGTTACCTGCCCTGGAGGTTACTGCATTTTTGCGCCAGTGTACTTTTCCTCGTCTTGCCGATACTGTCCGGCATGACGTGTAGTTCGACAGCCTCCTTGATTGCCATGTAGATTGCGGTTTCTTTCGTCTACCGTGGTTGTAGTGGTTCCTTGTGCCTTTCTATGTTTTAAACACCGGATTCTGAAGACGCATTGCTGTCTGTCACTTCGCCCTGGCTTGAATTATTCCATTGTTGTACTGGCTATCACACGTTTGATGAATTTGGTAAGAAGATTGACCGGCGTTTAAACTGTCCGTAGTTAGTTGCCATCCTGTTAGGTGAACATAACTCTTGGCTGCCTGTCTAACCGCATATGCAGCTGTAGGGACTTTTCTCAGGTCGATCCTTGGAACACTGTCTGTGGATCGCTCCCTCCTTTATTTGATCTGATTGTGTAAATTGTTTAAAAATTATATTTTGTTTAAATTATTCCTATTTCTTGTGACGTTCAGCCGACAAATAATGTGAATTCTTTCTTAATAAGGCCTTAGGCCGTCAGTGTACCTCGTGTTCGACTTGACGCCACTTCGGCGATTTGCGCGTCGATGGGGATAAAATGATGATGATTAGGACAACACAACACCCAGTCCCTGAGCGGAGAAAATCTCCGACCCAGTAGGAATTCGAACCCAGGATCTTAGGATTGACGTTCTATCGCGCTGACCACTTAGATACCGGGAGCGGACAGTTTTCTAAAATGATTTTTTTAATAAATTATTTCCTTAAATAAGGTGTATGTGTTTATTGTGCAACCAACGTTAACTGAACAGGCCCCGTTCACACCTTTTCCAGCTTACCCTACGTTTCAGACAGTTATGTGTCGTTTGCTGTCGCTTCTGAACATTGTATGAGCATACTTTCTTCACCTAGTAAACTCTCACATGTGTATATCCGGAGATAATGAGACATTGACGGATACCATAACTTTGGTGGAGGAGGAGCATAACTGCTCGTCTGCTGACTAGACACGGAACGACCATAAACATATCTACTCCACTCAGTCACATGCCAGTTGGATCTCACATGTCTTTTGTTACCAGTACTAAAAAGACACCTTACTATAGCCATCACTTAGGCCTGAGAAGATTTAGCGAGAATGCACCTACCATTCCTGTAGTGTTAGACGTAGGCACAGCACTGAGTGTATACTCCACTGCTACAGCTTCAAAAATACCTGTTTCAAATTGCCTTCCATTGCTTCTGAAACAAAAAACTTGTTTACGATGAGGTGAAGAAAGTCATTACATAACGATAAGCAAGTATACAGATGGTGGTAGTATCATGAAAACAAGGTGTAAAAGGGCAGTGCATTGGAATAATTGTCAGTTGTACGCAGCTGATTCGTGGGAAGACGTTCCCGACGTCATAATGGCGGCACGAGGGGAATTAACAGACTCTGAATGCCGAATGGCAGTTGGAGCTAGATGCTTGGTACATTCCATTCCGAAAATCGTTAGGTAGTTCAATGTTCTGAGAGCCACAGTGTCAAGAATGAGCCGAGACCACTACATTTCAGCCAGTACCTCTGACCATGGATAATGCAGTTGCCGGCGGTTTTCATTTAATGACCTTGAGCAGTGGCGTTTGCTTATTCAGTCTAACAGACAAGGAACGCTGCGTGAAATACCCGCAGGAATCAATTTGAAACATACGACGAACGTATCCGCTTCTATTGTATAGCGACATTTGGCGTTAATGATCTATGACAAGAGACGATCGACGTGAATGCCTTTGGAAAGAACACAACATCGCCTGCAGCGCCTCTTCTGGGCTCATGACCATATCAGTTGGAAACTTTTTTTCTAGTCTTTATCTTCTGACTGGTTTGATGCGGCCCGCCACGAATTCCACTCCTGTGCCAACCTTCTCAGAGTAAAACTTGCAACCTACGTCCATAATTACTTTTTGGAAGTTTTACAGTCATCCTCTACAGTTTTTGCCCTCTACAGCTTCCTGTGGTAACACTGAAGTCATTCCCTAATGTCTTAACAGATGTCTTCTCATCCTGTATTTCTCCTTGTCAGTGTTTCCCACAAATTCCTTCCCTCTCCGATTCTGCGCAGAACCTCCTCATTCCTTACCTTATCAGTCCACCAAATTGTCAACTTTCGCCTGTAGCACCACACCTCAATTATTTCGATTCTCTTCTGTTGCAGTTTTCCCCCAGTCCATGTTTCACTACCGTACAATCCTGTGCTCAAAACGTACATTCTCAGAAACTTCTTGCTCAACTTAAGGCCTACGTTTGATACTAGTAGGCTTCTCTTAGCCAGGAATGCCCTTTTGCCAGTGCTAGTCTGCTTTTGTCTCCGTCCGTCGTTGGTTATTTTGCTGCTTAGCTAGCAAAATTCCTTAACTGCATCTACTTCATCACCATCAATCCTGATGTTAAGTTTCTCGATGTTCTCATTTTTGCAACTTGTCATTACTTTCGTCTTTCTTCGATCTGCCCACAGTCCATATTCTGTACTTATTGGATTGTTCATTCCATTCAGTATATCATATAATTCGTCTTCTTTTTCACTCAGAACAGCAATGTCATCAGCGAGTCGTATTATTGACATTCTTTCACCTTGAATTTTAATTCCCCTCTGGAACCTTTCTTTTATTTCCATCATTGCTTCTTTCATGCACAGATTGGACCGTAGACGACTGGAGTACAGTGGTCTAGTCAGATGAGCCCCATTTTAGTTGGTAAGGGCTGATGGTAGGATTCGAGTGTGGTGCAGACTCCGCGAAGCCATAAACCTAAGTTTTCATAGACATGTACAAGCCCTTGGTGGCTCTGTAATGGTGTCTGCTGTGTTTACATGGAATGGGCTGAGTCCTTATGTCCAACTGAACCGATCGTTTACTAGAAATGGTTATGTTGGGCTACTTGGAGACATGTCCCCGAACAACAACGGAACTCCAATGGGTGACAGTGTGCCATGCACCGTACCATGGTTGTTTGCTATTGATCTGAAGTACATTCTTGACTATTCGAGGCAATGATTTGGTCACTGAGATAGCCGGAATGTAATTCCATGGAACATATATGGGAGATAATCCAGAAGTCAGTTCGTGCATCAAATCCTGCACCGGCAACGTTTCCACAGTTACGGATGGATATAGAGGCACCGTGCTCAATATATCTGCAGGTGACTTCTAACGACTTGGTGAATCCACGTCACGTCGACCTACAGCACTAAGCAGGGCAAAAGGAAGACCGAAACGATATTAGGAGGTATCCCGTGACTTCTGCCACCTCAGTGTATAATCACTGTACTAGAAGTGCTTACTGTACTCTGAAAAATTAAAAGAGACTAAAGTCAAAATGACTAGCTACATTCCTAATACTGAATATCAATATTAAAAAGAAATTCATGACTTGTACAGTTTATTTACCTTCTACGTTCCATGCTCAAAAATTTATATTCTCAATACATGTCGCATCGAATTGTCATTTCCGTAAAGAGCCATTGAGATACCTTGCGACAGGTAGGTAAAACAATAGCTTCCAATCAAAAATAATAAATAGAATGTAAGCAAACAGATTCAAACATTCGAGAAAAATAGAGAAACATCTGACACGGGAATTTCCGTGTCTAAGGAAGGCGAGGTAGTGAAGGAAACGAAACACGCCTCGGTATGTGTATTGCCACCGTACATTAGTGAAACCTTGAACAAAATTCCAGCAGTTTTAAAAATAAAATTTACTATCGGCTTCCGTACTAAGCACACACTGGACAGGTCGGCTCACACAATCAACAAACTAGATCCTCGCCAAGGACTGGGATCCATTAAATTTACTGTGACACATGCCATAAATTTTACGTACGTCAGAGGGGAGGTGCTGTAGCATTAGTTTGGCTCACAACAATAATTCTGCAGTGGCAACGCATTTGAAAGAGACCACCCACAGTATTTCAGAGGCCACCAAAGCCCTACAAACCCTACATACACGTAAAATAACGACAGGTTATGGATGCACTCCGCGAAATGGAAATACAAGTGAAAATTATTTAAAGCGACGAAGTCTGAGAGGTTGTACGGGACATCGAAACAAATACTTTTCTCTAATGGCTTACTTTCCTGAGAGGTTTTCTTTTTTAAACTAATAGACGGACCTTTCTCAGGATGAAACTTAATTAAACTAACAGGATCTGGGAGGTTACACGGGACAATGGAAATACTTTTTCTAATTTGTTCTCCTGTGAGGACAAAAGGTGACACAAACATGTTTTGTGGCTGTGCGGTTCTAGGCGCTACAGTCTGGAACCGAGCGACCGCTACGCTCGCAGGTTCGAATCCTGCCTCGGGTATGGATGTGTGTGATGTCATTAGGTTAGTTAGGTTTAGGTCGTTCTAAGTTCTAGGGGACTGATGACCTCAGAAGTTAAGTCCCATAGTGTTCAGAGTCATTTGAACCATTTTTGAAACATGTTTTAATTCCTTGTTTCCAACAGACAACAACGTTAACACAGCTCAATTACTTCAGTTACACTAGAGGTTCAAAAACGCCTCCATTGTCTTGTAAATCGAAGTTTCAGCGGTGGATAATGTTCTTTCTTAAACAAAGACTGCAGGAGTGTACTTAGTTCCTACTACTGCTGCTACTCTGTGGGCAACCAGACCCTTTTCTGGTTCAGCAGGTGTTTTGTAAAAAAGGAAAAGATTGCCCATCTCTCTTCACACAAAAGTGTGTAGAGAGGTCAAATAGGGAATCGAGTAGGCCACGGTATAGGACCATCTCTGCCGATTCACTTTTCTGGAAACTGGCGGTTCAGGAACTGACGCACAGGGTGATTGAAATTTGCCAGCGCCCCTTTATGCTGCAACTACATGTGTTGCCTTGTAGCGAATGGCACGTCATCCAGCAACTCTGGTAATGCTGTGGCAAGGAAATAGTAATAATGCCTACCATTTGATGGTCTGGGTAGAACATAAAGCAGAATTAAAGTGTCTCTTATACAGCTTGTGTAGCCACATTCACGTAGGATGGCAATAGATGAGCGCGTGTAAATGTGGCATGTATGTTAACCTCACTCAAAACTTGCGAATTGTGGATGCTGAACAAACCCGAACGTTGCTTTATCTGTAAACAGTACAAAGGACGCAAATGCTGGTGCCGCTCCGAAAATTGTGCTCTGACTGGGTAATCATTTGATTCCCGGTTGTGCATACGCTGCAAGTGAAATGGATTAATAATTGCTCATGAAGGACGTTACTTACATTCTTCCGATTCGTCCCCACGTAGTGAACAAATGCACGACTGCTGCGAGCGATTGCGCCCTCTGTCGCATTGAAAAATGTTCACATTACAGAAAAAAGTTTTTTTTTAGTGTCCCCTGTAGCCTTCCATAGTTTATCGGTTTAAATAATTTTCACAATTTTCACTCTGTATAAGCGAATGCTGAATGAGAGAAGGACAATATGTTGAATGAACAAACAGAATTACGTAGCATAAGGATTTTGTAGAATTTTATCCGAGTATATGACGAAACGTAACATTATAAATGTTGCAAAGAAGTGCCCAGAGAGTCTGTAATTACATGTGTATTAGAATATGACAACTAAATACTTCTAATTTTTTAAAATGGGTTACTGTATGACATGATGTAAGCATGAAATATTTGTGTACTTTAAATACACAGCCAAAATATGTATAATAGTGAAGCATCGACAGGTGTGATCCTCTGGTCAGTGGGGACTGTTAGTCCGTATTTCTTGCAATAGCTGTTTACTATAAACTGCACAGTATAGAGTTAACCTGAGTGGAGAACGATACCAGTGCGCTGGATCATGGCTTTTTATATTTACGCTGAGAAGCCACTACGATAGTAATTCTCTTCTCAATGTACGACGTGTTTATTTTATCTGAAGACATTGAAATGCCTCGAAAACTACAAATTGAATCAAAAAAGTTATAATTACTATTTGTTTGGCTCGGAGGTGGACTCTAATGCTACCACACTCGACCGCTTCTCCACCCTGTGCGCGGGTGGCGGGGGGAAACTTTGAAATCTTCAATGGGAACCCATTTTTTTTCAGACCGCAATTCCACTGAAAAATCTACAAACGTTTTGTCTGAAGCATTTTGTTCGTTTCGCCATAGATAGCGCTGTAATTGCAGGAGGTGCACAATGTTAGTGTGCGACATGCTGCTCAATGGCCCTTAAATATCCATTGGCACGTGGGACACGACCTGCATGCAGCGAGAGTAGGGCAGGCCAGTATTTCATATCAATTAATTGATACCCCCTTCGTAACGCTGTATTCCTCCGACGCATCGGACAGGGGACTACTCGAAGCGCCACTGTGGCCGTGGCTAGAGTCGAAGTGTTCAAAAGTAAGTGTTCAAACGTAATACTGCCAATTTAAAAAGCTTAGTTATCCGCTTTTCAAGTGACCGAACATGGAAGATAAGCATATCTGCGGGAATGTCAGCGTTTCTGATGATGTCGACCATGTCTTCACAGCCTATTGGAATTTTGCTGGTACAGCTTATCTTATAAATATCCCCACGAAAAGAAATCCTGCGACGTCACACCCGGCGACCTAGCGGAACAATTAACCTCTGCCGATCCATTGACCAGTGTAATCACGGTCTAATTCCTCCCGTACTTCAACTGCGTAATGCGCTGGGCAACCGTCATGATGAAACCACATAGATTGTCGAACGTCCAGAGCAACATCCTGCATTAGTACCGGTAGTTTGTGTTCCAGAAATGTTAGATATTTGCTTCCATTCAACGTGCCGTCGATAAAACACGGACCAATGAGTTTGTTTCTCATGATGCCACACCATATGTTAACCGATCAAGGACGTTGATAGTCAACCTGCCGAAACCAGTGGTGAATTTATACACTCCAGTAACGCGTGTTATGCCGCTTAACCACGGTTTGTGAATGTAGGCTCGTCGGAGATTTGTACCTCAGCAAAGAACAACTGGGTCGTTTGCATTTGTTGACGTGCAAAGTCATAAAACAGTAACCGGTTATAGAAATCGGCACCATGAAGTTCTTGATGCAGTGATATGTGATTTGGATGATACTTACGACGACACAGTATTGTGACAATAATACCTACGGACTTAGCGGAATCGTGGTGTAATTGACGCGCGCTTGTCTGTGGATTGTGGTGCACTGCCGCTAGCACACCTCTTTCTTTAGCTTCTCCTGTAAGACGTTTGCTTCGTTTCCTTTGCCAGTCTGTACGTTGCCATTAGACATAAAGGCGTTCACGGCCTTATAAAAGAACGAACGGGAGTACCTTTCTCGGGAAAATGCTCGGCACACAAAGCAACAGCAGTCGAAACATTTCTTCTACGGTCTCCGTAGATCAATATCATGTCAACTTCTTCTTCTGTGGTTGGCAACATTCATCATCCACTAGCACGTCTGTCCTCAAAACGATAGGTAGGTGTGCAGGCAATAAAGGCTACCCAAGTATTGTAACGTTTAGAGCCGCTATCTGTTCTACGTCTGCACGTTACGTGGGCTCCGGTCGCAATGTACTATCTCATCCGATACGTCGTAGTTCGCTACACGGCCACGGTGGCGATTCGAGCAGTTGGCTGTTCGATGTGTCGCAGGAACACAAAGTTGCGAATGGGAAATCCAATTAGAAGCTATGAATTACTGACCTGTCTTACCCTCATGGCATATGGCATGAAGGTGGTGTCCCATGTGACATTGGCTTTTCAAGAGCCATTGTGTAACATGTCTTAAGTTATGATTGTGTACTCATTTCTACTCTTCCGGCATTTGTGGCGAAACGAAGTGCTTCAGACAAAACGCTAAACGTATGTAAATTTTGCGTTAGAATAGCCACCTGCAATAAGAATCGAGAATTCCCATTGAAAACTTCAAAGGTGCCTTCCCCCCCCCTTCCCCCCCCGGCATCCACGCATGGCGTGGGATCACGGATCGAGTGTGGCATCGTTGGATGTACCCCTTCGAGACAAACAAATCGTAATGATAACTTTTTCGATCAGATGTGTAGTTTTCGCGATATTTCAATGTCTTTAGTAGAAATGAACGCGGTCCGCAGCGTTGAAATGCGTGTTGTTGCATCGTGTCGGTCATACAAAGGGCGGTCTTGCCGCCGCGGCGAGCACCAGTCGCCGCATTTTTTGCCGTGTTCTCACACCAACGGCGGAGCCAGCAGTGGCAGTAGGCAGATCTGTCGTGCACTCAGTGAAAATCATGCAGACAGCTTCTTGTACGATACGGGCGATTCAAATTATAAGAACATTTTGAAGAAGGCCGAATCATGTTGAACTGGTTCCAAATGGTAAACATATTTGCAAAAATTTTAATTTTCACACATGCCGTAAGTTACATAAAAATGAACTACTGTACAGTGTTAAGTACTGGCAACCAGTTAGTGTATATCGCATCTTAAACCATCTGAAAGATACTACAGCAAATACGTACACAACAATCCGGTCAAAACAAAGAATACACGTAGACAATTACGTGTCGCATTCAAATGAAAATTGTTTAGCCATGAGGCATGGTATTTATGATGTCAAAAGGAATTATTTCCTTGCTTGTTTCTTACACTAACAATCGAAGATATTATTCCATGCACTGGTTGTATAATACAGTTTAAAGCAATACCTCCTGTATTAACATTTGAGGCAAGTCTGATGCTGTTCCTAGTTACGCACCCGTGGAAATGGGTGAAACGTTTCATTTTATTTTTGACTTGACTTGACCTCCTCCATGCCAACCAGTACGGATTTCGAAAACATCGATCATGTGAAACCTAGCTCGCACTCTTCTCACATGACATTCTGAAAGATAAAGAAAGGCAGTCAGGTAGATGTAGAATTTCTCTATTTATAAAAATCGTTTAACTCAGTAACACACCTACGTTTATTATAAAAAAGTACGGTCGTATGGGATATCTACTGAATTTTGTGACTGGATTGAGGAATTTTTGTTAGCGAAGATGCAGCAAGCTATCTTGGACGGAAATTCATCAAGAGACGTTAACGTAAATTCGGGTGTACTTCAGCTAGTGTACTGAGACCTTTGCTATTCATGTTGTGTATTTATGACCTTATGGACAATATTAATAGCGGCCTCAGATAATCACGTAATTATCGGTTGCGAATTACTGTCTGAAAGAAGCTGCATAAATATTCATTGAGGTATTCTTAAAATTTCAGTGTGGTGCACACATTGGTAACTGGGTTTAAATGTTCAGAAACCTAAAATGGTACCCCTCACAAAAGGCGAAAACGAGTCACAGTTGGAATCAGCGAGATACCTGTTTCTAATGCTTTGTTCAAATTCAAACGGCTCTGAGCACTATGGGACTTAACTTCTGAGATCATCAGTCCCCTAGAACTTAGAACTACTTAAACCTAACTAACCTAAGGATATCACACACAGCCTTGCCCGAGGCAGGATTCGAACCTGCGACCGTAGCGGTCGCGCGGTTCCAGACTGTAGCGCCTAGAACAGCATATCTAGACACTCTGGGATGATAATGGCATTGAAACAGAGGATGACACGCGTGAAGCTGAAATGCTAAATAGCTTTTTCCAATGCTGTTTCACAGAGGAAGACCGCACTGCAGTTCCTTCTATAAATACTCGCACGAACGAAAAAATGGCTGACATCGAAATAAGTGTCTAAGGGATATACAAGCAATTGAATTCACTCAACAGAGGAAAGTCCACTGGACCTACGGGATGCCACTTCGAATCTACACAGAGTACGCGAAAGAACTGGCCTCCCTTCCAACAGCCGTGTGTCGCAAGTCTCTAGAGGAACAGAAGGTTCCAAATGATTGGAAAAGAGCACAGGTAGTTCCAGTTTTCAAGAAAGGTCGTCGAGCAGATGCGCAAAACTATAGGCCTATATCCCTGACATCGATCTGTTGTATAATTTTAGAACATGTTTTTTGCTCGCATATCATGTCATTTCAGGAAACCCATAATCTACTCTGTAGGAATCAACATGGATTCAGGAAGCAGCGATCTTGTGAGACCCAAGTCGCTTTATTTGTCCATGAGACCCAGAAAATGCTATATACAGGCTCCCAGGTAGATGCCATTTTCCTTGACATCCGGAAGACGTTCGATACAGTTCCGCACTGTCACCTGATAAACAAAGTAAGAGCCTACGGAATAACAGATCAGCTGTGCGGCTGGATGGAAGAGTTTTTAGCAAGCAGAACACAGCATGTTGTTCTTAATGGAGAGACGTCTACAGACTTTAAAGTAACCTCTGGCGTGCCGCAGGGGAGTGTTTTGAGACCACAATATACATAAATGACCTAGAAGATAGTGTCGAAAGTTCCATCCGGATGATGCTGTAGTATACAGAGAAGTTGCAGCATTAGAAAATTGCACCGAAATGCAGGAAGATCTGCAGCGGATAGGCACTTGGTGCAGGGAATGGCAACTGACCTTTAACATAGACAAATGTAATGTATTGCCAATACATAGAAAGAAGGATCCTTTATTGTATGATTATATGATAGCAGAACAAACGCTGGTAGCAGTTACTTCTGTAAATTTTCTGGGAGTATGCGTACGGAACGATTTGAAGTGGGTTGATCATCTAAAATTAATTGTTGGTAAGGCGGTGCCAGGTTGAGATCATTGGGACAGTCGTTAGAAAATGAAGTCCATCAACAAAGGAGGTGGCTTACAAAACACTCGTTCGACCTATACTTTTGTATTGCTCGTCAGTGTAGGATCCGTACCAGGTCGCGTTGACAGAGGAGATAGAGAAGATCCAAAGAAGAGCGGCGCGTTTCGTTACAGGATTATTTGTTAAGCGTGATAGCGTTACGGAGATGTTTAGCAAACGCAAGTGGCAGACTCTGCAAGAGAGGCGCTCTGCGCTCTGCACCGCGGTGTAGTTTGCTGTCCAAGTTTCTAGAGGGTGCGTTTCTGGATGAGGTATCGAATATATTGCTTCTCCCTACTTAAACAAATGTAGAATTAGAGCGATTCGAGCGCGCGCGGAGGCTTTACGGCAGTCGTTCCTCCCGCGAACCATACGCGACTGGAACAGGAAAGGGAGGTAATGCAGTGGAACGTAAAGTGCCCTCCGCCACACACCGTTGGGTGGCTTGCGGAGTATAAATGTAGATGTAGATGTATATGTAGAACCGTTCGGCCACTCCGTCCGGCTCTAATGCTTTGTAGAAATATGTAGTGAAACGACAACATACGCTCAGTGATGGATCGGCCAGGGCACGTATGAAACTTCGTTTTATTGGGAGAATACTGGGGAAATTCAATCAGTCTATAAAACAGATTGCTTACAAATCAGCCGGCCGCTTCAGTCCACAACCGCGCGACTGCTATGGTCGCAGGTTCGAATCCTGCCTCGGGTATGGATGTGTGTGGTGCTCTTAGGTTAGTTAGGTTTAAGTAGTTCTAAGTTCTAGGGGACTGATAACCTCAGATGTTAAGTCCCAAAGTGCTCAGAAATCACTCATCTGACCCATCCTAGTATATTGCTCAAGTGTGTGGGATCCATAACAAACAGGACAAACAGTGGATAGTGAAAGTATGGAGAGAAGGGCAGAACGAATGATTACAGGTTTGTTTTACCTGCGGGAGAGTGTTACACAGATGTTGAAAGACCTGAACTTGCAGATTCTTGAACATACACGTAAACTGGACCGATAAATCCCACTTACAAAGTATGAAGAACCGGCTTTAAATGACGACTCATGTAATATACTGCAACCACCTACGTATCGCTCCCATGTGGATGGTGTGGACAAGGTCAGACTAATTACACCTCACACAGAGGCATATACACAGTCATTTTTCCCGCACTCCGTACGTGAATGGAACGGGAAAAATACCTTACAGCTCGTACAATAGAGCATAACCACTGCCACGCAATTTACAGCGGTTTGCCGAGTATATACACTAAAAATCAAAAGACAGTTTGCCGAGTATATACACTAAAAAGCAAAAGACACTGATTCACTGCCTAATATCGTGTAGGGCCCCCGCGACCTCGCAGATGTGCAGCAACACGACGTGGCGCTGAATCGACTAATGTCTGAAGTAGTGCTGCAGGGAAGTGACGCAATTAATCCTGCAGGGTACTCCGTAAGAGTACGAGGGGATGGAGCTCTCTTCAGAACAGCACGTTGCAAGACATCCCAGATTTTCTCAATAATGTTCATGTCTGGCAAGTGTGGTAGCCAGCGGAAGTGTTGAAACTCAGAAGAGTTTTCCTGTTGCCACTCTGTTGCAATTCTGGACGTGTGGGGTGTCGCATTGTCCTGCTGGAACTGTCCAAGACCGTGGAAATGCACGATGGACCTGAATGGATGCGGGTGATCAGACAGGATGATTACGTACGTGTCACCTGTCAGGCGTATCTAGACGTATAAGGGACATGTCACTCCAACTGCATGAGACCCACACCAGTACAAAGCCTCCACCAGCTTGAACAGTCCCCTCCTGACATGCTGGGTCCATGTATTCGTGAGGTTGTCTCTATACCCGAACACGTCCACCCGCTATATACAGTTTCAAAGGAGATTCATCCGACCAGGCAACATGTTTCCAGTCATCAACAGTACAATGTCGGTGTTGACGGGCCCAAGTGTGGCGTAAAAATATGTACAGTGCAGTCATCAAGAGTACACGGACGGGCCTTTGGCTCCGAAAGCCCATATCGACGATGTTTCGATCAATGGTTCGCACGCTGACAGTTATTGATGACCCAGCATTGAAATCTGCAGCAATTTGCGGCAGGGTTGCACTTCTGTCAAGTTGAACGATTATCTTCAGTCGTCGTTGGTCTCGTTCTTGCAGGATCTTTTTCCGGCCGCAGCGATGTCGGAGACTTGATGTTTTACCGGATTCCTGATATTCACGGCACACTCGTGAAACGGTCCTACGGGTAAAATCCCCATTTCATTGCTTTCTCGTAGATGCTTTGTCGCATCGCAACTATAACACCACGTTCAGACTCACTTACATCTTGGTACATTCCATTGTAGCAGCAGTAACCGACCTAACAATTGCGCCAGACACTTGTTATCTTATATAGGCGTTCCCGACGGCAGAACTTTTTTTTCGCCTGTTTAGATATCCCTGTATTTGAATACGCACACCTGTACCAATTTCATTGGCAATTCAGTGTATGTAGCTGTAGGATTACGTGCAGATGCATAAAAATTGAAATTAGATCTAGGGTACAGATCGTGAAACGGTCCTACGGGTAAAATCCCCATTTCATTGCTTTCTCGTAGATGCTTTGTCGCATCGCAACTATAACACCACGTTCAGACTCACTTACATCTTGGTACATTCCATTGTAGCAGCAGTAACCGACCTAACGATTACGCCAGACACTTGTTTTCTTATATAGGCGTTCCCGACGGCAGAACTTTTTTTTCGCCTGTTTAGATATCCCTGTATTTGAATACGCACACCTGTATCTATTTCATTGGCAATTCATTGTATGTAGCTGTAGGATTACGTGCAGATGCATAAAAATTGAAATTAGATCTAGGGTACAGTTTCGCAGATGTGTCGCTTGGTTTTCTTTCCTTTAAAGGCATTCATTTATTCAAATGTAGTACTGTAGTAGTCTACGAAGTACCCTTTACTGAAAATACAACATAGCTAGCTCTGCAGTTAACTGCGTTATGAGATACTACAGAGAATGTCTCTGTGGCTACGACTGGCTCAGCTTTATACGTGTTGACACAGTTCAGATAATTTGTTATGTAGTTATGCAAAATGTTTCATATTTTAAGGTAAACTCGCTTTACTGTATTGAAGACGGTAGAATGATCTACCTGAAGTGAAAATGCGACTGTGCTGCTTTTGTTCGTATGTGCCAGGTATGTGGAAAAACACCAATTACAACAGAATAAATGATAAATAAACTACTGCAGTTTTAAGAGGATTTTGACTGTTCTTGCTTTAGTGTTACGGGTAATTTCAAGTCAGGTGTTTTTGGATACAAATATGTATTTCATGAATTCTTCCCGAAAGCTTCTTTGACCGGATGAAGGAAATAGGTGAATTGACAGATACTTAACCTGAAGAATCCACAGAACTTTGTCTTCGTTTAATAAATGGCTATTGATGAGTGTCATAAACGAAATGTTTGTGAATCCTTGTCTTAACGATAGTACATGTTTCAACATTTCTGTTATGCAAATGTAGGAGTAGAATGTTGAGCCTTGGCGACTGGCGCTAGCTATGCTCCACTTGCGTCGCTGATATCGACACTGGACTGGTCTTTTATCTCTGACTGTTCCGCCTTTGGTTGTCTGGCTTGACGTGTGGCCGTGCTCTCTCGCTGGTCAGCGTTGAACGAGGCAACACGTTCTGAAGGCAGCGCCTCGCTGTCCTCGCCGTTTTTCCGCGCGCCACGTGTAAGGTGCTGATCAGTCGACGCGTTTGCGTGCGAAACGGTGGCGGGTCCGTCATCTCATGCTGGACATCTTCTCATTGCGTAACTGGAAGCAGAGCTAATAAAGGGGGCGGGGGGTTCTTCCCTACCCTTAGCGTTGATGGACAAAGCTTGTGATAATAGTGTCTGGTAACTTGGCTAAATCGTTTTACTGTTTCAGGAAGTTGCCCAGCATGAGTGGACGGACCTGCCTAGGAATTTCATATTTGCGCCTCGAGCATTTAATTTACGAGCTACGCGTAAGCGATTTTGACGGGTTGGCGGCGTAGCTCCGGGTGGGTTGGCGAATACTCGGGTCTCCCTTCCTGCTGATTACCTTGCTGACGTGGGTGAGTGGCTTGCACGCATTAAAGTGTCTGTGGACGACATTGGTCGTACACACGACTTTTTAAGATCATCTCAAGTTACGCAGAGGCAAATTTGCCTCTTGCAGGCTCATCTAAATCACTATAATAACTTAATTACTTTTGAATACATTATGGGAATGACAGTGTTCAATGTGATACAAATGTTTACTATTAAAAAGAATCTTGATCACGATTTATTTATTAATGTGACCGGTTTCGACCACGACTGTGGTCACCTTCAGATCACTGAGTAGGGACCTCTTTCTGCTGGAGAATCACTACTGCAGCAGTGATACTCCAGCAGAAAGAGGTCCCTACTCAATGGTCTGAAGATGACCACAGTACTTGTCGAAACCAGTCACCTTAATAAATAAATCGTGATCAAGACTCTTTTTAATAGTAAAAACTATAATAACTGTTTAACGGTTTTATCGACTTCTAAACCAAATTGTTTGTCACGTTCACGATTTGTAAGCTTCTACCGTCGCGCTTGTTTTGGGTGACGGAGGTTTCGGAGACGAGCCCATTGTACAGAGTAAACGTAAAGGTGTGGGAATGCAATGGAACAATGTTTATTCTGACTGGTTTTTGAAATTGCCGAATCCTATTGAAAAATTGTTTGAAGGGATTTCAGAATTACATATTGAAACCTTAGATCATATTCAGAAATTGCTGTGGTTGTTAGTCCGGTTGCATGTTGATGCACTGGGGGTGGAACATTACGTAATTTTGTCTTTGATGTATCCGATGGTTCGAGGGTGCTTTGGTAAGATCTTACCGGAGGAGTTGCAGAGTCGAGGAACATTGGTTGAAACTTTTAGGAAGAAAGCTCTCGCTTCGCATACCTTTACAGTTGGAACGTGATTTCTATTGCAGGTTACAAGCAGATGATGAAACGCTACCCCAGTATTTGGATCGAGTGCGAACTGCAGTTGTTGCTCTTGACATGGTATCAGAAATAGACAATATTGAACACCTGCTTGAGGGGATGCGTCCTCAAGATCGTTCGTGCTTAACTTTTGCGCAGTGTCCAACTTCATTGGCACAGTTCCAGCAGCCAATTGATTACGTAGAATAGGTCTCCCTAGTTGATGATCAACGTCCGCAATGCCAAAATTAAACGACCTTGCGTGGTAACTTCTAGTGGTGATAGAGAAAGGGGGTGTTATTGTCCTCGCGTGTTACGATATTATCGTTGCCAAGCTACCGATCACTTAGTGCGGCAGTGTCCCGCATCCAGGACCCCTAGGCCGAATCGCTGGTACCAGAGGCGAGGTAAGGGTAGCAAAGATCGTAAATGGCCTTTGAATTGTAAGGCGATTAAGGGTGTGAGTCGTTCTTCCTTGCCACATGTTTGTGCTCGGATTGGAGATGAGCCGGTTTGTGCTCTAGTTCATTCCGCTAGTTCGGTATCTCTAATTGACCGAACGTGGTATCTAGAATTCCGAAATCTGTGTAAATTTTCCCTGCCACTCCCTCCTGCGGAAAGATATCGGGTTGCAGACAGCCGTGAGTTGCCTTTGGCAGGGGAGGTGCGGGGTTATTAGCACATTAATGGGTTTACCCGGCCACATAACTTTAACATTGCTAGTAGTTTGAAGATTCCCGTGATGTTGGGATGCGACTTTGCCCGACGTACCGGGTTGGTTATTAATTATGCGCCCGGTGTTTCCTATTTTAAATTTGCTCCTGATTCTGTCAAGTCTCTTTGTTTGTGTAATCAGTCAAGGGGGACCAGTGTCGACTGTTTGGGTAACGTGCAGGTGGAGATGGGTCATCTTTCCACCGAGCAAGTGCGGGGTTTGAGACAGGTCCTTGAGCGGTACCCAGAGGTGTTGTCCGAGCGGTTAGGCGAGACGAAGCTGTTGGAATACGAGATAATGCTGACTGACAGTTTTCCTGTCCGCCAGGAGCGTATAGATTATCACCTCCGAAGATTGGGATATTAAAGCAAAAAATTAATAAAATGCTTCAGTAAGGGGTAATTAGGCCATCTACCTCGCGTATTTTGAACTCGTTTTTTGGTCCCGAAAGAAGAAGGCAAAGATTTTCGTTTTGTTGTAGGCTACCGTCGTCCTAACAAGAAGGTAGTCCTGTAATCTGTTTCACCTAGTTTTCTAACCGTGTTTACCATCCTCAATTTAAACTAAGCGTATTACCAGATTCCCTTATCGGAAGTATCGAAGCCGGTCACAGCATTTTGCACCGACTGGAATCTTTTCGAATTCAAACGGGTGCAACTGTATTATTTCGTTTACTAAATGGGCGATTTGAAAATTGTCTGATTGTACCTTGACGATGTAGTGGTTTATTGTCGAACCCTAGAGGATCACGTAGATCATCTAGACCAAGTTTTAGCCTGCTTACGTTCGGCAGGGCTGACCATCAAATTCTCGAAGATCACAATTTGTAGGTCGCAGATTTCGTTTATGGGACACTTGGTCTCAGCTAAGGGGTCAGCATTGATCAGGGAGGAACTAAGGTTTTGCGCGAGTTCCCCCCCTCCACGAAGTAAGAAGGAAATTGCCCGTTTTATGGGAATGGCGAATTTCTTTCGCAAGTTCATACCGAATTTTGCCCAATTAGCTGCTCCCCTCAACGACCTTCGTAAGAAGGATAGGAAGTTCGTTTGGGTGAGGCCCAGCAAACTGCCTTTCAAGAAATTAATGCTGCCATTTCTAGTCCAACCTTACTGGTTGTACCGAACTTCTATAAGAACTGGGTCGTACAAATAGACACTTCCCGTGAGGGTATTGCATCAACCTTATTCCAGGAGGAGGCTCTGGCAGTTATACTTACTTTAGAGAAGTTCAAAAAATGGTTCAAATGGCTCTGAGCACTATGGGACTTAACTTCTGAGGTCATCAGTCCCCTAGAACTTAGAACTACTTAAACCTAACTAACCTAAGGACATCACACACATCCATGCCCGAGGCAGGACTCGAACCTGCGACCGTAGCGGTTCCGCGGTTCCAGACTGAAGCGCCTAGAACCGCTTGGCCACCCCGACCGGCCTAGAGAAGTTCAACTTATACCTTGAGCATAAGTACTTTTTCCTGGAGACAGATAACCAGGCATTGAGCTGGGTTCTGGCTAAGCCACGAAAAACCAGTCGAGCTTTTGGTCTGTGCGTATTCCAGCATTTCGTTTTGACGACAAACATATTATGGGTTCCGATAACGAGGTCGCTGACGCGTTACGTCGTATGTTTACTGAGGAGCCCTCCGAGGCCTAAAGATCTGAACCGCAGTCTGTGGTGGGAGATATATTGTCGGATATTCCCGAACTATTTTGCGACTTGCAAGAAAAGCAGTCGGAGGACCCTGTCAGGGGACCGGTGAGGGAGAAGTTAATGGTAGGGGAGCTTTCTCTGGGTTTTTGTGTTAGTCGTGGTGTCCTTTGCAAGCAGGTGGTCTGGGACTACCAGTTGAAGATTTGCTTGCCCAAGAGTTTGGTACCTATGATATTTAAGTACTTCCAAGAGCCTGTAGTTGGTGGCCATTTAGGCCTCTATAAGACTTAGCCAAGGTACGTGAAAGTTTTGTTTGGCCCTCACTGTATCGCGACGTGCGTCGTTTGGTTGCAAGTTGTCAGGCATGTAAAAGGGCGAAACCCAACTCGAGGGCTCCACATGGGCTGTTACAATCTGAAAGGGAACATTACCCTTCCTATAGTGTCTTTATTGATTACATCGGACAGTTGCCGCGAACTAGAAAGGGCAACAAATATGTATTGGTTGTAGTTGATGCCTTCTCTCGCTTTGTATGGCTGCTACCAACTCGTGGGGTTACGGCTGATATTACCACTCACCAGTTGACTGGAATAAATTCATGGGTTGGACCACCTAAATCCTTGGTGAGTGACAATACCCCGGCCTTCTTATCGAAGACCTTTAAGGCCTTTTGTTTCAACCACGGGATCAAACATAACACCACCACTCCACATTATCCGAAGGCGTCCTTTGCGGAGAGGGTCAACCAGAATTTAAAGGCGGCCTTAACTATATATCATTCTAATTCATCTAGTAGATGGCTTAATCAAGCATTTAATTCCGCGAGACATGGGGCCACTAGTGTCGCACCCAGTGCGTTAATGTTCACGTATTCTGTTAAATCTCCTCTCTTGAACTTGTGGAATATCAGTGATTCGTTGCCGGCATCGATCACTCTTGAAGATTTGAGAGAAAATTTGCAGCGGGCTACTAATAATATATATTTATCGCACAGTCCGCAGGCAAAGAGGTACCATAAAGGGCGAAAACCCTTTTCGGGAAAAATTGGTGATTAGGTATTTGTTCACAATTTGGCCGCTCCCGTGGGTCACGATGTAAAGGGAAAGCTTAAGCCGACATATCGTGGGTTGTGCAGAATCTGTAAAATTCTTAGTCCAGTGAATTTCCAGGTAAAGGAGCTTAGCTCGGATGGAGTTTCCAGAGACGCTTGAGCCAGGTTAAGTTGGCGTGAGAGAATTTTTTTTCTTGGCGTTAGCCCCTCTGGCGGGTGATTCTCGAATAGGAGGACAAGGTTGAGCCGTGGCGACTGGCGCTAGTTCCACTAGCGCCGTTGATATCGACACTCGACTGCTCTTATATCTTTGACTGTTCCGCCTTTGGTTGTCCGGCTTGGTGTGTGGCAGAACTCTCTCAGTGGTTGGCGTTCGACAAGAGAACATGTTTTGAAGGCAGGGCTCGTCTCTGTCCGCTGTGCCTGGGCTCCGCCGTCCTTGCGGTTTGCTGCGCGCCTGGTGTGTACGGCGTTGATTACTCGACGCGTTTGCGTGCGAAACGGTGGCGGGTCCATCATCTCAGGCTGGACATCTTCTCATCGCGTAACTGGAAGCATTAAGTTACGAATGATTCATATGCTGCTTTTAACGTGTGAAGATTTTTGAAACTTATGGTGGCATGTTGTTTTGCCGGTGATCGGCTAAGGACGGTTCTGAATAAGACAGTGTTATACTGAACTTATGAAGTCTAAGTCTTCCAAGTGTTGTTTACTGCTTGTTTTAAAGGTTCCTTGCTGTGTTAATTTGATGGAGTATGTTAATTAGTGTGCGTTCCTCCCAGTTTTATTTTTAGGCTTTCTTTTAATATGAAAAGCAAAGCTTTGTAAGTCAGTGTAATTTTAATTTTTCATTTATTTGGTAAATGTCTCAGTTTGGTTGTCAGTTATGTCACAGATAGTCATGTAGATAGTAAGCCTTGCATGGCCTTGAAAAAGCTGAATCTGCCGCGTGAATTATTTGTTATTGCAGAAATGGTCTGATATGTGGGGCAGATGGAGTTCGTCGCTTTGGCGGGCAGGCTGAGATCGTGTGTGTAGACGGCGTGTTTTCTGCCCTGGCTTGCAGCCTGATCATCTTCGAAATTGCTTGGCGGTTACTTGCTACTCGTTTGTTCCGAGTAAGACCGCGTGTAAGCCGTGATCCCATCCATTAGTTAAGTAACCGGCCTGTCCGCCGGGACGGACGAGATCTTTTAATAAGTAAGTCAAAGTGAATCATTAGTGTTGTGCAAATTTTCGTTACGTAAGTAGTGAACTTAACAGTGGGCTTATGGTGTTGACTGTCTGTGATCCTTTTGCAATCATATCTAATTATTATCTTTCAAATACTGTTTGTTATATTAATTCATGGCAGATGGTTAAAGTCAGTTGTATATTCTCTTAAGAGGACAAAGGTCTGAGTTAAATTTCATGTCGTTAATCCAATTTTGTAACTCCGTAATAATGAAATTTGTTCTTTAGTGGAAATTAAAATTATGTGCCAATTACAGGTTTGTCCATCAGCAAAGATCCGTAGCGTCCTATCTCCTTTGAGTAGCTGTGGCTAAATTGCAATTTTGATTACATATGTTGATGGTGTTGGGACAGCAACCAGCCACAAATTTACTTTCAGTTCCTTTATTCAAAGGTTACCGTTACCGGTTTCGAATCGGTGTGATTCATCCTCAGACTGTTTACATGCTTTCTTTACGACATTTGGTGTGTTTTTTACAGATTAATTGTCCTAAAATATAAATAATACATAATGATAAACACGCCACACATTTTCGTTGCATGTGACTTACGTGAAACGTCGGTTTCGAGTGTTTGTTTTCATAAAACTCGTTCAGCAGATCTAAATGCATTCCCACTGCATTGTTATTGTTGCACACGTAAATTGTTCTCACTGAACACTTAAGATTTGTCACTGAGATGATTTCTACCACGCACCACATGCTTTGATACATACAAAGAGCTTACAAACATATGAGTATCACAGATGCTATGATATATCGTAACAAGTGATGATGATGTCCTACGTTTGGAAAGGACCATATATTCGTTTACACAACTGTAATGCCTTTTACACTAGTACAGAGACATTGAATTTTATTGTGTGTTTTGATATTGCTAAAATAATTATAAAGTTTTCTATAGAACTGTATAGGTAAAATAGTATATTATTTAATCATATTTAGCATCATGAGAATTATAGTAACATATAAATTTACTACTTGATCTGCAGATAGGTGTACTAAAATTATTTGCTTTGGAGCCTCGAATAGCCTTTGAATAAAGGAACTGAAAGTAAATTTGTGGCTGGTTGCTGTCCCAACACCATCAACATTTGTCTTCAAACAACAGCCACGGTCTCCGTCATGTCATAATATGACAAAATTGCAATTTTGAATTTTCTACGTGACTTGAGCCGTCACACAACTCATATGACTTCTTCTTCAGTAGTGTGCACAAGAATAATTCGAGATCGCTAATTTGAAAAAGGTGCTTGTAATTTCACGAAATTTTCTCGACTGAGCTGCAGATTACGGTATTTGGCCGCGGTGGCGCGCTCAGGCAGCGCGCTCGGCGCCAGCGCACACAAATAAAGTACTTCTATCTTCTACACTATACTGAGCTATGGCTTTCTTTCCAACTTTAAAACAATTTTGATATATTAGATACATTTAGTTTACAGCAACATATTATCTAAAACGAAAGAAACATAAAGTAGGAAGCGACCTCATTTTTCATTGCAATCCCTTCAAAATTTATGCTACACACTACTTGTAAATTGCGTATCACAGTAACTATGAGAACATCGACAAAATAAATAATTGACCATCAAGCTATAATGTGAAACTGTAACACATGCAAATGTCAGCTTTTTGTAGCAATTAGTTTCTTCAGAATCGAATGAGAGGTATTTCATAGTGTAGAAAACGCGCAATACCAAAAGAAGTAGTTTTTAATGTTTTAAAGGAATCTCTACCAGAAAACTAATTACAGGAGTGGACGTAGTTTTTCTTAATTTACATACAGTATTTTCTACAGCAATAAATTCGGAAAACTAGTTTCCCTCGTGCACCGCTGTCAGCATCAGCCGCTCTGTGGGGACCGCTTCCTGTGTGGCGTCCCTCGCCTCTGAAAGACGCTGCCAACCGCCGCTGCGTGAACCGCACCGCCGGACGGGTTTCTGTCTGGCAAAGCCTTTACGAAAGGATTCTTCGAAATTCCCACCCTAGGGGGATGAAATAGGGATAAAGGTTGTTTTTTAAAAATATCGTTATTAAGGCAATTTTGAAGCGAGGCCTACGACAATTGGTATTTGGTAACTGGGTCAGAAATAAAGAAATGTATGTTTCAGTTTTCCTGGAAATTTAACACTATGGGATATAACAGTGGGTGAAAGCTTTTTTCGAAAATATATCATTATTAAAGAACTACTAAAGTACTATAAAGCCACGTCTATGAACATTCGTAGTTGACTTCTCAGTGTTTTTGGAAACTGAACCCCGAAGGGGATGAAATAGTGTATCAGTTTTTTAATGAAAATATTTTATTACGTAAGCTTTTCTCAAATTACACCTATGGAAATTTAATTTTGGCTTCTCAGTTTAAAAAAAATACCTGTTTCAGTGTTTCTGGAAATTCAACCCATAAAGGAGGAAACAGGGGATGAAATTTTTAAGAAAATAGTTAGTTACATCAAAAAAATTTTTAAGAAAACTACTCGGTTAGATATAAGGAGATATTTGCTAGAAGATGAAAGTTGCTAAGCACATATCTTCACAAAAGCCACGTTTAACAAAAACTCTGGACTCCAGGTAACAGAAGTCAAAAGTACATTCAGGAAAGACCGTCGTTATATGGCTTCAATTGACGCAAAAAGCTTAGAAGGTATTGTAATTTGTGATCAATATAAAAATTGTATTAAATAAAAACGAAAAAAAACTTGCTGGCCATACAATATACGACAATGAAGCAGCAGGTGCTAAGCTAGTGTCACTATAAAGCGTTGACGAACATAAAACAATGTTCTCGCTCGTGTTTACTACAGCGGTTATGTATTAAATCGAGAGATGTATGTTTGCATACACCCACGAAGGGTGATGATGTCAATTTACGAGTATAGGAGTCCGCACCTAGAAACGGCAAACGACCGAAATTAGCTGATCATGGTACGAATGACATTATTACATAACAACCAGGATGAGAAAGGGGACTGTACGAGGGCAATCCAGAAAGAAACAGACGTTTGGTATATCACGGTGGTAGGCGGGGCTGCAACCGTGATCTTGATCCCATACGGTTCCCACGCATCCAGCAGTGGTAGCGTGTGGTCTGTGTCTCAGCTACTTTACGTTCTGTGACGTCTTAAAATGTGCGCCGCAATAGAAAATCGAGACGCTTGTGAGATGAGTTTTGTCATTAGGTGTCTGTTGGCAAAAATCTGAAATCAACTGAAACTTATCGCGGCCTCTGTGATATGCACGGTAAAGGAAAAATGAGAGAAAGCCGTGTGAGGCAGTGGAGCACTTATTCTGAAAATGGCCTCTCCCGTGTTCACCTTGACGACCACAGTGATAGGCCTAGCCTTGTGAGGGACAAACTGGTGATGAAAATAAACGACAAAATTTGTGAAAATCGTCGACTCACCCTTACGGAGCTTCAACGATCCTCTCCACCACAATTTCATGGAGTTTCGGGCATAAAAATTTTGGCGGAGAAGCTTGGCTACCATGAATTGTGTGCTAGGTGGGTTCCCAAAATCCTAACGGAAGACCACGATAGACAGAGGCTGGCTGCAGCATTAACCTTCCTCGAAGTTTACGAGAAAATGGTAAGGAAGTTATCAGTCGTATTGTATTTGGCGTCGAGTCTTGGAAGAAAGATACCAATTGTGAAACAAAATGGCGTTCGATGGAGCGGTGACAGACAAATTCTCACAAGAAACCGAGGAAACGTTTGCAAAAGCCGTCAGCAAGAAAGATCATGGCTGCTACGTTTTAGGACTCTAACAGAGTCATTCTCATTGATTTCCTTGAACGTGGTACAACAGTTAACTCAGAGAGGTACAAAACAAGCGTCGTGGAAAACACAGCGCAAACTAATCAAAATATCCACGGTTGTACTGCCGGTCTACAGTGTCCAACGGGCACAATATTTCGGCGATCATACATGTCACCATCATCAGGTGAACTGACGGACTGAGCTCCTGTGAACTTGCCGGCACGGAGGTTCGTACGCTATGGCCACTCAGAGGGAATTTTTTCCCTCACGACAACGCACGTCCACATGCAGCCAATCGTACCCGAGAGCACCTACAAGGTTTAGAATGGGAGGTGTCTGTTCATCCACCATATAGCCCAAATTTGGCGTCTAGCGACTACCACCTTTTCCCAGCAATGAAGACATGGCTCTCTACACAACGCTTTAATACTGTCGCCATACAAAGCAATGGTTTCAACCGAAGGCGGCTGATATCTACAGAGACGTTATTGGAAAATTGTGCCACGGTATGATAAGAGGGAATAGTGAGAGAGGACGACCAAGAACGAAGGGCTCGGATTAAAAATGGTGAATGACAGGAATGCAGTATTTCGCTCCTCCTGTTCACTCTGTATATCGAAAAACAACGATGGAAATAAAATAAAAGTTCAAGAATGGGATTAAAATTCAAGGATGTCAGTGATACATTTCGCTCATGACATTGCTATCTTGAGTGAAAGTGCAGAAGAATTACAGCATCTGATGGAGGGAACGAATTGGCTAATGAGTACAGGACGTGGATTGAGAGTAGTTCGAAGAAAGACGACAGTAATGAGAAGTAGCAGAAATGAGAATAGCGAGAAACTTAAAACCGGGATTGATGGTCAAGAAGTAGCTGAAGTTAAGGAATTCTGCTACCTAGGCAGCAAAATAACCCATGACGGACTGAACAAGGAGGACATCAAAAGTAGACTAGCACTGGCAGAAAAGGTCTTCCTGTTCAAGAGAAATCTACTAGTATCAGATACAGGACTAAATTTTAGGAAGAAATTTCGAGAATGTACGTTTGGTAGGGGAACATGGACTGTGGGAAAACCGAAACAGAAGAAAATCGAAGCATCTGGGATCTCATGATACAGACGAATTTACAAAATTAGGTGGACTGATATGTTAAGGAATGAGAAGGTCCTGCGCGGAATCGGAGGGATGAGAAATATGTGGAAAACATTGACAAGAAGAGGGGCTAGGATGAGAGGACATCTGTTGAGACATCAGGAAATGACTTCCATGGTACTAGAGGGAGATGTAGAGGGCAAAAATTGTAGAGGAAGCCAGGGATTGGAATACTCCAGCAAATGATACTCTGAATGAAGAGTGTTCCGGAGTAACGATAAGCGACGGCACGAAGATGAAGAAGGCAAGAACAAAGAAGGCTGTGAGACGACGTCAGCCGATCGCCCGCTGACATGGAACGCACCACGAAAGTAGTGGCCTCTATACGAAGAAAATAAAAGCGCCGCTCCTGCCACCCTCGGGCAGAGTATCAGACCGGGACGCACAGTACTAGCACAGCGCTAGGAGAACACTACGATATCAGTGACATGTGGTACATATCAACTGTTTACATGGACCTTGTATGCAGCGAAGGACTTTGATTGTTTGCTTCGCGCCCATCGCTTCCGACACCGTTGTAATTTCGAAGTTAATATTGTCAAGCTTCTTTATTGTAATACAATCTACTAATGTGATTTGCTTGAACTGTTGTATAGCTATCCGAGTACGCAGCATCCTTTAAGCACCCCATAAGAGACGAGTCGGCTGGGCCCTACAAAGAGGTTGGCAAAGGGGAGGAATTTGTGGCGGGCTACATCAAACCAGTCAGAAGAAGACTGGTGACTCAAAAAAATGGTGTGTGCTTCAGTTTGAATGGCTATCATGCAGAAAAACTGCTTAAGAGTGTAACTTTAAAGCTTATGTAATAAAAGTTGGTTTTTCCTTGTCATTAATATTTTATTTCTGAACGTGTGTTACTTTCTGGACGGCCCTGTTTCTTCGGTACTTAAGCAGGTGGTTGCTGCACTTCAGTGCTGGCACTGCACTCTACAGTGCAGCGTTCTATTGGCAGTAGCTGATGGGGTTTCGACATGGTGTAGCACAATGCAGCGTTTACACAGTCGACTGCGTGATGGGGACCTACGTTGTGTCCCGACAAACTCTGGATTCAGTGAGAATAAACCCTCCCAACTCAACCTTTAGCAGCGTTGATCGTGCGTCGTTCATTCGACCGGCACACCCTCCGGGTCATTCTTTCTACGTGCGTACGGCTCAGCCACTGCAGCCTCGTCGAGCAGTGTCAACAACTAGGCGCAGCCACCGGTCTGCGCACAACTTGTGAACAGCCCTCTCTTAATTATGTGAACTGCGAACAGTGGTAAACTGGGGACATGCGAACTGCAGACAGAGGATTGGTCAAAAACCAGTTACCTTTAACAGAGAGAAACCTCGAGGAAGCTGAATGATCGTCTCCCATTTCCGTTACCGAAATTACAACTAAATCATCAATCAACAAACATAATATCGACAAACATCGGATCGTCAAAAATAAGCCGTCCGGTTTCGTCAGTTCTTGAGGCAAAAACCTGAAGTATTTAACAAAGCCGGACCGAACGATCATTCATTTCCTCTTCCATCTGCTACCGTAATAATGCTTCCTTCCCAACAGTTGTTTTCGCCACTGTTCATACTCCTGATATTCACGTATGTGTTTGCCTGTACAGTTGTGGACAAAACCAGCGAGACCACTCGCCTTTTCGTTATGCTGCCCCGCACGGCTTTAAAGTCTGCTACACAGCATAACAGGCAAGGCGACGAAGTGCTACCAACATACTATTCACAGGCGTGAAATTAACAAACTATCTGAACTTTTTTAGGCTGTTTTCAATAATCTATAAGGCTATATTAATGCTGATTAGTGTGTTAAATACAACACGTAAATATAAGTCAGAACTGAAAGAAGAAACGTTAATTGGTATGAACTGTACCAAAAAAAATGAATTTCAACCTATCGAGATAACATAAGTGTTTTAGTAAGACAAAGAACCCCAGATTGTTACGAATTAGCAAAATATCATCCGCATTCGGCCGCTAAACGGTCTGTGTCAACGTTCAGACTAGTAATACTGGATTACCGTTGCTGAACTGCCGTGAAAGTGTGAAAATTTAGCAATGCGTGAAGATTCATAACGAAATTCAGTAAAAAATCATTCAGTGGCACACTTAAGTCGATTCCATTATTGACAGAAACGGAAAAATTTGGCAGTAATATGTATGAAATTTTACAAGAGTGTCATATTGACATCCACAGGGCGCCAGTACAGAATAAAGGTAGCGATAAAACGTATTGGGGGCGCGAGAATTTCTTAAAATTGCCTTACTGGTATTCTACCTGCCTCCATTGAGATTAGAACCGAAAACAAACCAGACTTTCCTTTCACTACGCTAGCAGACATCCCAGGCAAACAGCCCTCTATTGTTACCCCAGACATGAATAAGCCGGCAATTTCGCAATGAAAATGGCAAAATGATCTGCAGTTGCTGTTGCATAGAGCTTTCTGGACTCAAAAACATGAATTTTCTTCCTTTATGTCACCGCTTATGTGATAATCATTTGGGAAGTTTATCGAAATAACAAAATACTGTTATTAGAGAGTAAATTTAGTAGGATAATTCTGCACCACCACAGGAAATAAACGGCCACATAGCTGCCAAACGTATTCTACACTGCTTCGAATTCTCCACTAGACTCGCCACAGCCAGAAAACGTTCATTAGCCGAAGTGTTTCTTAAGCTAGCTAGCAATGGGAATGTTCGCACTTCTAAAACGCGGTGGCATTAATACTGGGATGTGAATTACCACGTGTATAGGCAAATGGATTCTATTTGCATTCCTGTAAACGTGATTTGGATAGAAAGCGTAGCTACGATTAATATGGTGATGTATCGACTGCAACTGGAACATTTCGAATAAAGAATAAGGGGTGTTATTTATGCGGCCCTCACCTTCAGTAGCTGTCGTAGCTGTTTTCGTTGTTAGGATTTCGGTACCTAAACCGGTAAAAACGGAACCCTACTAGTTTCACTTTCTTGACCGTCTATCGGTCTACCCAACCCTTAAAACCCGTGTACCTCCCGAACAGGTGGACGTAATAAGCGGGAATGTATCGCACTTCTTGCGGTAACCGGTTCCTTGGTGGTGTAAAAAAGTGAGCTTCTACGTCAACGCAATCTAAAGATACGGCCGTTTATGTAAAGATAATTTACGCGAAAGGTCAAAAAATGGGTTCAAGAACTATGCGACCAAACTGCTTATGTCATCAGCCCCTGGAACTAGAACTACTTAAACCTAGCTAGCCTTAGGACATCACAGACATCTATGCCCGAGGTAGGATTCCAACCTGCGACTGAAGCAGCCGTGCGGTTCGTGACTGAAGCGCCTGGAACCGCTCGGCCACCGCACCCGGCGAAACCCTATTCACCTCATGTATAATGATTAAATATACTGTCTAATGAGAATAAACTGTATTAGCCAGCAACTCAGATCGTTTGATCACGGAACTTTTACGAAGCTACAATCAAACTTTGTTCGAAGTCGTCTGCAATATCCATTCATAAACACCCTAGGAACGTCGTATGCGATATCCACTTCTGAAGACGCTGGCAGATACTGCAGTACCATAACAAGTAGGTAAGAATTTATTGTTACTAGTCCATGCATGACACTTTATTTCAATATCAATTTAACGCGCCTGGGTGTTCGTATATGGCTAAAGCTAATGAACAAAAAGTAAATAAACAGCAAGCAACTTCGATGTTCATATCAAATGAAAGTCACATGTCGCAATTACAAAATAATTTCGTTGTTACATCTACATGACTACATCAACAGGATTTCTTTGCAATCCAGACTTACGTGCCTGGCAGAAGGTTCGGACTATTTCTCTACCGTCCCACTCATTAACAGTGTGCGGGATAAAGGACCACTTAAATCTTTTCTTGCGAGCCTTGAATTATATTATTACTATGGTTTCTTCCTGTGTAAGTTCCCGAGGAACTAATGTTTTGGCATTCAGAACAGATGTTGGTGATTGAAATTTCGTGAAAAGATCTCGCGGCAACGAAAAACTCTTTCGTTTTCAAGGATGTTACCCCAACTCGATTATCAAATGTGGGACCCTCTCTCCCCTATTTCGTGACATTACAAGTCGTGCTACCGTTCCTTGGACGTTTTTGCGTGCACAGTCAATCACGTCTGTCAGGGATATTATAGCAGTGGGCGGACAAACGTAGTGTAGGCAGTATTTCAGTTGGCCTGTTGCGTATTCTTAGTGTGCGGCCAATAAAACGCTGTCATTCGTTTGCCTTCCCCACAAAAGTGTGTTTTTGATCGTTCCAGTTGAAGTTTTACCGAGTACTGAGATGAACTGACAGTGCTTCGACTTGTGTTTTGTCATGCAGCCGAAAGTTAATTATTGTTATTGGACATAGCTTTCGTGTTTAATGTATTCCTCATTCAACAGAGTACACTCCTCGTACACCACACATAACTGTTTCAAAGTATTAAATTGTTACTGATGTTACCAAGTTGCAGTAGTCATCTTAACTTGCCGTTTTGAAACGGCCGGCCGGAGTGGCCGCCCGGTTATAGGCGCTACAGTCTGGAACCGCGTGACCGCTACGGTCGCAGGTTCGAATCCTGCCTCGGGCATGGATGTGTGTGATGTCCTTAGGTTAGTTAGATTTAAGTAGTTCTAAGTTCTAGGGGACTGATGACCACAGTAGTTAAGTCCCATAGTGCTCAGAGCCATTTGAACCATTTTTTTGAAACAAAGGAAAATATTATAGCGAAATGTAGCAACTAACAAGCGGAGTATCCAAATAAACAAACATTTCCTGTTTAAGTAGTTGCAGTAGGTCTACTACACAGTAACGTAAATTAGGAGCACAGTCCATTAGTAGATCGTTATCAGGAAAACCAGTTCTCATAATGCAAAGTGCCACTACAAGAAAGAAAATTTCCAACCATGTCAATGGGTAGTCGAGGAAAGTGAACGCATTCTGACTACTGAATTCCAACGCACGCACTTATGAGGGGACACGCCAAATGTCATGCCCCGATCTTGCTGAAACTTCGCTCAGTGAAAGAGGGGATAAATTAAGCGAACACGTGTCTCTGCTTATCTGCTTACACTCTACCGCTTCTAAGAAAACGACGAACAAAGTTTTCAATGCGCTGTTGCTATAGTGTGGATACCTCTTAGCGGGTAAGGATTCAACTGAAGCGGTGGCTCTGCGGCTACCATACGACTTCGGAACTTTGCGCTGCGAGTTCGAAATCCGGTTTTTCCTTTTTTTCCCCCTCACTCTCTGAATTATCTACGAATGTTTATTCTAATTGATGTTGAAACACTGTTGTCGTTATTCGTCAGTTAATGTACTGTGTAAAGAAAGAAGTTGAAAAGGGAACACATAGTGCGTAGTGGGGCGATCACTCTGTTGTAGAAATAATTCAGAAGCCAAGATCGCTTAAATACTGTTTACTGGATAACCGGTTTCAACACACTAAAGGTGCCATCATCGGATCTGAATGTAGATTAACATTTATGAACCATTTGGATATAACGATACATGAGGCAGACCAGATGATCAGCTTGTCTCATTCATTTATTATTTTTTAAATTCATTGATTACACATAGGTGAACTGGCGAATAATGACAACATTATTTCAACATAAATTAGAAAAAAACATTCGTAGATGATTCTGATAGAGAGGTAGGAAAATAATAATAATAAAAAAACCAATATGGTCTCGAACACGGGAATCAAAGTTAAGAAGGAACGACGGTAGCCACTGAGCCACCGCTTCAATTGCGTTCTCGGCTGCAGAAGGTATCTACACTATAGCAACAGCGCGTTGATAACTTTGACCGTCGGTTTCTCGGAAACGGTCGAGTGTCTGGAGATAAGCCGAAACACACGTTCGCTTATTTTGTCCTCTCCTTCACTGAGCACACTGAGCACAGTTTCCGGACAATCAGCCTATGGCACCTGGTGAGTTCCCCTCGTTAGTCCAGTCGCTTCTTACGCCCGGCGAGAATTATGTATGCCTCAGAGTAAACTGCGCCATTTGGAAACACGGCGAGCGGGGATAAACACGTTTTCCTTCTTGTAAGGCAACCTCCTACAGCTAAAATTCACCAAGTGTTCTTCAGGTTGCCTCAGATATTTCAGAAATGTTTCTTGCGTTAGGCATGTCGCATATGCAAAGCGTAAACACTTCATTTCATGTAATATTTATCAGGATAAGACATGACAAGAGTGGACCAGTCCCTTCTGAAAAAAATTACAGATTCTAAGTTGCTCCACTATGTAATGACACGGGTACGGGCTTGCGATCTCTCGTTTATACCACCGATTTCCGTGTTACACATACTTGGCCACTGCGTTGTGGCTGCCATCGTGGAGGAGGCAGCCTGTTTCCTGCTAGCGCTGTTTCCGCAGCAGATATTAATCGCGACGAATCATCAGTCAACGCTAAATGGTCCATCTAGCTGAGGCAGACAAGGGCGCTATAATAGCACTCCTTGCAGAGGGATCTTCAAATGGCTATATAGCAAGAACTATGGGTCTTCACAAGTCGACGGTAGCCAGGTGGATCAGACGAAAGGAAGAGAGTGGTAACCCGAATGGGAGGCCTCATGGCCGTCGCCGCAAAACTACAGCAGCTCAGGATCAGCAGATACGCCGTTTCAGTGAGAACCACCCCTTTGTCAACGCACGACAAATTCAGCAAACTTTGGGTCTCAATGTCAGCAGTAAGATCGACACTCGTCGTCTAAGGGAAGGTGGACTGAGAGCAAGAAGCGCTGCTGTGAAAGAGACACTGATTGTTTCCCACAGAGAAGCTCGCCTTGCTTTTGCTGCTGAAAATGTCGACAAACCTCTCCAGTTTTGGAGGCGAGTGAGTTTCACGGACGAAAAAGTTTTCTCTACGGCATCAACCCGAAAAGTACTGGTTTACCGGCCTAGAGGTGCTAGGTATAATCGAAAATGTATTTACAGTTGCCGAATTAGTGGCAGGGAGTCGGTAACGGTATGGCCATGGATATCGGCCGAAGGGTGTGGGCTCCTGTGAGAAGTGGAAGGAAGATTCTATGCGGGCAATTACATATCAGTTCTTGAGAACGTGATGTTGCCTTCTGTGACAGCAAGATTTGGCGATGATGAGATCATGTTCCAACAGGATCGCTCGCCTATTCATATGGCACGTGTGGTTTAGAGGTGGTTCGACGATCATAGTAATATTACTGTAATGGAATGGCCACCTAAAGGAGCTGACATGAATCCCATTGAGAATATTTCGGCAGAAATGGTCAGAGTAATACGAGAAAAGGGGCAGTCACCGTCGACTCGGCGACAGCTTTCTGATGTGATTCACGACGCTTGGAAAGAGTTACTTGAATCTCCTAGTTATGTGGCTCGAGTTGTGGGCTCAATGCCCAACAGACTTCGAGCTGTTGTGGAAGGCTATACGCGATACTAAGCAGCATCAGCAGAGGTGTTTTTTTTTTCAGCCCTTCACCAATCAGCTGCAACAGCTGTTTCAACATTTTTTTTACGCAGTAAGTGGAATGTGGACAAACAAATTACAAGATATGTAATATTTAATTTGATAAGAGAAGAAATCTCACCTTATATATTCATGCAGTCTCTAAAAAGTATATGACACATGTGTATATGCAAAAAGGGTACAAAACAATTCAGCACAAATGAAAAATATTGAGGAGAAGCTCGCCGATGAAAGCGTAATTGGAGAACAATGGTTGGGCTAGAAGGAGAGGTAAGGATGCCCGAGAAAGAAGAGAAAATCACATACCCAATAGACTTTGAGTCGTTGTCGCAGCAGAGGGCGGTTGGTATATGCAATTAGGAGCAACAGTAGAAGAATAGTTTTATTTACTGATTTTTGAGGCTTTATTTTGTGACGGCTAAACAGTGCTGCATCATGAGACCCACAATTTGTCCACATGTGGCTAAACATCAGAGGTGTAAAGAATTTTGAGAGGATGCGAAGTTCTCTGGAAGAGTAACGTGTTTTAGACAACAAGATGATTTTTAGTTCATTTCATTTTAACCATTCACACTATGCTTTGACATTCTAATCTTTGATTTCATTTTATTATTATTTATCTTTTCTTCAGTGAAAGTCAACGGTAGTAAGTTTCAAGATATGAAGAATAACTGGAAGTTTTTAATTTGTGGAATAGCGTATTTAACGGTTAATATTTTCAACAAATCTGTAGTTACAGGATATATTAAGAAGCAAGTCAAAAATGGCATTGTGGAAAGATCAGGTTGGTCTCTAAAGGGTAGCGATGGTAAAATAGCAAATACGAAACTATGGGTAACAACTATTGTTAATGGTGAGGAGCCATAATCGATATGCCACCACTCTGTAATTGTATTTCTGAAGGTTATCGTCAATCCTAGGACTGAAACCGATACTCTGTTTTACGTAAAGAATATAACCTTCAATATTTATTTAGCAACGCAGAATATTAAACCATAGTTTATAGATCAGGAACCTAATCCAACTGCCTTTAATTTTATTCTCACGGATGACATTGAGACAGTAAATAACAAGAGAAATAACAAACTCTCAGAATCAATGTACAGAATTAAAGTGTCCAGTGGATTCAAAAGTTTGCTGTAATAGCGAATAATTGCTTTTACTGACTCCTTCATGCCTACGTTTCTGTCAGACAATGTTGGCAACTAGGACTAGCAAGGTAAACAATTTTTCCACAAATTGTCAAATTGGAAGTCGGAGAGCCAGTTACATAAATTACGATGACAACAAAGGTTTTTCAAGTAAACTGATCACAGGAGGCATCCAACGCAATTATTGTGTGTTACATGCACAGTATGTAAACTGGCAACGCCACCATCACACAATACCACTAACAAGGCAACATCCCCATCGCACCCCCCTGAGATTTAGTTATAATTTGGCACAGTGGATAGGCCTTGAAAAACTGAACACAGAGCAATCAGTGATGACTGGGTGTTGTGTGCTGTCCTTAGGTTAGTTAGGGTTAAGTAGTTCTAAGTTCTAGGTGACTGATGGCCATAGGTGTTAAGTCCCATAGTGCTCAGAGCCATTTGATCCAAGCCAGATCAATCGAGAAAAAAGGAAGAAGTTGTGTGGAACTATGATAAAAATAAGCAAATTATACAAACTGAGTAGTCCATGCGCAAGATAGGCAACAACAAGGATAGGGTAAGCTCAGAAGCACCCTCATCCCGTGGTTAGCGTGAGCAGCTGCTGAACGAAAGGTCCTTGGTTCAAGTCTTCCCTCGAGTGAAAAGTTTAATTTTTTATTTTCAGACAACTATTATCTGTCCGTCCGTCCGTCCGATGCGAGGTAACAGTGCCGTAGTATGATGACGCTACACCTAAACAAAAATCGAAACACATGACGTAAGTCGACTACAGCGCACGGAAGAGAGAGTATTCATGCTAACGAGGCTCCCTGGCTGGCAGTTGACTGTTCGCTACTTTGGACGAGAGTGCATTAAATACGTGAGATGCATTCCGTGTGCAATATGAATCCAGGAAATATAGCTCGCGACTTCAATAACAAAGCCAATGAATATTTTCCGAACTGTAAGGCATCGGAGTGTTCCTTAAGGGATCGAACGATTGTCAAACATTTGCATGATTATTTCCTACATTTGTTGATTGGCGTACACTTTTAGACATAAAAACTGACCACCGGCCGGCCGCCACAGAGACTAAGTCCGAGTCGTTCACTTAACGTGGCTAATAAAACACAATCTGGCAACACTGTTAGATGCGGAAATGTTAGGAAGAAGTGTTGTCTACTTCCGGGATGTTCTCGGATTGTGTGAGCCCGTGGTCTAGTGGTGCCGGCACGGTCGCTCAGTGTGTTCGATCAGAGGGCTACCTGCCCTCTGTCATAAACAAAACAAAAAAAAAACTGAGTTAATGGATCAAAAACGAACTGAAACGGGTGTCTTTTGACGTCCGCCCCGAGCAGATACAACGAACGAAAACGAACAAAATAATATAAACTTCGTGCATTCTAAACTTATGGTCGCCTATTCGCGTCCAACTGTTCCTTTTTTTGTTTTTTTTTTTTTTTTTTTACCACATTTCGGTCTAAAGTTATGAGTCTGATTGAGCATCGAAGATAATTCACTTAACATTCTACCTGCCAGCAATAACAAGTATTCCAGAAACAACTCCGCAGGACAGCTCGTGGCTGCGTCGCGATCATAACAGCTTACGCTCGAGCGTTTCCTCGCGCTGCAGCGGCTACCGGGCACCGGCCAGACGCCACCCGCCACCTGAAATCCGGCGACGCCCATGTGAACGCGGCGCCACGCTGTTAGTGTATATATCAACTGTCCTTTTTGAATTTGAAGTTCTAGGTATCATCTTGCAGTTAAGCATTGGATTTTGCATACTTGAAAATCATGAACTGCAGTTAAGCATTGTAAAATTGGGTCGCAAGAGGAAAAAGGTGTAACATCTGCAACACAGCGTTTACTTTTGGTATAACAGAAGGGTGAATGCCGAGGAGGCAGCTAGAAAGATTTGAACTGTGTTTGGAGCGAGTGCTTTTGGGAAAAATACGCCAGAAAAAGATATTCGTGTTTCAACAAAGATCGTTCTGGCATGAATGATTTTCCACATTAAGGAAGTCTCGACTACAGATATAAGTGATAGATTACCGTTTTACCATCATGCGACATTTGTATTCAACAGGCAAAGTTCAGAAGTTTGGTGTAGGAGTACTGCATGCTCTAATTCGAAACAACAAAAATCAACGGTGTGACTATTATTGAACGTCATCAGGTCACTCATCGTGCATTCCTATGCAGTACTGTTACTGGTGACGTGTTAAGATGCCTTTATCGTTAACTTCCTAAGAAGAAATGAAAGGCTGAACCACACCAAAAGACGTAAACTCGAGGAAAGAGTAGTGTGAACATAATATCTAATAAATCCAAAAGTGTGTTTTGTTCTACGAATTCTGAACCCAGGGTGTCTGCAACACAGCTGGAATTTGTTGCCAACATCTGAGACACCTTTCGGTCGCAGTGTAGGAAAATCGAGCAAAAAAACTACATCACCTGTGCTACTGCATGATAACGCACTATGTTGATTTGAGAAACAAAACTATCCTATTGATAGGGAAGTCCTCTCTCAAGCACTTGTCCCTCTCGTCATATATTTGCAAAATTTTACCTTTCCCACTCTTGATCGAACAAACCGTCTAGGCAATTCTTTTCTAGACGAAAATACTCTTAAAACTTCTCTGGTTTAATGACATCGTTAGAACCAGTAGGAGTCTACAGGCGTAGAATTTGTAAACAACTTTAGCATTGTCAGATCGTTTTAGATATCGTGAAAGAAAATTCTGCTGCTGATTAATTTCTCTTTGATAATTACTGTTGCGTTTATTTCATTTCCTGTACCATTCGTAAGTATTATGAAATTGTGACATTTCATAGATAACATTATGTATTCACAACAACAAAAAATATGTCGGCAGAAAACAAAAGTCGCATTATGAATTTGGCAGTACCGTAAGGTTTTCGCTCTGACACTAAGGGTTACTGAAAGTAGAAAGACGAATTTTGCTCGAGCTTTGTCTTACGGTTCCCTTATTGAGTTTTTATCTGCCTGCTTGTAGCTGTGCTACAAAAGAATTAAAAATCTGGCTTTCAGCGAGTCTCGAAAGGCGAACGAAAGCAGCTTGCACCTGGTAGCTAAGCATGTTACCTGGGCACTGGTTTTTTCCTAAAGTCGGAAGACATCCTTTTGTGGTTGAATTGTTGGCAAATTGTCAGTCAGACGTGTGCCGTTGGTCTAAGCGTTTCGGTGTGTTGACTTTGTACCAATGATTTTTCTGCAGGTTTTTTCTGTCACAAATAGAGAGTTGAAGTCTCCCATTAGTATTTTCACGTCATCTTGGTGAATTTTGCTCATAGTATTTTCGAGTTTGTTCCAGATTTTTTCGACATTTTCGGTGTTTTTCTTATTTTCGATGTTGGTGGGGACTCGTGCATTGATGAATGTATATTTTTTACTGGGGCTCTGAATGAGCATAGTCATAAGTCGCTTGTTGATGGGCCGGCCGTCTTGGCTGAGTGGTTCTAGGCGCTTCAGTCCGGAACCGCGCGACTGCTACGGTCGCAGGTCCGAATCCAGCCTCGGGCATGGATGTGTGTGATGTCCTTAGGTTAGTTCGGTTTAAGTAGTTCTAAGTTCTAGGGGACTGATGACCTCCGCTGTTAAGTCCCATAGTGCTCAGAGCCATTTGAACCTTTTGATTGTTGATGAGTGTGATTTCTTTGACAGAGTTGATGATATATCTGTGTTCGAGAAATCCAATGCCGAAGATTGGTACGCCTTTCGCTACCTTCTGTTGTATTTTGCTCTTGAAGATGCAATGGTTTCCCTAATGCAAGGTTTCATTGTCAAAATTGTTGAGGCTTTCGTGGCCACTTGTTGACAAACTGCCTATTGGCTTCTGTCTCGGGTTCTTCGGCCGACGTTCATCTAATGATTTTTCTGACGTTTCACTGTCAGTTATTCGTGGTTGTTGAAGAGCAAGGATGAGAATTTTTTGTCGGTCGATTTCATTTGTGAGATTATTTAGTTTTCGAGTTTGGATCAATGTATCGATGTTTACTTTTAAATGCATGTTTTCTGCTTGTTGGGAAATTTACCAGAGATCTTTGATATTCTCTGCCGAGCTAACCTGGACTCCCCAGAATCAGAAAATCCAACTGACGCCTGTCGACAGCCGGGTTGTGTACCACCTGGGGTAAAGTTGACTTTGCTTGCATAGGTCATGTTTGCTTGTGTTTCATTGGTTTTGCTTGGGTGATTACAGGACCGGACAGGACCAGATGGTGTTGAAGCCTTTGAAAGCAAATATTTTCAGCCAAGCTCATTGGGCTAACAGGCGGTGACCAGAGTAGCGGCGATTTTCACTCAGACGTTTCTGGATTTTGGGTTCAACGGATTGAGTAGCCGTTCAGGTTTGTGCTAGTATTTGGTTCACCCCTAGTATTTGATTTCCTCGGTACCACCCATATGGGGGAGGGTTTCACTTATCCGCCACACGCGGTTATTATTATTAATATTATTATTATTGTTATTATTATTGTCATTATGTCATCAGCAAATCCGATTTGGTGTATCCTTCCACCACTGAAATAGATGTGTATTGTTCGATTCAGTATTTCCATCACATAAATGTGGGTTATAATTACGTTACATTGCTGCTAGTAGACATATTTCTCACTATTTCTTAGACAGTTTCTACCTGTTACTCCATCAAAGGAATTTATGTGCGCAGCATTGTTGCAATACAGACGTTCAAATTATCCGATTTCTGTAATTTCATTTCCATACCAGATCGTTCTAATCGGATTCAGCCAGGCAGTCTTAATGTGGATATCCGACTACAACTCTCATCATATGATAGACTGGGTAAACCTCATTCTTAATCGGACTGTTGAATATAGATCACTTATCTATGACAGGGCCTAAATTCTTAAACACTGTAGAAAATAATAATCCAATGTGCTTATTACACATACGTTATTTAAATATAAATATATGAACTAACTAGATAACAGTTTATTTACAGGAGCAAAGCCCCATCCATCATAGCACAGCAGTGCGACATTGGTTTCAGGGCCAAGAGAGGAGAAAGTTATTGCCGTTTGTTCCACGATCACCAAACATCAACCAGATAGAGAATATGTGGGCAGAGGTAACAAAGTCATTGCCACGTGGATCTACAAAAGCAAGCGACCTTTGGACAAATATAGAAAACATGTTGGGAAGTAAACCATCACGCTACGCTGTCGACGACTTAATGAAATCAATTCCGCTACGCCTTCGAGAAATCTTACGTAATAATCGTGAGTGGGTTGGTTACTGAAAGTATAAAACAATGTTCAAATGTGTGTGAAATCTTATGGGACTTAACTGCTAAGGTCATCAGTACCTAAGCTTACACACTACTTAACCTAAATTATCCTAAGGACAAACACAAACACCCATGCCCTAGGGGGACTCGAACCACCGCCGGGATCAGCCACGCAGCCCATGACTGCAGCGCCCAGACCGCTCGGCTAATCCCACACGGCTACTAAAAGTATACTCGTCCACAAAACCCATGTGGACAATTAATTGATAATAGGTCAAGCTTTGCTTTGTCGCAGCTCTTTAGCATACAAGTCCATTTACTTTCAGACTCCTTGCAATGCAAGGTAATTGAAAAAACTCATCCACTCGACGCCACCTGAGGAACTGAATGGTGCATGTGTTGTTCAAGACACAGTAGTTGTCACCCTCACTGGAATCAATGACTGTGTGTGTGTGTGTGTGTGTGTGTGTGTGTGTGTGTGTGTGTGTGAGTGGGTGGGTGGGTGCTTTCGTGTTCATGCACAATCTGAATCAATACTGTTAACATTAGAGAGACAACCAACAATAAATATTGCATCAAATATTACTCTAAAGTATTTTAATGCGATGGGGAGTTATAAACTGAATTTTTACCCAACCCAAGACTTGCATATTACGTTAAGTAAGATGTATTAACTCCATAGTATCGTTAGCAGGGACAGTGCGCTCTTGTTGTCGAGGCTCGCGAGAAGCGGAGCGATCAGCAGTGCACAATGCCGCCGCGATTTGTTTATGTTGGCTGAGCGTGGACACTGCAGTAGACGCTTCTCCATAAACAGAAAGAAATCACCTTGGCTCTGACTACAGTGAGCGGATATCACTGCCTGCCTTATAGTACCTAACGTGAGACACTATTCACAGGTGCCATGGAGCAATTGCAACGGGTATCATGTAATTAACCAGTGATGAAATGTCCACTCTATTTGAATCCCAAGAAAATAGGCACCTTCTCACAAAGGAATGTGAGGTGATATCAAAATTTATCCAACATACAAAAATTAACTGCAGGGTTTTCATGTATGCAGTAGTAGCACACAAGGAAATATTAAGTCTTGGAAGCGTATATTTCTTTTCCTCTTCTCATATTAACGCCCTTGTTTTAGAATGAAGTGAGAAAATAAACACGAAAAACATAAGTTCCAGAGAAGCGTGTAAGTCATTTCCTCTTCTCGTATCATAAATTTTGTTTTAGTATGAGGTAAAAAGATAAACAGTTTAAGGTTGTGAAGCATAATGTGACACAAGATTCTTATCTTAGGCGCTATCGGAAACGTAAAAAAGCAGGGAGCTGTCCTTTCTTTTGTACAAAAGTCTGTTTCCTTTCATGCATTACTCCAGCTGGGAGATTCTTATTTAAGGACTTGTGGGCATCAAGATCTTCAACAGAACAAGCCTTATGTTATTGTGCTAATTACGGTATGGAAAAAATGCAACAAAGACGAGTTCCCCTAGAGCAGTGAGGATATTTGCACATGTCTGTATTCAGCAATGACTACCAGCTGCCACAACACTTCACAGAATCCTTGCGGCAGGAAACACAACTGTGCGCGCACTTCAGACTTCATTCAGTAAGACGTCAGGAGATGGATGGAAACGTCAAATTTACGTTGCTTTCCTAGTCGTATTCAATCCAGAATGAGGTGTCATTAAGGTAGTTGAACGTTCTAGCAATTACACTTCTATAATTTCCATATGAGTATTCCGATAGCCAAAAGAACCCGTTAGTGTGAAACCATCTGGAACCGCATTCACATCAAACTGCAAGAACATGAGACAATACGTGGAGTCTTCTCTTCGCTAGGTGACCTATTACTGATATTTAGGATTCTCTCCGTCCTAGACATAATGGAAATGGAACTTCAGAGGCGCTTTCCGCTATTCTTAACAAACATGAGAAACTTGTAATCACTGCGAGCTACAACTGCGTGATGATAATGGTTCAGGTTGCCAGTAGTTGTGGTGGTGTTATGCTGTCAAACTGCTTACAGCAACGTTAATGGTGGCGCACATAATTTAGCGCTGACTACCTGCTTAAGTAAAGATAGTGTTGTGGCGTCGTCGCTTGTCTTTACTTGGCCTCAGCTTGAGTAATCCGATTTAACGAACATAGTACTACATTCGCGGGCTGCTAATGATACAGTATGACTACAGAGATCTTCGTGCGGGTATTACACTAATTCTGCAATGAATTGCTTAAAAAATGTTACCCTCAGCTATGCAGCTCGAATGACTCATTACACAGGTACTCTATGTTGCAGTTGTTTAAGTGATAAGTTCGCTGCAATCCTGCTTCTACTGTTTGTAAATACTTGTATACTTCCAAAACAGTTCAAATGGCTATGAGCGCTATGGGACTTAACGTTTCAGGTCATCAGTCCGCCAGAACTTAGAACTACTTAAACCTAACTAACCTAAGGACATCAGACACATCAATGCCCGAGACTGGAGTCGAACCTGAGACCGTAGCTGTCACGCGGTTCCAGACTGTAGCGCCTAGAACCGCTCGGCCACCCTGGCCGGCATACTTGTATACTGACCATTCGTTATTTGACTAAATATGAACTACAATCTAATTCGCATGTATATGACATGGGTTAGCTCCGGCACGAAGGTATGACTATGGATTGGATGCCGTTGGAGTCCCGTTATTTTGATGGCAAGACAAATGTTCGCAAATCACCTCCATTGCCTCAAAAAACAATTGCATCGTAAATATTGAAGGACCGACGTCCACACTGTCACAGCGCATTGAAATACAGCAAAGACGGTAGATGAATATTTGTGACCGACTGGGTTCAAATGGTTCAAATGGCTCTGAGCACTATGGGACTTAACATCTTAGGTCATCAGTCCCCTAGAATTTAGAACTACTTAAACCTATCTAACCTAAGGACATCACACACATCCATGCCCGAGGCAGAATTCGAACCTGCGACCGCAGCGGTTGCGTCGTTCCAGACTGAAGCGCCTAGAACCGCTCGACCACACCGGCCGGCTGACCGACTGGGCTTCAAACCTGAACCTCCTGCTTACTAGACAGACGTGCTGACCACTGCACTTTTATTTTTTTTAAAAAGTTTGAGAAGACTTTCAGCAGCAGGTAGGCGGAGGTAAAGAGGGTAGGGGTCGAAAATCCGAGGCCTGGCCACAATGCCTTCCCCATACCTGTTGCTGAGCAGCTGCATTATTCACATGTATTCCATGTTTGCACTCATATATTCCTTTAAACTGTTGAACAACATTGAAGTTGTAATTAAGGTAAAATAAATTACAGATTGTCGCCTCCAATGGCGTGCGTTCCTTGTGAAACATAACTTATAACAGTGAACAGGGTGACGGAAAAATAAATAACAAACATTCATTCAGAAATATATTCACAGTTTAAGTTATTAGGCACTGGATGGATATGAGCTCTGTAAGGAAGCTATATATTTTTCAACAAATGGAAGAAGTTTCGGAGCCGGAGGGGTTTTGCCAAATTAGAACAGTTCTGATTTTAGAACCAACGTAAAAGAATATTCCACGAATAAAAAAAGTGAAAGAATAGTGTTCTGCTTCTAATCAATAAAACTGTCAACCTCTTTGTAGCCCACATAAAGCAATAGAAAAATAAATTTAAACCATTCCTTATATTTGTTATTCTTCTTCAGCTTAAAATGTTCTTCTGCAATATAAAACATGCAATCTTCCAAGTTCTAAGTTTTGTTTATTACGACGTAAAACACAAACTGTCCCAGAAGCTACGAATAACTGTTATTTTTTGTGGACGGGTAACATTTCCAGTCGGGTAGTAAAGCTTCAGTTATCGGTATATGACTTTCTGTGGTTCTGTTGATAGTGCTAATATCTTCCTTGTCCAGTTCCAAATTCTAATTTCACATAAGAAGGTGTGCGCTACAGTTTCTACAAGCCCACATTTGTCGCAGTATGGAGATGGTCTCAGTTTGATTTTTCATAATCGTTCCGCTGAGGGTATGGTTTCATTTACAACGTCGCACCATACGGCACTGACTCTAGTTGGTATAATTTTATTGTTGATATTTTTCCAGACGTTCCTCCAGTTTTTTGTAGGTTAATTTACCGGAATTGGTTTGTGTAGACGATGTCTGGTAATATAATCATAGACGGTTCTAGTGTTGGTTTGTGCTAGTGGAAGTCTTATACAGCTCCAATCGCCATAGTACTTTCGGACGTAATCTAGGCTGGCGTGCTACATTAACAGGAGCGTTCCTATCCCCAGGATCTAACGAGAGGAACAGAAGTTTCATGATGCCTGTCTTAGTGACGTGTATTAGTTTAAAAGCACGTCTTTAATTCCAAGTCCTCTGTTTTGCCTCTGCAAAGTCGCCGTGTGGAAGGATACTTTGAAGATATTTTGTTTCCACACATACCAAGAGGCTACAGTTAATATTTTATGTGCAGTGACCTGCAGTATCGGTAAGACTGCTGCGACATGATAAGTTTTGCTAAGTATGTATTTATAAACTGAACTTTCTGAAGCCAGTCCAACGATCACAAGTCATGGTCCTTCAACAAGGTTCCGATGACATTAAGTTTCCGCTCCCAGTTGTTCGTGGCCATGCGCTTGGGATTCGCCCTTAACCACAATCCGAGATGGAGACTCTCTTCAGTTACATCTAACCAGTGCGCACCTATTGCACTATTGTAGGAACCGAGATGCAGTATTTTGGATTTAAAATTTTGTAAATTTGTGGTGAGAACTTATGGGACCAAGTAAGATTACACACTACTTAATCTAACTTAAACTATGGACAACACACACACACCCATGCCGGAGGGAGGACTCGAAGCTCCGACGGTGGGCACTGTCGGGACACAGCAGCCAACCTCTCTGCAGCACCTATCTACACACGCTCCTCATCAGACGCGAATTCCCATCTTTGCCACATACCACATGCGCGGTACTCCCCCCCCCCCCCCCCACGGCCATTATTCCACTCGCTTGCGGCCACACTGTATTCCCGCGAGGGTTCGTACGATGTCGTGCGTCTAGCACTGAAAACTTTAGATGACCCGTCGAGACCCAAATAATTATACAGGATGTTTCAGGAGAAATGGTTCAAATGGCTCTGAGCACTATGGGACTCAGCTGCTGAGGTCATTAGTCCCCTAGAACTTAGAACTAGTTAAACCTAACTAACCTAAGGACATCACAAACATCCATGCCCGAAGCAGGATTCGAACCTGCGATCGTAGCGGTCTTGCGGTTCCAGACTGCAGCGCCTTTAACGGTACGGCCACTTCGGCCGGCCTCAGGAGAAATAGTAAATATTGTAGGAGATGGTAGTATAGACAAATTGCAGAAACAATGCCATATAACATGTGTCCACTTTTTATTGAACATACATATAGCTGGGTTGTAGTGTATCTAGAGGTAGCCCTGGATGGAAAAATATTATGAACAGCTCACATAAAGAATGTGTTTCACTGCGAAAGACAATCTTATAAGGAGTAGAAGCTGCTGTAGGGTAAACTGGGGTCTAAACCCAGCACTTACTGGATATACACCTCTGCAAAAAGACCATTGATAATTTATAGGCCTATAATATGAACAAAATCGAACAGAAGGTGGTTGCTAGGGAGTCTGGCAAAACGCAGAGACTGATCTGCGCTTTCACAAACAGATGGAATTAGCAGGACATCCACTCTTGCGATTGATATTACGCTAGACATGCCCGCCTTACACCTGTGGCTTAAAATAGAGGCAGCGGCAGGGACATAAAGACTAAAAATTGGAAATAGCTGGATATAGTTAGAATATACGGAATCCCAAATCAGTATGGCGATGGCTCGGGAAATACCGACTAACTATACAATAACTTCTAGCTGTTTGAATAAACCATGCCATGTAACAGTTGGAGGCGTGGAGCAGTGGAAGAACGAACCACTACACCGTGCAGGAGACATAATATAGTGGTTTACTGACAGGTCGAAAACAGATGAAAGTACCGGATCTGGTGTACTGCCTAGAATCTCTTTAGGGAAGATGGCCACAGTATTACATGACATCTTCTATCAGCATGTGCACGGAGGAGAATTAGAGTAGACCCTACAAAAATTGTAGCATCTACTTTTATTCAGACAGCCAAGCAGCTCTCAAATCTCTATCAGCCCATAAAACTAGATCGAAAGTCGTTGCAGAATGCCATGAAGCATTTTCTTTCGGACATATCCGAAAGAATAGACACCACACATATATCCATATACAGAGTGTTTCAGGAGGAATAGTAGATATTTTGGTGGTAGTACAGACGAATTGTATAAAAAGATTCCATATAAATGCGTCCACATTTTATTGAGGACAGAAATACATCTGTTAGTACGTAACCCTAACAAACTCAAATCAAAGGCAAATGAGGACGTTCAAAGATGATTTTCAAAACTTCCCCCACCAACTTCAATGCACATTTGACTTCTCTTGATAACAGCACGTGTAGCTCTTCTGAGGTCGACTTGGCGTTCTTTTCTGAGGGCTGCACTATTCATAATCCAAACGATCAAATCGGCTCTTGAGTTTCCTTTTTCGTTGTAGACTTCGCCTTTAACCATCCCCGCAGGCAAAAATCCAAAGAGAGAACGTCCAGGGACCATGAAGGCCAAGAAAAGTGCCCATACCTAATGATCCATCTTCCATAAAATTTGTCACCTGAAGACTAGAATTTGCAGGAGCCCCGTCATGCTGGAGGAAAATAGGCATTCCTGTAACCAAATTAACCTCTTCCAATAATGTTGGAAGTCATTTTCAAGGAAGTGTAGACAACTGGGTCCTGTAAGGACCAGCATGAAACGGAAATGCATTGAACCCAGCTGTATGTACGAAATAAAAATTAGACACATGTTATATGGCATTTCTTCTGTAATTTGTCTATACTACCACCTACTACAATATTTACTATTCCTCCTGAAACATCCTGTATAATTATTTGGGTCTCGGGAGCCCATCTAAGGTTTTCAGTGATAGACGCACGACATAGTCCGAACCCACGTGGCAATACAGTGTGGGGGCGATCGAGTGGAATAATGGCCGGGGGGCTTGGTCTCGTAAGTTCTTATCACAAATTTACAAAATTTTAAATCCAAAATACTGCATCTCGGTTCCTACAATACTGCAATAGGTGAGCACTGGTTATTTGTAACTGAAGAGAGACTCCAACTCGGATTGCGATTAAGGGCGAATCTCAAGCGCGTGGCCACGAACAATTGGGAGCGGAAACATAATGTCATCGGAACCTTGCTGAAGGCCCGTTGCAATTTTTCCATGGCACCTGTGAATAGAGTCTCACGTTGGGTACTATAAGAACACGCAGGCAGTGATATCCGCTCACTGCGGTCAGAGCCAAGGTGATTTCTCTCTGTTTATGGCGAAGCGGCTGCTGCAGTGTCCACGCTCAGCCAACATAAACAAATCGCGGCGGCATTGGGCACTGCTGATCGTTCCGCTTCTCGCGAGCCTCGACAACAAGAGCGCACTGTCTCTGCTAACGATACTATGGAGTTAATACATCTTACTTAACGTAATATGCAGGATGTGGGTTGGGTGAAAATTCAGTTTGTAACTTCCCATCGCATTAAAATACTTTAGAGTCATATTTGTGCAATATTTATTGTTGGTTGTCTCTCTAATGTTAATAGTATTGCCGGCCGCGGTGGTCTAACGGTTCTAGGCGCTCAGTCCGGAGCCACGTGACTGCTACGGTCGCAGGTTCGAATCCTGCCTCGGGCATGGATGTGTGTGATGTCCTTAGGTTAGTTAGGTTTAAGTAGTTCTAAGTTCTAGGGGACTGATGACCATAGATGTTAAGTCCCATTTTTTTGTTAATAGTATTGATTCAGATTGTGCGTGAAAACGAAAGCACACACACACACACACACACACACACACACACACACACACACACACACACAGTCATTGATTCCAGTGAGGGTGACACCTACTGTGTCTTGAATAACACATGCACCATTCAGTTCCTCAGGTGGCGTCGAGTGGATGAGTTTTTTCAATTACCTTGCGTTGCAAGAATTGTAAGGAGGAGCCTGAAAGTAGATGGACTTGTATGCTAAAGAGCTGCGACAAAGCAAAGCTTGACCGATTATCAGATAATTGTCCACATGGGTTTTGTGGACGAGTATACTTTTAGTAGCCGCGCGGGATTAGCCGAGCGGTCTAGGCGCTGCAGTCATGGTTCAAATGGTTCAAATGGCTCTGAGCACTATGGGACTTAACATCTGTGGTCATCAATCCCCTAGAACTTAGAACTACTTAAACCTAACTAACCTAAGGACATTACACACATCCATGCCCGAGGGAGGATTCGAACCTGCGACCGTAGCAGTCGCGCGGTTCCGGACTGAGCGCCTAGAACCGCTAGACCACCGCGGCCGGCTGCAGTCATGGGCTGCGTGGCTGATCCCTGCGGAGGTTCGAGTCCCCCTCGGGCATGAGTGTGTGTGTTTGTCCTTAGGATAATTTAGGTTAAGTAGTGTGTAAGCTTAGGTACTGATGACCTTAGCAGTTAAGTCCTATAAGATTTCACACACATTGTTGTGACTTGGCAAGACAGCCAAGCCACTGGGAGATAGCCGGAAGGCACGCGTTTAAGCTCACGCAGGCTGGCGTGACGTCTGGAACAGTTAAAGGAGTTGAGTCTAGTAAAAAAAGTACGTAGCTTCTGGAATACTTAACTTTAATCCATAATTGGTGAACATCGTTCTGACGGTAAATGCATCACAAGATAAATAGCAAATGATAATGGCGCCTTGCTAGGTCGTAGCAAATGACGTAGCTGAAGGCTATGCTAACTATCGTCTCGGCAGTCAGTGAACCATCGCTAGCAAGTCGGCTGTACAACTGGGGCTAGTGCTATGAAGTCACTCTAGACCTGCCGTGTGGCGGCGCTCGGTCTGCAATCACTGATAGTGGCGACACGCGGGTCCGACGTATACTAACGGACCGCGGCCGATTTAAAGGCTACCACCTAGCAAGTGTGGTGTCTGGCGGTGACACCACATTCCTCCCCCGCAAATCGGCGGACGGTTGTGGCATAAGGCTTCCGCCCGCCGTGGAGAGGACCCCATGTTGACGTATGCGACGAGGTGTGGAGCCTAACAACAGGCGAGGCTGTGCCACCCACACCCTGCCATTCGTTCCGAGGGGAGCTAGGAAACGCCTGAAAACCTAGTCCAGGGTGCACGCCAACATGCGGTGTATGCGTCCGCTTAGAGACAGGAGGGGCCGAAGGGTCGACCTCCATCGGGTCGGGGCACCCGACGGGCGAAGACGACGTATGGTCCGGAGCGGGCAAGAAGTCCATGGCGGAGGACAACTGGTCACGGGAAGCGATCGGCGGCGAGTGACCCAGGGAGGCGCCCGGCGGTTGCAGCGACGCGTCCACTGCGGGCGTCGCCGGCGAGAGAACAGTCGGCGGCGGCGGCCCGTCGCCATGGGGCAAAATGGAAGGCAGCGTCGGTAACACCTGGGGCTGAGGCGAGCCAGTAGATGGGTCCCCAGGGCGCTGACAGGTCGGCACCGTCGCTGAAAGCAGACGGGGAGCGGCAGATCCCGTGCGACGACAGAGGCGCAGCTGATTGAGATGCCGACGCACCTCACCAGAGGCCCCCAAAACCAGATACATAGCGCGGCCGAGGCAGCGAAGAATGCGCCCTGCGAGCCAACGCCGTGAACCTCGATAGTTGCGGTACTAGACAACGTCGCCTGGGGCAAAAGCAGGTATCTGCCGCTGCACAGGAACCTGATGCGGCGGATGTAGCAAAGACATCAAGGTGCGCTGAGGGCGACCATGGAGCAACTCAGCCGGCGAGCGACCATCGCGGGGCTTGTAGTGGGACGAAATTGAAGCGTCACCCATCCACCAGTGTCAGGCCAGTTTGCAGGTGAATATAAGTTTAATTTAGTTTTGTTTATGTATTTTTCTTAATATTTGTAATAGCTGTGAATTATCTAAAAGTTTTGTATTTTTTTATGTTTCATATACGGAGAGGGCGGCGCAACGAACGGAGACAGCATCTTCGCTGCCGTGACCAGAGAGGAAATTGCTGGCCACTATAAGTCGCGGGTCGACAGCCAAAGAGCAACAGAAGATCCTGGAACCGAGTTGTTGCGTCGTGCTTCTAAAAATTAAAAATGAATTTTTTTTGTACTCTTTTTGTACAACAATGACGTCATAGAGAGCTTAATCTTATTGAAAAGTCAGTCCTAGTTTGTCATCGGTCAAGTTCACATCTGTTTGTGTAGGAAGCTAATAAAATAGTGGATGCTACTAAAGTTGAAACACGTGTTCTGAGGCTTTATTTATGAAGAATTATGTGAACGGATTAATAATATATTTGACAAGATTATTGAACTCTGACAGCGTTCATCGAAACTTTGAACCTCAAAGGTTTATTCAATATGTGATTCTGATATCGATTAAATCAAGATAACGTGTGTCAATATAATTTCTGAGGAGAAACAAACGAAATTTAAATCGAAAAAGTTTACGAAAACCAATTGGCCCAAGTGATGTAATTCTTTGCATACGACTCAACTGATATTTTACAGTTTCGTTCAAGAACCATTCTATGACAATTTAAAAAGAATATAAATCATTTTGAAGTGGGTTGTAACTGACGTAGGTGACGAAGTCTGCACATGGTCATATATCAAACGAAAATCGGCTATAAAAAACTTACGTCGTTACACTACAGGCTGAGAGCGATATGAGGACAAGAAGAGCAATAACGCGTCCTCCAGAGAATGCGACTCTTTCAGCTTTAACGTTTGTGACTTGAAAGTCCGGACCAAACGTTCAGCGGCACCGTTTGACTGTGGCGAAAACGGCGCGGACGTCCTATGTTGAATACCATTGGCCTTGCAGAATGACTGAAATTCTGCGGACATGAATTGTGGGCCATTGTCGGAAACAATAGTCTGTGGAAGACCTTCAATGCAAAAGATAGCGGATAACGCTTGGATGGTGGCAGATGACGTCGTGGAAGACATCCGGACAACAAAGGGGAAATTACTGAATGAATCTACTACAACCAACCATCGAGCATTCTAGAATGGACCGGCAAAATCGATGTGTAAGCGTTGCCAAGGGGAAGTGGTTTTCGGCCATGCAAAGAATTTCCGCGGTGGTGCGGATTGTTGTTCGGCACACGCCAAGCAAGAAGAGCACATATGCGTAATCGCAGCATCGATTCCGAACCAAGTACAGTGTTGACGAGCAAGTTGTTTCGTTCTCACTATACCCCAATGTCCTTGGTGGAGAAGCCGTAAGACAGAGGACTGTAACGAACGTGGGACCACGACCCTGGACTGATCATTATCAGAACGCAACAGCAAAATACCACGTCGTACAAAAAGTCTCTCCTTGTGAGCAAAAAATCGGCGAACCCACGGATCCTCGATCCGTGACTTTGACAAGGGCCACGGCGTAGCACCAAAAGGCAGAACGGTAGCAAGGACAGGGTCGGCAGCTGTGGCTGTAGCTACACGACGAAAATCAATCGGAAACGATTCGACCACGTCATCGGTTTCCGAATCAATGAACATGCAAGCAAGTTCGGAGGAATCGAATGCTCTATCCTCAGCAACAGGCAAACGGGACAACGCATCGGCGTTTCCGTGCTTAGCAGTGGACCGATAGAAGATATCGTAGCGGTACTGCGAGAGGAAAATAGACCAGCGAATGAATTTCTGTGCTGTACGTGGAGGTACATGCTTGTTCGGATGAAAAAGCGTTGTCAAAGGTTTGTGGTCTGTGATGATGATAAAGTGACGACCATACAAGAAATCATGAAACTTTGTAACACCAAATACGAGAGCCAACGCTTCTTTCTCGATCTGTGAATAATTTCTTCGTGCAGACGAGAGCAATTTGGACGCAAAAGCAATAGGGCGATCGTGCGAACCATCTTTGTGCGCAAGCACAGCACCGATCCCGAAATCCGATGCATCCACCATCAACAAAAGGGGCTTCTGAGGATCGAATGGCGTAAGGCAAGTATTTGAAAGCAACGCCGATTTCAACTGGCGAAAGGCGCGTACGCATTCCGTCGTCCAGACGAACGGAACACATTTACGGCGTAAGCGATGAAGCGGAGCTGAAATGGAAGAGGCGTGGCGCACATATTTATGGTAGTAATTGATTTTTCCCAGCACACTCTGTAGCTGCTTCAAATTCTGCGGCGAAGGCAAGTCTTGTATGGCACGGAGGTGCTCTGGACTGGCATGTATTCCTTGGGCATTGAGTACATGGCCCAGATAGGGTAAGTCCCGGGCAAAATACACACGTTTATCCTTCCGCAAGCGAAGGCCATTTTGTCGCAAGACCTGAAATAATGTTCTGAGATTGACTAAATGTTCTTCTTCCGTTTTCCCGGAGATCACAATATCGTCCAGATAGTTTGCTGCAGTAGGGACCGACGCACAAACAGTTTGTAGATATCGCTGAAACAATGCAGGGGCGGATGCACACCCGAATGGCAGTCGTTTGAATCGGTACAAACCAAGATGCGTGTTAACCACCAAGACGCGCTGGGATACTTCGTCCACCGGTATTTTCAGGTACGCATCTGCTAGGTCCAACTTCGAAAAATATTTACCCGGGCACAGTTTGTCAAAAAGATCTTCCAGACGGGGTAAAGGAAAAGTTGCAGTCACTAGTTGGGGATTCACTGTTGCGTTGAAGTCCTCGCAAAGTCTCAATTTTCCGGAAGGTTTTTGCAAAATTAAGGGTGATGCCCAGAGAGAAGCCTGCACACGTTCAATTACACCTTGTGATTCCAAATCGTTTAATGTTCTTGCAACCTCATCACGCAATGCGTGGGGAACATTGCGCGCCCTGAAAAATTTCGGTTACGCGTTTACTTTCAGTTCCAAATGTGCTTTATAGTTCTTAGCGCAACCGAGGCCGGGTGCAAAATTGTCTGAAAATTCTTCACATAGACGAGAAACACTGGCTGAAGGTACAGTCTGGTTCACTGATAGGACCTGATTGACTACAGACAAATTAAACAACTGAAACAAATCGAAACCAAACAAGTTCCCCGCAGAAGTAGAACGAAGGACATACAATGACACAAGTTTTGTTTGTCCCTTGTATGTTTCAAGAAGGCTGCACTGTCCTAACACAGGCATCGCTTGCCCTGAATAACTACATAACTTAACATTTGCAGCACACAATGGAGGTGTGCCCAGCTGTTTCTACATGTCCACAAAAAGTTTATTGTCCTGCTGACGACAAGAGCGACTGTCTCGTGCAACGTGAACTGACACTGATACAGAATCACTTACGACATGACGGGATTTCCGGCGATGTCGACGCACACTATTTGTGGGACGAACACAGTCACTGTTAGAGAGAGTAGCACTGGGCGGAGTGGAATGAACTACATGAATTTCCATGGGCGACGGTTCACGAGCCGGAGTATCCTTGGTTCGATTTCGATTCCGGCGCAAAGCAAAGGGCCTGGAATGGTTTGGAGCGTCCGATCGGAGCTTTTTCTGGCAAACACTTTGAACATGGCCGTTTTTGTTACAGAAAAAGCAAATAGCCTGGCGTGATGGGCAATTCTCACACGAATATCTAGTAGCACACCGCAGGCATGATTTCACTGCATTTGCTTGCCGACGCGGGACACGTGGCTGAGAGCTAGGCAGCTTTGGCGCGGCCGGGCGCGAGGACTGTTTACTGTTCTGTGCAGCTCGCCTGGGAGGCCGGTTAACCTGACACGCGGGTGGCGAAGTTGCAAATCATTCATGAGCAAAGTCAAGCGTGTCCTGCCGATCCAATATGTCCATCACTTGTTGAAATGATGGATTGACTAGTTTCAAAATCTGTTCCCTTATACGAACATCAGAAACGTTCTGTGCAATTGCATCACGTACCATAGTATCTGAATAAGGGAGGCCACATTGACACTCAAAAGCACAATCCCTAGTAAGGCCTTGCAAAGTTGCAACCCACTCCCGATTAGTCTGACCGGCCGTACGTTTTGTACGAAGGAACGTACACCGTTTGGCAACTACATTGACTGATTCTTTGAAATATGCATCTAATGCCGACAAAATTTCGTCGTACGACAGAGTTGCTTCGTCGCGTCGGGGAAATAATTTCACTATCACACGGTACATCTGGACGCCTACGGATGCCAACAAAAGAGGCTGCCGCTCGTTACCTTGAATTCTGTAGGCGGCGAGATGGTATCCAAATTGGCGTGACCACTCCATCCAGCTTTCCAGTGCCGCATCAAAAGGACGAAAAGGTGGTGCAACTGCGTGTCGTGGCTGCGTGAGCGGTGGAGCGGCGGCGGCCGTATCGGTTTGCAGTGCACGTTGACCCTGGACGAGCTGTCCATGGGCATCCAGTAGGGCCAGCGTCTGCTGATTCTGTAAGCGATAAAATTCGGAAAGTACACCTGGAGATTGTGGCGAAGCCATTTCACAAGTAAATCAGTCTCTATTGGTACAAACGTGAATTGGCTCGTCGCCAATCCTCGGCGCCAAACTGTTGTGACTTGGCAAGACAGCCAAGCCACTAGGAGATAAAGGCATGCGTTTAAGCTCACACAGGCTGGCGTGAGGTCTGGAACAGTTAAAGGAGTTGAGTCTAGTAAAAAAAGTGCGTAGCTTCTGGAATACTTAACTTTAATCCATAATTGGTGAACATTGGTCTGACAGTACATGCATCACAAGATAAATAGCAAATGATAAAGGCGCCTTGCTAGGTCGTAGCAAATGACGTAGCTGAAGGCTATGCTAACTATCGTCTCGGCAAATGAGAGCGTAATTTGTCAGTGAACCATCGCTAGCAAGTCGGCTGTACAACTGGGGCTAGTGCTATGAAGTCACTCTAGACCTGCCGTGTGGCGGCGCTCGGTCTGCAATCACTGATAGTGGCGACACGCGGGTCCGACGTATACTAACGGACCGCGGCCGTTTTAAAGGCTACCACCTAGCAAGTGTGAGTCTGGCGGCGACACCACACACATTTGATTGTTTTTTTATACTTTCAGTAACCAACCCACCCACGATCATTACGTAAGATTTCTCGAAGGCGTAGCGGAATTGATTTCATTAAGTCGTCGACAGCGTAGCGTGATGGTTTACTTCCCAACATGTTTTCTATATTTGTCCAAAGGTTGCTTGCTTTTGTAGATCCACGTGGCAATGGCTTTGTTACCTCTGCCCACATATTCTCTATCTGGTTGATGTTTGGTGATCGTGGATCAAACGGCAACAACTTTCTCCTCTCTTGACCCTGAAACCAATCTCGCACTGCTGTGCTATGATGGATGGGGCTCTGCTCCTGTAAATAAACTGTTATCTAGTTAGTTCATATATTTATATTTAAATAACGTATTTGTAATAAGCACATTGGATTATTATTTTCTACAGTGTTTAAGAATTTAGGCCCTGTCATAGGTAAGTGATCTATATTCAACAGTCCGAATAAGAATGTGGTTTCCCCAGTCTATCATATGATGAGAGTTGTAGTCGGATATCCACATTAAGACTGCCTGGCTGAATCCGATCAGAACGATCTGGTATCGAAATGAAATTACAGAAATCGGATAATTTGAACGTCTGTATTGCAACAATGCTGCGCACATAAATTCCTATGATGGAGTAACAGGTAGAAACTGTCTAAGAAATAGTGAGAAATATGTCTACTAGCAGCAATGTAACGTAATTATAACCCACATTTATGTGATGGAAATAGTGAATCGAACAATACACATCTATTTCAGTGGTGGGAGGATACACAATATCGGATTTGCTGATGACATAATGACAATAATAATAACAATAATAATAATATTAATAATAATAATCGCGTGTGGCGGATAAGTAAAACCCTCCCTCATATGGGTGGTACCGAGGAAATCAAATACTAGGGGTGAACCAAATACTAGCACAATCCTGAACGGCTACTCAATCCGTTGAACCCCAAATCCAGAAACGTCTGAGTGAAAATCACCGCTACTCTGGTCACCGCCTGTTAGCCCAATGAGCTTGGCTGAAAATACTTGCTTTCAAAGGCTTCAACACCCTCTGGTCCTGTCCGGTCCTGTAATCACCCAAGCAAAACCAATGAAACACAAGCAAACATGACTTATGCAAGCAAAGTCAACTTTACCCCAGATGGTACACAACCCGGCGGTCGACAGGCGTCAGTTGGATTTTCTGATTCTGGGGAGTCCAGGTTAGCACGGCAGAGAATATCAAAGATCTCTGGTAAATTTCCCTACAAGCAAAATACATGCATTTAAAAGTAAACATCGATACATTGATCCAAACTCGAAAACTAAATAATCTCACAAAAGAAATCGACCGACAAAAAATTCTCATCCTTGCTCTTCAACAACCGCGACTAACTGACAATGACACCTTGCATTAGGGAAACCATTACATCTTCAAGAGCAAAATACACCAAAAGGTATCGAAAGGCGTACCAATCTTCGGCATTGCATTTCTCGAACACAGATATATCATCAACTCTGTCAAAGAAATCACACTCATCAACAATCAAAAGGTTCAAATGGCTCTGAGCACTATGGGACTTAACAGCGGAGGTCATCAGTCCCCTAGAACTTAGAACTACTTAAACCGAACTAACCTAAGGACATCACACACATCCATGCCCGAGGCTGGATTCGGACCTGCTACCGTACCAATCGCACGGCTCCGGACTGAAGCACCTAGAACCACTCGGCCACCGCGGCCGGCCCATCAACAAGCGACTTATGACTATGCTCATTCAGAGCCCCAGTAAAAAATATACACTCATCAATGCACGAGTCCCCACCAACATCGAAAATGACAAATACACCGAAAATGTCAAAAATTCTGGAACAAACTCGAAAATACTATGAGCAAAATTCACCAAGATGACGTGAAAATGCTAATGGGAGACTTCAACTCTCTATTTGTGACAGAAAAAACCTGCAGATAAATCATTGGTACAAATTCAACACACCGAAACGTTTAGACCAACTGCACACGTCTGACTGACAATTTGCCAACAATTCAACCACAAAAGGATGTCTTCCGACTTTAGGAAAAAACCAGTTCCCAGGTAACATGCTTAGCTAGCAGGTGCAAGCTGAAAGCCAGATCTTTAATTCTTTTGTAGCACAGCTACAAGCAGGCAGATAAAAACTCAATAAGGGAACCGTAAGACAAAGCTCGAGCAAAATTCGTCTTTCTACTTTCAGTAACCCTTAGTGTCAGAGCGAAAACCTTGCGGTACTGCCAAATTCATAACGCCTCTTTTGTTTTCTGCCGACATATTTTTTGTTGTTGTGAATACATAATGTTATCTATGAAATGTCACAATTTCATAATACTTACGAATGGTACAGGAAATGAAATAAACACAACAGTAATTGTCAAAGAGAAATTAATCAGCAGCAGAATTTTCTTTCACGATATCTAAAACGATCTGACAATGCTAAAGTTGTTTACAAACTCTACGCCTGTAGAAACCTACTGGTTCTAACGATGTCATTAAACCAGAGAAGTTTTAAGAGTATTTTCGTCTAGAAAAGAATTGCCTTGACGGTTGATCGATCAAGAGCGGGAAAGGTAAAATTTTACAAATATATGACGAGAGGGACAAGTGCTTGAGAGAGGACTTCCCTATCAATACAAGTGCCTCAGAGACGACTTTCGTATCAATCTCCGGGATAGTTTTGTTTCTCAAATCAACATAGTGCGTTATCATGCAGTAGCACAGGTGATGTAGTTTTGTTGCTCGATTTTCCTACACTGCGATCGAAAGGTGTCTCAGATGTTGGCAACAAATTCCAGCTGTGTTGCAGACACCCTGGGGGCAGAATTCGTAGCCCAAAACACACTTACAGATTTATCAGATGTAAAATATTATGTTCACACTACTCTTTCCTCGAGTTTACGTCTTTTGGTGTGGCTCAGCCTTTCGTTTCTTCTTAGGAAGTTAACGATAAAGGCATCATAACATGTCACCAGTAACATTACTGCATAGGAATGCACGATGAGTGACCTGATGTCGATCAATAATAGTCACACCGTTGATTTTTGTTGTTTCGAATTAGAGCATGCACTACTCCTACACCAGACTTCTGAACTTTGCCTGTTGAATGCAAATGTCGCATGATGGTAAAACGGTAATCTGTCACTTATATCTGTAGTCGAGACTTCCTTAATGTGGAAAATCATTCATGCCAGAACGATCTTTGTTGAAACACGAATATCTTTTTCTGGCGTATTTTTCCCAAAAACACTCGCTCCAAACACAGTTCAAATCTTTCTAGCTGCCTCCTCTGCATTCACCCCTCTGTTATACCAAAAGTAAACGCTGTGTTGCAGATGTTACACCTTTTTCCTCTTGCGACTCAATTTTACAATGCTTAACTGCAGTTCATGATTTTCAAGTATGCAAAATCCAATGCTTAACTGCAAGATGATACCTAGAACTTCAAATTCGAAAAGGACAGTTGATATATACACTAATAGCGTGGCGCCGCGTTCACATGGCGTCTGGCCGGTGGCCGGTAGCCGCTGCAGCGCGAGGATACGCTCGAGCGTAAGCTGTTATGATCGCGACGCAGCCACGAGCTCTCCTGCGGAGTTGTTTCTGGAATACTTGTTATTGCTGGCAGGTAGAATGTTAAATGAATTATCTTCGATGCTCAATCAGACTCATAACTTTAGACCGAAATGTGGTAAAAAAAAGTTGGATGCGAACAGGCGACCATAAATTTAGAATGCACGAAGTGTACATCATTTCGTTCGTTGTACCTGTTCGGGGCGGACGTCGAAAAACACCCGTTTCAGTTCGTTGTTGATCCATTAACTCAGTTTTTTTATTTTATTTTTTATTATTACAGATGGCAGCTAGCCCTCTGATCGAACACACTGAGCTACCATGCCGGCACCACTAGACCACGGGCTCACACAATCCGAGAACATCTCGGAAGTAGACAACACTTCCTCCTAACACTTCCGCATCTAACAGTGTTGCCAGATTGTGTTTTATTAGCCACGTCAAGTGAACGACTCGGACTTAGTCTCTGTGGCGGCCGGCCGGCGGTCAGTATTTTATGACTACAACTTGCATGGGGGCTTAATTAAATATAATTGAAAATACTTTTTAGTTTTCGTAGCTGTATGTCCGATTACGCAAGTCTCGTAAACGGTTGGCCCTGACTAGAATTATTACGCAATCTGACTGCAACAAACAATGTAAGAAAATTTTCGTAAACACAGTTAATTAATTAAGTCCCCAGCAATTATAAAACCTACTAAACCAAAGCACAAGTATAACTGTTCTGTATGTGGGAGTGTGACTCAACGTACATCTGGCACGGTTCTTCTTCAACAAGACAAGAATTTTTAAATACCAATTATACTGACGTGATAAAAGAAAATTACAAGTACTACAATTGCGTAAGGAAACCAGAATTAAACTCTAATACAAGAACACACGCCAGATCCTTTGTTGACTGAACCTGTAATGACTCATTATTTAAAACATGGAATTAATGAAAAAACACGCAATATTTTACCTTCATATATATTGACGAAAAGCACTCTGATCGTTACAGTATTTCCATTAGAATAACATCTGCTATCTCTCCCATCAAATAACTGCATAAAACATGGAACAAACACTCCTTACTACCACATCTCACTCCGACTTCACGACAAGCAGTGCCCACTAGCACATCTCGGCACGAACTGACTTCTACGAGTTCTTAACAGGCACTGACTACTACAAGCTCTCTCCAAGCACTGACTACTACGAGCTCTCAACAAGCACTGTGGAGGCGGCTTAATAATACTCTTTGGCGCAGTGGCTCAGTGTAGCCACCTTTCAAACTGTACGCCAATGTGTTTCATTCACGTATCTGTGTGGCGCTAAAGTGTGGGTATGGATAATAGGTATGCTCAGATTGCGAATCTAACATCTTCCGTAACATCTAATATATTTTAGTTATTCTATCTTAAATGAACTGCGCAGAAGTAAATAACTTGTTAGCAACATCAGATGATATTAAAAGTTTGCCGGCGCGGGTTAGCCGTGCTTTCAACGGCGTCATATCGCGGATCGCACGGCTGCTTGCGCCGTCAGTTCGAATCCTTCCCCGGGCATCTACGTGTGTTAGGTTAGGTTGGTTTAAGTAGTTCTAGGTCTAGGGGCTGATGACATAAGCAGTTTGGTCGCATAGTTCTTGAACCCATTTTTTGACCTTTCGCGTAAATTTACTTTACATAAACGGCCGTATCTTTAGATTGCGTTGACATAGAAGCTCACTTTTTTACGCCACCAAGGAACCGGTTACCGCAAGAAGTGCAATACATTTCCGCTTATTATGTGCACCCGTTCTGGAGGTAAACGGGTTTTAAGGGTTGGGTAGACCGATAGACGGTCAAGAAAGTGAGACTAGTAGGGTTCCGTTTTTACCGGTTTAGGGGCCGACATCCTAAGAACGAAAACAGCTACGACAGCTACTGAAGATGAGAGCCGCATAAATAACACCCCTTACTCTTTATTCGAAATGTTCTAGTTTCAGTCGATACATCACCATATTAATCGTAGCTACGCTTTCTATCCAAATCACGTTTACAGGAATGCAAATAGAATCCATATGCCTATATACGTGGTGATTCACATCCCAGTTTTAATACCACCGCGTTTTAGAAGTGCGAACATTCCCATTGCTAGCTAGCTTAAGAAACACTTCGGCTAATGAACGTTTTCTGGCTGTGGCGAGTCTAGTGGAGAATTCTAAACAGTGTACAATATGTTTGGCAGCTATGTAACCGTTTATTTCCTGGGGTGGTGCAGAATTATCCTACTAAATTTACTCTCTGATAACAGTATTTTGTTATTTCGATAAACATCCCGAATGATTGTCACATAAGCGGTGACATAAAGGAAGAAAATTCATGTTTTTGAGTCCAGAAAGCTCTATGCAACAGAAACTGCAGACCATTTTGCCATTTACATTGCGAAATTGCCGGCTTATTCATGTCTGGGGTAATAATAGTGGGCTATTTGCTTGGGTTGCCTGCTAGCGTAGTGAAAGGAAGGTCTGGTTTGTTTTCGGTTGTAATCTCGATGGAGGCAGGTAGAATATAAGTAAAGCAATTTTAAGAAATTCTCGCGCCCCCAATACGTTTTATCGCTACCTTTATTCTGTACTGGCGACCTGTGGATGTCAATATGACACTCTTGTAGAATTTCATACATGTTACTGCCTACTTTTTCCGCTTCTGTCAATAATGGATTTGACTTATGTATGGCACTGAATGATTTTTAACTGAATTTCGTTACGAATCTTCACGCATTGCTAAATTTGCACACTTTCATGGTAGGTCAGCAACGGCAATCCAGTATGACTAGTCTGAACGTTGACACAGACCGTTTCGCGGCCGAATGCGGATAATATTTTGCTAATTCGTAACAATCTGGGGTTCTTTGTCTTACTAAAAGAGTTATGTTATGTCGATAAGTTGAAATTCATTTTTTTTGGTACAGTTCTTACCAATTAGCGTTTCTTGTTTCAGTTCTGACTTATATTTACGTGTTGTATTTAACACACTAATCAGCATTAATATAGCCTTACAAATTATTGAAAACAGTCTAAAAAAGTTCAGATAGTTTGTCAATTTCACGCCTGTGCATAGTATGTTGGTAGCACTTCGTCGCCTTGCCTGTTATGCTGTATAGCAGACTTGAAAGCCGTGCGGATCAGCATAAAGAAAAGGCGAGGGGTATCGCTCGTTTTGTCCACGACTGTACCTCAAGCAGAATCTCCGCAAGAGAGCAAATACAAGAATGAACAGAATAAAACAAACTCTTCAGTTTACAATGAAGAGCGTCACAGCTGTTGGTGGTACTGCTGCAGGTGGGTATGCGGAAACACGGCTCCAAGAGGGGGTGTTAAAACTTCTCGAAAACGTACCCGGTAAATTCTCCTATTGGAGGATTCTGTTTTAAGCCGTTCTCCATGTCTTCCCCTCACCCAGTCACCAGGGTAACTGCCTTGAAATCATCAATGAAGCACTCCATCACCACATCTAGACGCAAGAAAGGCAGCCCGATGAAGTTACTCGAGCACAGGCACTCTGGCGTGTTGCAATTTGCCTTATACGTCCATTATAAACAGTAGATGCGACATTTATGTGTACATGAAATCTGTAGCTACTTTCATGACTCTGTGAACGGAAAAAATTTGAAACACATGTATGAGTGGTTTAATTGTAAATTATTATATGTTACTATTTAGATGTTATTGGTTAGATGTATGTATCAATGTTAATATTAAAATTTGTATTTTCACTTATTTGGTGTCTCTTGGAGCGCGATCGGCGGTTCCTGATACACCTGGTTGGAGTTCTGTGGCAGCGCTACCGGAAGAGGCGTGGTACATCCGCGTCCAGTGACTGGGCGGCGCTTGCCGCTGTGTCTTCGTCTAACGGCCGATGCTGAAATCTTCATTGACAACATCTGCGGCCGAATAGATTGCCTCCTTTGTGGTATTGATGGTCTATGATACCACAAATAAGACAGATGAAGCGGATATGTGAAACACCTACATGAGTAGTGAGTAAGTAAAAGTTAATGAAATCGATTGCATGAGGAGAACGGCGTGTTTCTCGAACGCGACTAAATGACTGTCCGTACTTCACAAGTTTCGATAGAGAGAATCGAGGAGCGATAATGCGATTAGTCGATAAACCGATAAGTCTGTTCGGTCCGCAATTCACATGGAAACATAATGAAGTGGAACCCCGTGTAAGTAGTTCGCATGCAACCGACCTACTAGCCATCGGCTAACCCTGATGTTTCCGGACTGTGAAATGGATTCGCTGAAATGAGGGGCCCAGTCTGTGCCATCGTCTAACACCCCAGCCATTTTTAGGGTCCTGGGTTCGGAGTTGGGCCTTCGCACATCCTACCCAAACTATAGAGCGCCGGCGGTACTGTTCCTGGTTTGGCCTCACCACACCTGTCGAACAGAACGGGGAGGGATTAGTGTTTAATGTCAACAACGATGTCATTAGAGACGGAGCTCAAGCTCGGATTAGGGAAGAATGGGGATGGAAAGCGGCCGTTCCCTTTCAAAGGAACCATCTCGGCATTTGCCAGAATCTATTAACGGAAATAGCGAAAAACCTAAGTAAGGATGGTCCGACGCGGTACTGAACCGTCGTCCTCCTGAATGCGAGTCCAGTGTGCTAGCCACTGCGACACTTCGCTCTGTGTCATGGCGGCTGGCGTCTGCGATGCCGCCAACAGCCACCGCTGTGTCGGTACACGGCCGAGGATGCCACAGGTTGCCTACCAGATCTGACTGTCGCCGGGGTCGCTGACAGTAGTGTTCTGTACAAAAAGCATCAAGTAATAAACAGCGTTCTTGTTTAGTAGGCCTTCTTGACACTGCAAGCGCTGTGGTACTGGAGAACCCTACCACAGCTTCGCACACACACAACTCTGGAGCCAGAATCGGCCAGCTAGTAACACAGGAATCAAAAGTGGCTGCGCTGCGTTACTGCATTAATATGTAGCAACTTTCAACCAAATTAGATGTTTAGTTTTGAAAGCTACTCTACTTTGTAACATTTTCCCATTGAAACTCTGAACGTAACCACGCAGCCTCCAGTTTCCAGCAGCTACTGTAAGATCATCATTCCATTTTTATTTAATATTTCACTTGGAATGAATTATACGCTACAAAACTACACTCAGAGATTTCGAGGAAATGACCGTCCACAACAGATTTCGGACCCGATGTTAATCTTACGTTACCCCGACCTCACCCTTATTCCACTATTAGGGACAAAATTTCATTGGGTATCTCGTCAATCAGTCAACGTCCGTGAATGCCTTTTGTCGATTCTTCAAATATAGTATGACTACTTTCGATGTTACCGTCATCGCAGCACCAACCTTCGCCAATCGGTGGTAGGTCTTCTCCAACCAGTGTGTTTCCATATGGCACCTGATGTGTGTACGGTTGCTATTTGAAATCGCTCCACCCATTACATACTTACGGATTGCATGGTCTTCCATTTCCAGTTCCACAATCGCTTCAACCCCTGTGGGTTAAGTATCGCCGGAACTGTCACCAGTCAGCACAGCAACCTTGAATATTACGAATCGGACACAAATACAGTTCATTTACTATTATCTTCATGGACTGACAGAACGGGAAGTGTTACATAGGCAACACGTTGAATTAATGCTGCCAAATTAATATTCGAGTACTTCAATGTGTGTGATATATGTTGATCACAATTTCTTCCCTATGTGAGCTTATTCCCATTACCACTACACAATAAAGAGATATACACTGCCGCATATACATAGGGCAGACCATTCGTACCATTGAGGACCGATGCCGAGAACATCAGCGGCACATTAGACTGCAACAGCCCAGTAAGTCGGCAATCACTGAGCATTGCCTGTCGGAACTCCACAGCATGGATTATGACCAAACCAAGGTTCTGAGACAGACTTCCAAATACTGGGACTGTGTCATCAAAGAAGCCATAGAGATCAGAGTAAGGGAGCCACAACTAAATCGTGATAGCTGTAACTTCCTAAGGAAGGCGTGGGAACCCGCGATCACCCGGATTAAGAAGAAAAGGATATTTCCCAGAGTGTACCGACTTCGGGGGAGGAGGGCAGAATAACGAGAGCGGTGTCGGCAGACCCTCCTGAACGAGAAGACCTAGGACGCAGCGCCCAGACGGCGGGAGAACGGACGCTGTACCTGGACCGCTCGCGGGGCGCGGACCACGCCGACTCATAGGAAGCGCCTGGAGGAGGACGGAGATTGTCCTATATATACCTTGCGCCTGCCCACCGCTGGTCAGTACATCAGCGCACCTGATGATGACAACGTGGTCGATTGCAGAAACATTGTGTCCTATGCACACTCATACCAGGTTGTTCACCCGAAATTTATTTCGTCATAAAATACGCCTGGACAAATTGAAGAATCACATGTGAGTACATGATGGCTGTTGCATGTGTCTCACGGTAATGGAAATTTTCAGATCGAGATTGTAACACAGCCTTCCCAGCGAACGCGCACATGCATCTTATTTCCATGTTTCGGTATTTGAGAAAAGTCTGATAATTGGCACGAGGGATATTGAGCATCATACCAAAATATCGCTATGACAGTTGGATGTACTGCAAAGACCACAGGACGAGAGCTGAGGACTCAGGGCCGAAGTGTGGTAGGAAAACAAGGCACATGTCCATCTGAAATGAGGACTACTTTCACGAACAGACGGATAACAAGAGCTGAAATCCCGGCAGAGGCTACAGGCAGCCACCATGAACCGTTGGGAACAGATTACTGGAAGCTGGGCTGACATCTCGAGCTACCATACGTCGCTTACCACATATACTGTATTAAAGAGAGTTCCATGCTGCAGAGCGAGAGTCATTTGGGGTATGAAGTGGGGTTCTGTGGGGTTCGCCGATGAGCCTCCCTTTCTTTATTGCTGCAAGGTCGACGCCATTGTGTCAGTAGACGATGTTGTGAATGATCGAGGGAAACAGTGCTTCTCACGGCCCATTCTCTCCTGTTCCAGCAATGATGGTGCGGGGAGATCTCTGAAACGATAAGAGGTCTGAGCTGTAGGCTAAATGAACGATAGTATGTAATACGAATGATACGCCTTGTTGCGAAGCCTTTCGTGATTAGGGTACCAAATGGCATTTCCAGTGGGACACTGCACGGCCACGCCATGCAGTTCATACCAAAAAAACCTTGAACAATTTACCGACCAATTATTGCTCTACCCAGTCCACTTATTTGATATGTCACCCTTACACTATGCCCAGGATGCGATGAGAAACCGAATACATTTTAAGACTTCCCTGGTAACTGTCTTCATGAAGTGATGCAGCACGTTTTCCAGGTCTGGCATGAAATTCTACAACATTGCACTTGGAGACTGTACGAGGGGCGTTTGAAAAGTCCGTGCAAAAATAAACCAACTTTCGTGTTTGGGGTAGACCTATTTTATTTTTCGACATAGTCTTCTTTAAGATTTATATACTCCGTCCAACGCTGTTCTACTTTGTTGATCCCTCCCGAATAAAAGGAATTGTTCAAGTACGCAAAATAGCTAATAGTTGCTGCAATCACCTCGTCGTTTGAATAAAATCTTTGTCCCGCCATCCATTTCTTCAAATTGCAGAATACTAGTCCGAAGGAGCCACCTCTGGTGAGTAGGGGGGAGGGGGGGGATGATGTGAAACGAGTTGGAATCCTATTTCCATTAATTTTGAGACCAAAACTGCTGAGGTGTGTGCTGGTGCCTTGTCATGATGGAAAAGGACGGTCCAATAACGATGAATAATATTCACCTGTAATAGTTTTACCCCTTTCGAGATAGTCGATGAGGATTATTCCTTGCGAATCCCAAAAGACAGTCGCCACAACCTTTCCGGACGAAGAAATGATCTTCGCCTGTTTTGGCGCAGATTCTCCCTTGGTAACCCATTGTTTGGATTGCTGTTTGGTCTCAGGAGTGTAGTAATACATCCATGTTTCATCCCTAGTGACGGAACGACGCTTAAAGTCCTGCGGATTCTTCCTGAACAGCTGCAAACCATCCTTGCAATACCTCACACGATTCTGCTTTTGATCAAGCGTGAGCAATCGCGGAACCCATCTTGCGGATAGCTTTTGTCATGCCCAAATGTTTATGTAAAATATTAAGTATCCGTTCATTCGAGATGCCCACAGCACTAGCAATCTCATGCACCTTAACTCTTCTGTCATCCATCACCATATCATGGATTTTATCAATGATTTCTGGAGCCGTAACCTCCACAGCGCGTCCAGAACGTTCAGCATCACTTGTGCCCATATGGCCACTCCGAAAATTTTGAAACCACTTATAAATTGTTCTAATCGAAAGTGCAGAGTCATCGTAATGTTTATCAAGCTTCTCTTTAGCCGGCTGAGGCGTTTTGCCTTTCATAAACTAATGTTTAATCACCACACGAAATTATTTTTCTTCTATTTTTTGACAATCACTCGACTACCATGATTCACACGAATGCCAAACACAAAGAAATAGACCAATGTGGCTGAAACTTCCCATCTTCCCATAGCTTTCTCATGCTCAAATGTTTATGCAAAATATTAAGTATCCGTTCATTCGAGATGCCCACAGCACTAGCAATCTCACGCATCTTAACTCTTCTGTCATCCATCACCTTATCATGGATTTTATCAATGATTTCTGGAGTCGTAACCTCCACAGGGCGTCCAGAACGTTCAGCATCACTTGTGCCCATATGGCCACTCCGGAAATTTTGAAACCACTTATAAACTGTTCTAATCGAAAGTGCAGAGTCACCGTAATGTTTATCAAGCTTCACTTTAGCCTCCTGAGGTGTTTTGAATTTCGTAAAGTAATGTTTAATCACCACACGAAATTATTTTTCGTCCATATTTTGACACTCACTCGACTTCCTTGATTCACACGAATGGCAAACACAAATAAACAGACCAATGTGGCTGAAACTTCGTGTGCGATCTTTTCAAAGATGCTACTAAGTAAACATGACCTCTATACGCGCCGGTGGTGCCATCTCTCGGACTTTGCACGGACTTTTCAAACGCTCCTCGTATGCTTGCATCGCACAATGAATATTGTTGTTGTGTTGTTGTTGTTGTTGTTGTGGTCTTCAGTCCTGAGATTGGTTTGATGCAGCTCTCCATGTTACTGTATCCTGTGCAACCCTCTTCATCTCCCAGTACCTACTGTAACCTACATCCTTCTGAGTCTGCTTAATGTATTCATCTCTTGGTCTCCCTCTACGATTTTTACCCTGCACGCTGCCCTCCAGTACTAAATTGGGGATACCTTGATGCCTCAGATCATGTCTTACCAACCGATCCCTTCTTCTAGTCAAGTTGTGCCACAAACTCCTCTTCCCCCCAATTCTATTCAATACCTCCTCATCAGTTATGTGATCTACCCATGTAATCTTCAGCACTCTTCTGTAGCACCACATTTCGAAGGCTTCTATTCTCTTCTTGTCCAAACTAGTTATCGTCCACGTTTCCATTCCATACATGGCTACACTCCATACAAATACTTTCAGAAACGACTTCCTGACACTTAAATCTATACTCGATGTTAACAAATTTCTCTTCTTCAGAAATGCTTTCCTTGCCATTGCCAGTCTACATTTTATATCCTCTCTACTTCGTCCATCATCAGTTATTTTGCTCCCCAAATAGCAAAACTCCTTTACTACTTTAATTGGCTCATTTCCTAATCTGATTCGCTCAGCATCACCCAACTAAGTTCGACTACATTCCATTATCTTCGTTTTGCTGTTGTTGATGTTCATCTTATACTCTCCTTTAAAGACACTGTCCATTCCGTTCAACTGCTCTTCGAAGTCCTTTGCTGTCTCTGACAGAATTACAATGTCATCGGCGAACTTCAAAGTTTTTATTTCTTCTCCATGGATTTTAATACCTACTCTGAACTTTTCTTTCGTTTCCTTTATTGCTTACTCAATATACAGATTGAATAGCAACGCCGGCCGCGGTGGTCTAGCGGTTCTAGGCGCTCAGTCCGGAACCGCGCGACTGCTACGGTCGCATGTTCGAATCCTGCATGGATGTGTGTGATGTCCTTAGGTTAGTTAGGTTTCAGTAGTTCTAAGTTCTAGGCGACTTGTGACCTAAGATGTTGAGTCCCATACTGCTTAGAGCCATTTGAACGATTTTTATGTGTCTCTGTTGGTGACACATAGTACTGATACTAATGATGGACATTAGTTGACCCGGAATTAAATTTTAATCGTATGATAAACACCTCCACGAAGATCGATAAATCGCCCCTTCACATCCCTTCAGAATGTACTATTGCAACGGTAAGATGCGAATTAAACTTTGGATGCCTCATTGATCAGAATACCTAAGATATTGTGTCGTTTACAAAACTCCGATCGAGTTTGCTCAAAAGATATAAGTGGTCCAGCCGGCCGATGCAACACGTGCACTAATCTGTCGCTAAGACGGGTGCGAGCGCGGCAGTAGCGTAGTGTAGGGTAGGGTAGGGTATGGAGTTGGACGCCGGCCCCGGCGCACGCGCAGATCGGTCGCAGCCGCCGGCGGCGAAGCGCTCGCCGCCCAGAGCGGCAGTGTGGCGCTGACGCGACGCGAGCGCAGAGAAGCGGCGCTGCCCAGCCCGGCCCAGCACGGCACGGCACGGCTCGCACCCACGGCGAGAGGCGCGCGCGCTACGCGACGCCACTGTCCGTCGCGTACCCTACCCTGCCCTGACCTGAACCGAGGACCTCCGCTTGCAAGTAAGTGCTGGTGCCGTCTCCAGGCACCTGCTCACCGCAACAACCTTTCTCTACTACAGAGCGTTTCCCTATTTCTCCCCCTCTTGCACGAAAACTTGAGAAAATATTAGTCGGCTGCAAATGTTGTCAAACATGCTCTTGACGTAAAGTTACACATCTCACGAAACGTAAAGGTGTGGCTACCTATGACTACCTGCTTAATCTGAGTCTTAACGTTGAACAAGTGTCTGTCAGTAAAAGTGAAGACTCGAAGTGACACCTTCACACAGTCTCAGCTGTTACTTAAAGGTAGGCCATATTCACTGCTAATATTCTGGGATACTGCAGTTTGCAAGAGAGACTAAGGGTACGCAAGACTGAGTGTAAAACTACTGCGCTTTTAAATGTAAAGAACGACACCACGAGTGATCACAGATTCATCTGAAAGAACATTGTGCTAGAAACTCTGCTAAATTTTAACCTTGCAGCCACTCAATTAAAGAAGCCTAGTATCTCCTGCAACTGACTACCATAGTGATGTCTTATCCTCCTTGCACATCATAATAGGCCTTATTGACAGATACAAGAGTTATGATTGTGATGAACCAGATTAATGGTTAATTACTCATTCTACTACCAGACACAAACAATCATAAACATATAACACATTAGACAACATTACAACGTGACTTTCTTGCATTGTTTTCCGCCAGTCTCTGGCGCTATGTTGCAGAATTGTTACATTTCTGTTTGCTGAGCTGAAGGCTTAAAGCGATATAAGGATTCCGAAGATACTCAGCTGACGACGAGTCCTGCGGAACGTATCACATAGTAATGTTATTAAGCTATGATGTTACCATAACTGTACGTACCTGGTATCAAACGTTACGAATCACAATAATGCAAATCCAGGGACATCGTCCACAGAATAATTTATGTGACCATTTCTTTTTTACGTACCCTTCAGTCTATATTCATTCGTGTTTTAAAAAATTGCAAGAGCAATAATGTAATAAACTGATTGCATATGAAGATTGTCGCTCAGAGCGCAACCTGCTATTCTTACTGCTAATTGTTTATAAAACTATCTTAAAGAGTGCTCTCTATCATGCTCCTGACATTGTATAAACACAGTAACAATTTAAATACGCAACAGTTAAAGGTAAGATGAAAACAGTTCGTTTAGCGAAAGCTTTTACTGAGAAATGTAGTTTCGTTCGAGGTCACATTGTGATGAACAGTCGATGACACAAAAGCTACTGTTCACAACATTTTTTCCTGTTGCTCCACAAAGCTTCGCAATATGAACAGTCCTTGGCTAAAATATCACAAAAAAGTGCTGATGTACCTGAAATGAAACACATCCATATGATAGTCAATAATCTTCCACGAAATGTTAATTTCACAGAACGCGATAGCTCATACGAATAGAAGATGCTCTGAATGCGAATGACAATGAAAGAATAGCGGACTTCCCGAATTTTCCTTTATTTGCCAGTTCCATGTATCCACACTGCTCCGTGGCTGTCACAGATTTGTACCGTCAAGGACTAAGATACTCATCCCTACAAGCGTGATTAGTTACGACATGTCTTACGCGAATTCAGTTTCTTCTAAAGTAGAAAATGTTTATTGTACAGTAAGTACTTATAAAAGTCATTGCTCGGCACAAATATGCCGAGCATTACTGTGTCGTCGTAATTTAAATTATAATTAAATTATAATTATTCCATTGGAGAACAATAATTATTGTTCTCAAATGGATAGGGGACGTCGGTTCATCTAGGCTGAAAACACGTAGGATTTTTTTTATAGTGTACAACACTTATAACGAATTCATTTGGAAGGAATATTCGGTTAATTTTATGCAAAATGTCCTACATTTTCGTTGCTTCATGTGTGAAATGAATTAGAGACAAAGAGTGTCTACCCTTTTGCAACTGTCGCTCCTTTGCAATACTTTTTATTGGTGTATTAGATGGAATTAGTACATTGGAAGGGGGTGCTTTAAAATGTGGTGATTGCTTATACGGCACTGTAGACATAATTATAAGAAAACTAATTGACAAAGTGTGGTGTTAGATACAATACAACTCAGCAATTTCTGGATGATATTCGACGAAATGTAAAGACAGACGGGTTATTGGCCTCAAGTTTTACAAAGTAATTTGGTAAAGCCTCAGTGCAATCTTTCAGATGCTATCAAGGAATGATAAAAAGTCTCCGTTATAGATGCTTCAGCCGAATTTAGTTCCTCGTCTCCGCCTGCCTGCCCTAAAATGTTTCTGAAATTCCTATACCTCTTTGTCACCTTGCGAGATACAGTAATTAGTTTTCCACAGGTCATAATTAAGCGCTTTTGGGGCAGACTCATTACGAAACTCGTATTAAACTTCGACCTACGGCTCGCTGGTGTTGAAAGCAAACAAAGTACACGCAGCAAGACGAGGGAAGCCGCAGACGTTCCGGAATATAGGGAACTCTGTTGGCAAAGAGCTCTTCGCCAGCTTTGATGCACTACTCGTGGCCTTACACCTGGTCGGGATCAACGAACGGATACGCCGTTTCATTGCTTTTACGGCTCTGACGTGATCAAAGTATTCCGCGTCAGTGAATGAAACAAAACCTGACCTTCTAATTACTTTCAAAGAGTATTCTCTCCAAACGAAATTAGCATTTAACTCCTAGCCGAAGATTTTTACACTGATACCAATGATCTAGGCATACGAATTAGTAAAGAAGAAACAGCTAGTTTTTACAAAGGCTTTCATTTGCCAGTAGTAATACATGATTACAAGAGTAATGCCTTATTTCTCATAAGTATTAAACTTTGATATGTTGCTAATGATCCCGCGGGACTTCATTATTTCGACGACAGTAAATAAGATGCCTGCACAGTAAATTTCTTCAACATAAAATTAATTGGAATAAAGCATGTATCATTAGAAGTTTACTGATCTGTCTATCAGTAAAGATATCACTGCGAGATTTTGTTTCAAACAATAGTGAAAAACTCGTCGATATTCAGTACACTCTTAAAAATAAAAGTTCCAGAAGGCTTTTGACACATACACTGAATACATTTCCAATTTATGATGGATATTTCATTAAGCCGTTTTACTACCCTTAAATATTTCATTTTTTTAAACATCAACGCACAGGTGTCTGGACTGTACCAGTTGTAAGTTATTTGGCAGCAACATTTAAAATCGTTCACTTTTAAGCCACTGATGGATGTAAAAGTTCTTTTGCAGCATGTGAAAAAATTTTTTTCTTAAACGAATTTGTAAACAGTACTAAATTTTTCAGACCACTGAAAATGTTCATGTTCAGTAACATTTAACGTTAATTGAGTAGATAGTGTCGCAGTGAATGAACTGGATTACTCAACTTTATACACTTATAATGTAAGGGTTCCAATAAGTTAATGAACAGTTATAGTGTAAGGGTTCCATAAAGTTAATGAACAGTTCAATCGAGAATTATGACTGGCAATAGCATAACACCCGTGAACTATTTTTAAATTGTTCAAAAATACAGTGCATGTGGAAGGACTCTATAATTGGGGAAGTTGACTAACATAGCCACGCGTTATTCCTTTGGGTTTACGCTTTCCTACCTATAACTAATTCTACCATATATTTATTTAGTTCATTGTCTCAAGCGAAAAATTGTTTTCTGATTTACATTGAAGGACACGTTTACGTTCACTGTGGCTTTACGTAAATAACTCCCGCGTTTCGGCTTCTCGCTGTGCTCGTATCAGCTTCAATAAGGGGAATACCGTTATGAAATTTTCCAAAGACACTGGAGATTAAAAATATTTATTGCAAATTTCGGCCGTTTTTTGAAACAAATATTTCTATTTCTTGCAGTCTGCACAGGTAATTTAACATTTTGGATCTGAAATATTCGTTAACATGTTACATTAAACGTCAAGAAAGTTACTATTTCACGTACTGTGCAAGGATCTACATCTACATCTACATCTACATTGATACTCCGCAAGCCACCCAACGGTGTGTGGCGGAGGGCACTTCACGTGCCACTGTCATTACCTCCCTTTCCTGTTCCAGTCGCGTATGGTTCGCGGGAAGAACGACTGTCTGAAAGCCTCCGTGCGCGCTCTAATCTCTCTAATTTTACATTCGTGATCTCCTCGGGAAGTATAAGTAGGGGGAAGCAATATATTCGATACCTCATCCAGAAACGCACCCTCTCGAAACCTGGCGAGCAAGCTACACCGCGATGCAGAGCGCCTCTCTTGCAGAGTCTGCCACTTGAGTTTATTAAACATCTCCGTAACGCTATCACGGTTACCAAATAACCCAGTGACGAAACGCGCCGCTCTTCTTTGGATCTTCTCTATCTCCTCCGTCAACCCGACCTGGTACGGATCCCACACTGATGAGCAACACTCAAGTATAGGTCGAACGAGTGTTTTGTAAGCCACCTCCTTTGTTGATGGACTACATTTTCTAAGCACTCTCCCAATGAATCTCAACCTGGTACCCGCCTTACCAACAATTAGTTTTATATGATCATTCCACTTCAAATCGTTCCGTACGCATACTCCCAGATATTTTACAGAAGTAACTGCTACCAGTGTTTGTTCCGCTATCATATAATCATACAATAAAGGATCCTTCTTTCTATGTATTCGCAATATATTACATTTGTCTATGTTAAGGGTCAGTTGCCACTCCCTGCACCAAGTGCCTATCCGCTGCAGATCTTCCTGTATTTCGCTACAATTTTCTAATGCAGCAACTTCTCTGTATACTACAGCATCATCCGCGAAAAGCCGCATGGAACTTCCGACACTATCTACTAAGTCATTTATATATATTGTGAAAAGCAATGGTCCCATAACACTCCCCTGTGGCACGCCAGAGGTTACTTTAACGTCTGTAGACGTCTCTCCATTGATAACAACATGCTGTGTTCTGTTTGCTAAAAACTCTTCAATCCAGCCACACAGCTGGTCTGATATTCCGTAGGCTCTTACTTTGTTTATCAGGCGACAGTGCGGAACTGTATCGAACGCCTTCCGGAAGTCAAGAAAAATAGCATCTACCTGGGAGCCTGTATCTAATATTTTCTGGGTCTCATGAACAAATAAAGCGAGTTGGGTCTCACACGATCGCTGTTTCCGGAATCCATGTTGATTCCTACATAGTAGATTCTGGGTTTCCAGAAATGACATGATACGCGAGCAAAAAACATGTTCTAAAATTCTACAAGAGATCGACGTAAGAGATATAGGTCTATAGTTTTGCGCATCTGCTCGACGACCCTTCTTGAAGACTGGGACTATCTGTGCTCTTTTCCAATCATTTGGAACCCTCCGTTCCTCTAGAGACTTGCGGTACACGGCTGTTAGAAGGGGGGCAAGTTCTTTCGCGTACTCTGTGTAGAATCGAATTGGTATCCCGTCAGGTCCAGTGGACTTTCCTCTATTGAGTGATTCCAGTTGCTTTTCTATTCCTTGGACACTTATTTCGATGTCAGCCATTTTTTCGTTTGTGCGAGGATTTAGAGAAGGAACTGCAGTGCGGTCTTCCTCTGTGAAACAGCTTTGGAAAAAGGTGTTTAGTATTTCAGCTTTACGCGTGTAAGAAAGAATGTTTAGAAGCCTTTCCAAACTAAACAACGCAATGAGACAAGAAATTAATTAGACTCGAGAATCTGTAAACTGTTATCAGTAATTTTTTATTATTACATGTTTCTTCGTTTTTCATTCAGCTGTCATGTACCGTAGTACGCATTATTACTGAGGTGAATTGTTTGGTGGTACACATTCCGGATTGAAGCGGTTTATGCTGTAAACAACGTGCACAGTGAGTGGCGCGGAGAGTAAATACTGCCGTCGTCATACGCACACGTGGGGCTGGGTTCGATGCCAGCATTGTTTACGCGTTTCCATTGTACATCCCAAGCAGTGTCCATAACCCCAGGTGCGTACTGTGCAACGCTTTCGGCTGCTGTCTATTGAATCCTCAATTCGACATCTGTTGTGAAAGTTGTTCACCTGTAGAAATGCAGTTATATTCCACACGGGTGTTTCTTTCTCACAGACTAGCTGAGGTGTTTGGAATCGTGAAAGAATATTTTTGATTTGAGGTATTATTCGATGAACGATTGGACCAGAGTGAAACATTTATGAGAGTAATTTGAACTGAGAGCTGGAGTCAGTTTTTCGACGGGTGTTAAAAACACTAATATATTGACTTTAAATGTAAAAAAAAAAAACTTGGAATCCTCTTGTATCGTTAATGGCTGAGAGATTGTGTGCTAAATATAACTTCCTATTATCACTGTTTCTGACTTCGTCGACTCCATAAATGTATCCATATTGTAACGGCTTCGCTAACTCTCCGTCTCATATCACTGATGCAACTTGAACGCTATGGAACTGTACCATTGTCAGAACCTCCTTTTAAATTATTAATACTTTATCACCAATGATGTAAAATTCCTAGTTAAAATAATGAAGATAGACGTCCGGTGTTCTGAGAACTTTTCATAACATAATTTAGTGGTTCAAATGGGTCTGAGCACTATGGGACTCAACATCTTAGGTTATAAGTCCCCTAGAACTTAGAACTACTTAAACCTAACTAACCCAAGGACATGACACACACCCATGCCCGAGGCAGGATTCAAACCTTCGACCGCAGCAGTCTCGCGGTTCCGGACTGCAGCGCCAGAACCGCACGGCCACCGCGGCCGGCGATAATTTAGTGTTTCTTTTTAATTTAAGTATTACGTCCTCTTATATTCATTCCATTTTGCGTCGAACTGATGTCGATTTGCAGTCGCTATGACTTATGTCTTCCCACGCAATATCGCCTAGTAATATGGTCTATTAAAAAATCGCTTTATGCCTAAACTGTAACCTGCCAACAAATGAATTCAAGACATAAAATTAAACAAAACTCAAGAAAATTAAAAGGAAATATAGCAATATATCGCCTGGTTTAAAAGAAGAAAACTTGAGCTTATCTAAAGATGAGCTGCTTTCCTTTCCCAGTAATGATGCTAGAGGTAAGTTAATGTCAGAACTTTAAAACGCATATAAATCAGTTGCAAAATCGCAAAACTTCTGAATGTTTCTGCCTTAATCGATTTCATGACGGGTCTGCAGAACCGAAAAGTAATGTGTAGTTTTAAATGATAATGATATGGATAATGGTGTTGGTGGTGGTTGTGGTGGTGGTGGTTGTCATGTGGCTATTGTCCTTAGAGCAATCCATTCGACCTGTCCTGCCTCGGGCATGGATGTGTGTGATGTCCTTAGGTTAGTTAGGTTTAAGTAGTTCTAAGTCTAGGGGACTTATGACCTAAGATGTTGAGTCACATAGTGCTCAGAGCCATTCGACCTGATGCCATTTAGATTGACGGTCTGTCCCTATACTTATTTTATCAAGCAGCTCCGCATTTGGTCTAATGAAACTGTGACGTATAACATTACTTTGTACAGCAAAAACTACTAGCGGCTGAGTGGAGCAGGCTCGTCTGGGCAGTTTACTGTACGCATCGTGCCGTGCCTGGTCGCCATACTTCTGCTAGGTTGTCGGCAGAATTGGATTTAGTCTTTAACATTACATTCGACAACCAGAGCATTTGTACTTGGTAAATGCATGGTAAACACTGCGCTGTCTTACAGTATATTCATTCACAACCGGTCTCGATCACTGATCATCTTCAGAGTGGAAAAATATTGTGACAGCTTCACATGTCATACGTGCTATTTAACCAGAAAAGATGACATAGCTGACTTGCAAACAACAGAAAGAGATACTTCACGCCTTATACCGGCTTAATCAAACAGCAAACATTAAAAATGAAGCCACGTGACATCAGTAAGTGCACAGCCCCATTGCTCAGGCACAGCAACATCCAGCAGGTTAACACAAACCCAAATTATTATAACGCAAAATCAACTGTAGTCTGTTTGGCGAAGTACCTACCGCTTCCCATGACAGATTTTAAAAAAGGCAGTCTTTTTGAGGTAGGGGTCAGCTGCGACAAATGCCCCTGAAAGTCGTAACAGTCTGTTCGGGGCCAGAGGTGCGTAAATCTCGTGGACTGGAGCCATTGTGGCTAGGGAACAATAAGCGTGTTCTTCATCAGCCAGGTATGGCCAAGTAAAACCGCCGCCTTTTACTGCGCCAGAGGTGCGACACAATCGAGAAAATAACTAACAGCAGTGCGAAGAACGTCAGGCCCGATACACAAGGTATTTATAACTTGCTGAATGAGAGCTGCAGTTCCTGCACGCCGCACATAAAGCAACGTATGTCTGAAGCAACAATAAATCTGCCGAGAGATACCGGCAGTTCACAGCGGCTTTTACGCCGTTTCCTTTAACAAAATCTTCGAAGGAAAATACGCGCACGTCACCCGAAATTTTTGGTCTTAGTTCAAGGACACCGCGCATAGGCTAATCTGAAGTTTTATCGGGCTCCATCACGAAGTATGTGCGATCAAGACTACATGAAACAAATAGAGCGCCGGCGGAGTGTTGTGAGACTAATGTCTTGAGCATTGACGTCGTTAGCTACCTTTGCAGACACAGCTTTAACTGATTCAGGATCTTTAAAGAATTCTTCTACTCGTAAGTGATGTAGTACTTCGTTTTTGATGTTCTCGCTATCAGCACGGTATAGTCCGCTGTTACCTTCATATTTTTAATAACACAATACAACTTCAAATAAAGGGATCGAGAATTGCGGTGTTGTGGATTAGAGTCTGGTTTCGCACTCGGGAGGTCTAGGGTTCACTTCCTCCTGGCTATCCAATTATACGTCTTCAATGACTTCCCTAAGTTGCTTAACGCAAACGCAGCAGTTTCTTCCCCCAATAATTTCTCTGTACGAACTTGTGTATCCTTTACAATAACGTTGTCATTCACGGCAAGTTAAAGCCCAGCTCTATAAACAGAAGATGATTAGAAATTTCCTTTCAAAAATGCAACCAAGTATGTAATCGTTATTATTTACTCTGAATACAAAACGTTTTCAGTGAGACTTACAGTTCAGCAACATATAGTCCTCCGTCCTATTTTGCAGTATCAGTTATTTTGTTTTGGACATCCGTTTTTATCCAGTCAGATCAATTGTTTGATTCTCAAACAAAATTGTTTGCTTTCATTTTATGGGAGTGATGCATTTGCTTACTCATTTACTACGATGAAATAATTCCTATGGCACATTACCTCTTTGATTTTGTGGTTACTGCCTGGCTAACGTACAGACAACGTTTAAACTGGAGACCGTTAACTATCAGAAGCCTTTTGCGTCCCAGTAGTCTTACGTTCACTAACTTCTGAAACATTTTTGTGTCAGTTTCGATTTTTCTATGCTGTTGCTTGGTCTTTTCTAAGCCAATACACCTTTATTTTAGGAGGGAGAATGGTGGGGCTATAGGGCTGTACAACATAAACTAGCTACAAAGGGCTCTCTGACACACATTACATGATCTAATACAATCGTGTTGTAGAAAGAACACGTGAATATTTTGCTGAATCGGTGAACATGATCGCCGGCCGGATTGGCCGAGCGCTTCTAAGCGCTTCAGTCTGGAACCGCGCGACCGCTATGGTCGCAGGTTCGAATCCTGCCTCGGGCTTTGATGTGTGTGATGTCCTTAGGTTAGTTATGTTTAAGTAGTTCCAAGTTCTAGGGGACTGATGACCTTAGAAGTTAAGTCCCATAGTGCTCAGAGCCATTTAAACCATTTTGAACATGATCATCCGGTGAAAATTGTGTAGCATACTGGAGTTATGGTCCAGGTTAGCAGCTGCATATACTGCGTTACAGATTGAAAGTTTCAGTTCAAAAACTGAAACTGAGTATGACTTACAATTCTTCACATGGCACTCTGACAAGGGGACCTCCCCATCGCACCCCCCTCAGATTTAGTTATAAGTTGGCACAGTGGGTAGGCCTTGAAAAACTGAACACAGATCAATCGAGAAAACAAGAAGTTGTGTGCAACTATGAAAAAATCAAGCAAAATATACAAACTGAGTAGCCCATGCGCTACATAGGCAGCATCATGGACAAGGGGGGCTCAGGAGCGCCGTGGTCCCGTGGTTAGCGTGAGCAGCTGCCGATCGGAAGGTTATAGGTTCAAGTCTCCCCTCTGGTGAAAAGTTTAATTTTTTTATTTTCGGACAATTCATTTGTTGCAGTTTATGTGACAAACTCTTATGTTTTCATCACTTTTTTGGGAGTGATTATCACATCCACAAGAAAAAGTAAATCGGGCAAGGTACAAGAATTTTTTTACCCATTCGCCAAGTGTACAAGTTAGGTGGGTCGACAACATATTCCTGTCATGTGACGCACTTGCCGTATAGAATATATCAGACGTGTTTTCCTGTGGAGGAATCGGTTGACCTATGACCTTGCGATCAAATCTTTTCGGTTCCCATTTTGGAGAGGCACGTCCTTTCGTCTACTAATCGCAAGGTTTTGCGGTGCGGTCGCAAAATACAGACACTAAACTTATTACAGTGAACAGAGACGTCAATGAACGAACGGACAGATCATAATCTTGCGAAAATAAAGAAAGTAAACTTTTAACTCGAGGGAAGAATTGAACCAAAGACCTTTCGATCCGCAGCTGCTCACACCAACCACGGGACCACGGGGCTCCTGAGCCCACATTGTCCTGGATGCTGCCTATATTGCGCATGAACTACTCAGTTTGTATATTTTGCTAATTTTTTTCATAGTTCCATACAACTTCTTCCTGTTTTCTCGATTGATCTGTGTTCAGTTTTTCAAGGCCTATCCACTGCGGCAACTTATAACTAAATCTGAGGGGGGTGCGATGGGGAGGTTCCCTTGTGAGAGTTAATCGTTACACAAATTTTTCAGGGGACCTTTTTTTTGTTAAGATTGCTATGGAAAACGCACAAAAAGTTGAGTATGGCTGTCGGGTATGGTGTGTGTGTTCCAGCATCTGCAGCATTGTCCTTGGTCTGTGTACGAGTCCCGATAAACCCCGCCGTTTCAATTCGTGACGCGCACGAACGAAAGTTAACCCTCCGTTCATAAAATATCTTCCGTTCGTTAGTTATTTTGGTGAAATTATATATCCTTTGTTACAAAACTTCCGTGTACGTGAACATTGTTTACACAGTCAGCAGATACTGTTTCTAAAACAGTGCAGTGTCTCAGAAATTAATGGCCTGATAGCATGTTTATTAAAGTGTATATTTCAAGTGACTGACTGCTGCTAAAAGGAAGACCAGTCTTTAACACCGCATTATGAGGCCCTCTGACTTGTCACGCTACTGTTTCCGCTTCTATTCACTTTCTTAACGTATGGCTTACCCAACAGTAAGACACCGAATCAACTATAAACGCAGCAGACGCGCACTGAATACAAATCAAACCTTCGCGGGCAGCTGCTGATGGTTGTGGCTTATGGGAACTCAGCGACGAAGTAATGAGCGTTTTGTTGTTTGATTTCGTCGTCCTCGTAGTCGTCTTCATTGCCGTCGACGTCTTCTTCCTTATTTATTTATTTATTTATTTATTGTTCCGTGGGACCACATTTAGGAGAAGTCTCCATGGTCATGGAACGAGTCAATACATGAAATTATAACACGATTGTAGAAACAGATAAAATGAAATATAAGAAACATATTCAGGCGACAAGTCGTTAGTTTAAATAAAGAAAATCAAGAATATAACACTGGAATTTGCTTAATTTTTTAGCTCTTCCAGAAGCTCCTCGAAAGAATAGAAGGAGTGAGCCATGAGGAAACTCTTCAGTTTAGACTTAAAAGAGTTTGGGCTACTGCTGAGATTTTTGAGTTCTTGTGGTAGCTTATTGAAAATGAATGCAGCAGAATACTGTACTCCTTTCTGCACAAGAGTCAATGAAGTGCATTCCACATGCAGATTTGATTTCTGCCTAGTATTAACTGAGTGAAAGCTGCTAACTCTTGGGAATAAGCTAATATTGCTAACAACAAACGACATTAAAGAAAATACATACTGTGAGGGCAATGTCAAAATTCCCAGACTATTGAATAGCGGTCGACAAGAGGTTTTCGAACTTACACCATACATAGCTCGAACAGCCCGTTTTTGAGCCAAAAATACCCTTTTTGAATCAGAAGAATTACCCCAAAAATAATACCATATGACATAAGCGTATGAAAATATGCGAAGTATACTACTTTTCGTGTTGAAATGTCACTTATTTCAGATACTTTTCCAATGGTAAATAAAGCGGCATTTAGTTTCTGAACAAGATCCTGAACATGGGCTTTCCACAACAGCTTACTATCTATCCGTACGCCTAGGAACTTGAACTGTTCTGTCTCGCTTATAACATGCCCATTCTGTCTGATTAAAATGTCAGTTCTTGTTGAATTGTGAGTTAGAAAGTGAAAAAACTGAGTCTTACTGTGATTTAGCATCAAATTATTTGCCACAAGCCACGAACTTATATCATGAACTACATTATTTGATAATGTTTCAATATTACACACAGGATCCTTCACTACCAAGGTGGTGTCATCAGCAAACAGAAATATTTTTGAATCACCTGTAATACTAGAAGGCATATCATTTATATAAATAAGAAACAGCAGTGGCCCCAGCACCGACCCTTGGGGAACGCCCCATTTAACAGTGCCCCATTGGGACTGAACATCATTACCACTCTCATATTGCGGAGGATTACCTTCTGCTTTCTGTTCTTAAAGTAGGAGACGAACCAATTGTAAGCTACTCCCCTTACTCCATAATGTTCCAACTTCTGCAGTAATATTTTGTGGTCAACACAGTCAAAAGCCTTCGTTAAATCAAAGAAAACACCTAACGTTCGCAACCTTTTATTTAATCCGTCCAAAACCTCACAGAGAAAAGATACTATAGCATTTTCAGTTGTTAAGCCATTTCTAAAACCAAACTGTACATTTGACAGCAAATTATGTGAATTTAAATGCTGAAGTAACCTAGTATATACAACCCTCTCGATAACTTTAGCAAACACCGATGGCATAGAAATAGGTCTATAATTGTCAACATTATCCCTGTCTCCCTTTTTATAAAGTGGCTTCACTACCGAGTACTTTAATCGGTCAGGAAACCGACCACTCCTAAAGGAAAAGTTACAGATATGGCTAAGTACTGAGCTAACATACGTGGAACAATACTTCAGTATTCTGCTAGATACCCTGTCATATCCATGAGAGTTCTTGGTCTTTAGTGATTTGATTATTAACTCAATCTCCCTCTTGTCAGTATCATGGAGGAGCATTTCAGGTAACAGTCTCGGAACACTTTTTTCTAAGAGCGCTATATGATTCCCTGTTGGGACTAGGTTTCTATTTAGTTCACCTGCTATATTCAGAAAGTGATTATTAAGTACTGTACATATATGCGACTTATCAGTAACACGGACATCCCCACTACGCACTGATTCTATATTCTTGACCCGTCTCTGCAGACCAGCCACTTCCTTTACGACTGACCATATGGTTTTAATTTTATCCTGAGACTTAGCTATTCTATCTGCATACCACATACTTTTTGCCTTCCTAATAACTTTTTTACGCACCTTACAATACTGTTTGTAATGGGCTGCTACATTTAGATTTTGACTGTTTCTAACGTTTTGATATAATTGCCACTTTGTTCTACAAGATATTCTTATCCCTTTAGTCAGCCACCCAGGCTGCCTGTTTGTGCTAGTACCCTGTTTTGAACGTTCTAACGGAAAGCAACTTTCAAAGAGCACGAGAAAAGTCTTGAGGAAAGCATTATATTTATTGTCTACTGTATCAGCACTATAAACATCTTGCCACTCTTGTTCCTTGATAAGGTTTACAAAAGTCTGTACAGCAACTGGATCAGCTTTCCTAAAAAGTTGGTAACTATTTTTAACATGTGTTGCAGCACAAAAATCTTTTAGACTTAAAATTTGTGCATCATGATCTGAAAGGCCATTCACCTTTTTGCTAACAGAATGCCCTTCTAATAATGACGAATGAACAAAATTATTGTCTATGGTTGTTCTACTGTTCCCTTGCACGCTCGTTGGAAAGAATACGGTTTGCATAAGATTATATGAGTTAAGGAGGTCTACCAGCATCCTTTTCCTTGCACAATCACTTATACAATTAATATTGAAGTCACCACATATAACTAACTTTTTGTATTTCCTATAAAGTGAACCAAGAACCTCCTCTAGCTTTAGCAAAAATGTTGTGAAATCAGAGTCTGGGGATCTATAAATAACAACAGTAAGAAGTTTTGCTCCACTAAATTTAACCACACCTGCACAACATTCAAACACCTTTTCAGTGCAGTACTTTTAAACATCAATTGACTCAAATGGGATACCGTTTTTCACATACATGGCTACGCCCCCACACCGCAAAGAGCTCCAAGAAAAGCTGCCAGCCAACCTGTATCCTGGTAAAGGAAGCCTCTGAATTATCTCCTTATTTAAGAAGTGTTCAGATATACCAATAATTTCAGAGTCAACATCTATAAGCAGTTCACTAACTTTATCTCTAATACCTTGTATATTTTGATGAAATATACTAATTCCCTCATTAATCGGATACCCAAGCTTTGTAGAAAGTGGTTTCTTTGTTAGAGAAACTTCCCTTAAGCAGGAATACCTATCAGCTGACGTCAGTCTAAAAAAGGTACAGCTCCAACACCCACAACTACCAGAATTTTCCCATGAGTGATCCCACCACCCCCACCTATGCTGTCACCTATAAGTTTTGCCAACCTCCCCTTCCCATACCTGTTGAGGTGCAGGCAATGTCTAGTGAAACCCGTCCTGCTGATAGACTCCGCCGACACCACTGAAATGTGACTCATGCCTTCTGTCATCAGCGCACCCCCAAGTCTCATGTTATTACGCCTGACGGCTGTATTAAGATGAGGCCGATCGTGACGCTGAAACAGTTCCACGAAATGCACATTCGTGTTGCCAGTCTGAGTGGCTATCTTTTCCAGGTCACCATCTATGTCATACTCCCCATCCCTATCAATACCATTATCAGCCCCACCCACAATCACTACCTGATCCTCTTTAGTAAAATCCCTACATAACCCCCCTATGTTAAAAGTCACCTGAGCCAATCCTGCATTAGGCTTCACATTGCTGGTGACCTGGTACTCACTCCCCAAAACTTCCTGCAACTGCTGGCCTACACCTCTACCATGAGAACTACCTAACAGCAGAACCTTCTTCTTTCTCTTAGACTTTGCAACTGTCCTAGCCACCGTAACTGCTGAGGTCTGCTGCATGCTTCCTACATCTACAGCTACTAGAGATTCCTCTCCACTAGACTCTGACAGTTGGTCATATCTATTACAAACACCAATAGTACAACTATCTGAAAATCTCCTTCTCCTAGCAGATCTCTTGCCAACAGCCAGATCCAATTCCGCAACCCCCTTCTCCCTCCTCATCCCATCTAGCTCCTCCTGTGCGTTTTTCAACTGCACCTGAAGGGCACAGATCTTACGCTCCTGCTCCTCTATCAACTTACTCTTGCTACATAACCTGCAGTTCCAAGAGAGGATCTCACCAGAATGCCCACTGGCTTCTCCGTATGCTTCTGTTTCTCCTTCTTCTTCTTCTTCTTTTTCATAACCCTCTTCATCTTCAGTCCGAAGACAAATTACACTCAGCGCATGCTCGGCTATATTGTGCAAGACGTTTGCTCTCTGCATAACTACTGCATTCTACATCAATTTGAACCTGCTTACAGCATTCAGGCCTTTGTTTTCCTCTGCATGTTTTATTCCCCTCTTCTCTCCCTCACCACTTACTTCCTTCCACTACTGAATTAAGTATTCGCTGCTGCCTCAAGATATGTCTTATCAGTATTCACTGAAGTGACGAAAATCATGGGACACCCCCTAGTATCGTGTCGGATCTCCTAGTGCAACAACTCGACGTGGCGTGGACTCCACAAATCGTTGAAAGTCCGCTGAGGAAATATTGAGTCACGGACACTCGATAGCCGTAGATTATTGAGAAACTGTAGCCGGTGAAGTATTTTGTGCATGAACTGACCTCTTGATTACGTCTCATATCGGGCTGTCTGGTTCGTCAAGACATTCGCTCGAATTGAAGAATGTTCGTCACTCCAGTCAGCCAACCAGTTGTGGCTCGGTGACATGGCGCACCGTCATCCATAAAAGTTCCATTGTTGTTTCGGAACATGAAGTTAATGAAAGGCTGAAAGTGTTCTCAAAGTAGCCGATTATTACCATTTCCAGTCAATGTTAGTTTCAGTGTGACCAGAGGACCCAGTTCACTCCATACAAACTCAGCCCACACTATTACTGAGCCAACACCAGCTTGCACAGTGCCTTGTTGACAGCTTGGGTCCAGGGCTTCGTGGTATCTGCGCCACCCTCGAACCCTACTATCGGCTCTTACCAACTGGAATCGGGACTCATCTGACCAGATCACTGCTTTCCAGTCTTCTAGGGTCCAAAAGATATGGTCACGAGCTCAGGAGAGACGCTGCAGGCCAAGTCGTGCTGTTAGGAAAGACATTCGCGTCGGTTGTCTGCTACCACAGAAAATTAACGCGCAATTTCGCCACACTTACTAACGGCTACGTCCGTCGTACGCTCCACATTGTTTTCTGCGGTTATTTCACCCATTGTCGTCTATTAGCGCCGACGACCCTACACAAACGTCGCTGCTCTCTGTGGTTTAGTGAAGGTCGTCGGCCACTGCGTTGTCCGTGAAGAGGTAATACCTGAAATGTGGTATTCTAGCCACACCTTTGACACTATGGATCTCGGAATATTGAACTCCAAAACGATTTTCGAAATGTAATGTCCCATGCGTCTAGGGCTCCAACTACTAATCCACCTCCAAAGTCTGTTAAATCCGTCTTGGCCGGCCGGTGTGACCGAGCGGTTCTAGGCGCTTCAGTCTGGAACCGCGCGACCGCTACGGTCGCAGTTTCTAATCCTGCCTCGGGCATGGATGTGTGTAAGGTCCTTAGATTTATTAGGTTTAAGTAGTTCTAAGTTCTAGGGGAGTGATGACCTCAGTACTCAGAGTCATTTGAATTTGAATTCCGTCTTGCGCCCATAAACATATCGGACACCTTTCCGCATCAGTCACCTGAGTACAAATGACAGCTCCTTCAGTGCATTAACCTTTTATACCGGGTGTACGCGATACTACCGCCATCTACGTATATGTACATCGCTATCCCATGTCTTTTGTCACCTGAGTATACATAATTTTGGAATTAAGTAGTAGCATAAAGCTCTTTTCGTACTGTTTCTATTCATTAGTTCTAATCTTTATTAATGCTAAACTTCAGTATTCTAGTGTAACCTGTGGGGCCACGGCGCCGTCTGTTTACGAGAGCCTGAAAACTATTGTTGTGATCAGCCAGAAAACGATGGAGAACATACTGACCACAGTTCCCGTCTGCAAGTCCACATTCTTCTTTTTCTCACTGAAAGAATTGCTTCTACTCTCTATTTAGTCAACACGATCAGGAACAATTATTATAAATGAAATTTTTGAGTTCTACTTGATCGACATATTTAATAAACTATCTCAAGCAAATATAGTAATATTCCTGTTAATAATAATAACATCTCTATCATAAACAGCAATACGAGCAGTTCAGAGGCGACCTCTACGGTAAGTTCCCATTAAATGGTCTTTCGCCCTGACCTCTGATGATCAAAGTTAACTGCTCGCCACGAAAGTGGAAAATAGTGTCACCACTTGCCATGTGGTTTTGTAAACGTTGCTGGAGACACAAAAACAGTTACTTCCGTGAAATCAAAGCGATCCAGGACGCTGTGCAGTTCTCGCGAGTTCACTTCCTATTTGTACTGTAAACATGCGTTTAGCTGCAGCCTGGCTGTGACGTTACCCGAGACAGCGCGTAGATCAGCGTTTGACTGATGTGGTCCAAATGGTAGCTGGGAGTGAAGTGAAGTCGTCTATAGCCTCTCTGCCTCTTTTTATATATATGTACAGTGGACGGCCGAAGAGAACACCTGTCGTCACCCGCTCTATCCTCAGGTAGCAGCATCTACATGGCCGCTCTCTCGAACTCATTTTATAACACTATTGTGCATCAATTTACAATATTCGTAATTTTTCTGTCAATGTAGTTAAGCAGGCTTCAATCACAGAAAAACCTTTACTACATATAAACTTAACCGTCTAGAATTTTTAGAACGCAACCGACGGTAGAACATGACCTCTGAACTACAACTTTAAGAGACCTTGTATTGATTTTTATTTACATCACAGTCTTTAAACTTGTTATATCTTCATTATTTAATGTGTTTAATTACATGCTGGGTTGGCCGAGCGGTTCTAGGCGCTACCGTCTGGAACCGCGCGACCGCTACGGTCGCAGGTTCGAATCCTGTCTTGGGCGTGGATGTGTGTGATGTCCTTAGATTAATTGGGTTTAAGGAGTTCTAAGTTCTAGGAGACTGATGACCTCCGAAATTAAGTCCCATAGTGCTCAGAGCCATTTGAACCATTTACATGCTGTAATCATAATTTTCTAGCATTAATATAACAGCTACTTAATCTACTACAAATAGGGACGTTTCTTTTTTCAAATTCGGTTTTCAGTAAATTACCCGGAAAAAATTAGAGGTCGCTTAACGGGGTCACGTAGTTACTGTTTTTATGTCGAACTGAAGTTTCATACATAGTATCATATTTCTAAGCCTAATATTTAGCGCCTTCAATTTCTCTTAAAAACTCCGCTGCTGACCAAAATAAGGTTCTGATCAAGTTGAAACTTGTAACGGTTAATTTTGACATATATTTGCACATTCTGACCAACTTTTGGCTTTCAAGTTTTGTTATTTAGCGCCACCTGTTCTTTTCTTAAAACTATGTATTTAGGGGAAAATATTCATCTGATGACTCAGAGATTTAACAATTTAGACATTAATATACTGAAGCATATGTTGACAAAGTCTGGTGAAGTAACTTTTAACTGTTAATTTCATCCTTAGATTATGGCACAATACTTTGTATGCTACGCACAGGCACGTTATGATGACCTAGACTCTAATAGCACTGAACTGGGGTAAGTTCCGGCACACACGCTCTCCTCTGTATCTCTCGAATGATACAGCGCTTGTTTCTCCACAAACACTAATTTCGGTATCTTCTATTCTCCATTTGTCTGTGCTGGTCCATGACCACGTTTCATTTTCATGCGAGGCTATGTCCGCAGGTCGTGGTCTAGTGGCTAACGTTGTTGCCTCAGGATCACAGGGTCCCAGGTTCGATCCCCGGCCGGGTTGGGGATTTTCTCTGCGCGAGGACTGGTTGTTTGTGTTGTCCTCATCATTTCATCACCATCAGCATCACTCGTGACAGTGGCTGATTGGACTGTGTCAACACTGGGACTTTGTACGGGCGCTGGTGACAGAGCAGTTGCGCGCCCCACAAACCAAACATCATCATCATCATAAATGATGATCAAACATCATATAAGGCTACACCACAAATAAGTCCCCCCCCCCATTAAAAAACTTGTTATTACTTAAAGATGTATCGGATGTGAAGAAACTTGTCTTTTCAGGAAGTCTTCACTTGGTGTCATCATCTTTAAGTCTGTCCTCGGTTACTTTTCTGCCAAAATACGAAAAAAAAGTGTTCACCTTTTCTTATTCAATTGCCCCTGTGACACACTGCGTAGGCTGACTACACTCCATTACCCTTTTTCGTTTTTATTGACATTTATCTTTCTACACTATCTAGACTTCAATTGTTACATAGGAAGTTTTCAAGACTGCGAGAGTACTGTAAACTTATGAAGTAGTTTCTACTGCTTCACTCACTTTCACTAACATTTAATTACCACGCCGCTTTCCAGTAGAGAAAGATACAGGGTGGTCAGAAACAATTTCAAAAGCTTGTAAGCGTCTTGCAGCGTAGGTTGTCCTAAGAAATAGTGGTTAAAAAAAAAATTCCATACCGTGTGCCGTTTACGAGCTAATTAGCGTTGAAGTTTGCCAGTCATGCAGTTACGCACGAAAATTCAAACGACCCGCCGGATACAAAGGCTGTCAGTTGTTCTCATAGCGTAAATGATACCGCACGATACTGCTCCGCCTTTGTCTCGGTTTCGATCCTTTCTGCCGTCTCATGTCCAACCTTTGTATTGCTTTTTTGTCAGGTTCCAGGAAACCAAAAGAAGAACACGTTTGCCGAAACAGCCTTTGGTGTGCCGCTTGAATATGCTCGCGCAACGGAAAAATTGACTAACTTCAATGTTAATTAACTCGGAAGGGGGGCAACGTGTTGAACCTTATTCTTAACAGTTATTTCTCAGCACATCCTACTGCGCAACACAGTTACAAGCTTTCAGACTGTTTTTGACCACGTTGCATTTTATGTGTACGTTTAGTGATTTGCATGTTAGATAGGGATTGTTTGTGACACATAACGTCAGTGGCACACACATCAATTGAACCTAATTAAACTTCAGATTAATTTAATGCACATGTAACTGGAATGCATCTGATGATGACACCATTCTACCGAAACTCCTCGTGCTAATTAAATTTTTGTAAAATGTGGGTGAAACAGTAGAAATGGTTTCATAATCTATCCAATATGTTCCTCTGAATTTTACCTATGGGTTCACTGTTAGAAGTAAAATGTCATTACACACTGTAAACCGATAATACTTCAATGTCTTCATCCAGTACTTTTCCAGATTTCTCATTGCTTTGCTTTGATATTTGTACCCAGTTCACCAGAAAATATATTGAACAACTACAGCTCTACTACACTTTCTCGTTTACTGCCTACCGTTCACGTTCTTCAACTCTTAGAACTGTAACCTGGGTTCTCTTAAAGCTGAAAAATCTTTCGGTTCCTTGAATTCTATTCCAGGTAACATCATCCGAAAGAAATCATTGCAGTTAACGTCGTAATTTTTTCTATTTCTACCAATGCTATGAATGTAGGTTTGCTTTTTCTTCTTTTCTAAATTTATAAATCGTTAGGTCACTACAGCTCTGTTGTTGCCACACTTCTCCCCAAACCTAAAACGAACTTTCTCCAGTTCTGTTTCGACAGCTACAGCTAGAACGGTTAGCAGCGGAGTGCAGCAGAGCATGGTGCAAAGTGCTCATGAAGCGGGCTTTGTGAACAGCTCTTAAATCAGAATCGATTTCGAGCGCCTGTAACATAATCATATGACTGCTCTATTAAAATGATCGAATATTACGGTGGAAAGGTACAACTATGTGAAGTATAACAGGAACCCAAAAGCAAGGTGTCCCGTCAGTGGTTGGAGGCATAAGATTCTCCAACTGGAAAAGCTGAAGCATGCGCTTTCAGTTAACGCTTACTGCGTGCTATTGTTGTCATTTCTAAAATCGCTTAGGTTGCAGTTCCTGTCTGGACTGTGACATCTGGCCTCCGAAACTTCCAGTCCGTCTTTGAAGCCTTTTAAGACAATTATTTGGAACTGTAAATATACAGCAGGATATAAGGAAAATGGGAGCTTAATATAAAACAAGAGCCAAATTAAATTTTACATATACATATTACCGTTTTAAGTTAAATACGATAACAGAAGACAACTTGACCTTGTTAAATGCGGGTGGTTTTTTCTGTATCTGACATAACATTAATAAGTCATGTTATTAGAGCGCTTTTACAACAATGGAAATAGACTGACCTAGGCACCACAGCCTTACACTGATTCTTCTTCAGATAACTATCTCGGAAGCTGTTCCTCGTTTTCAAACGTTAACTTCGCCTATTGATGTAATGTTTATTAAGACTGGAGTGAATTACTTTCACGTATGTTCATTTCTATCAGACTTCCATACGGTTACTACTTCAGTTGCCATAAATTCACAGTGACTCTACTATTTCGTTTCACATTCTACGGTTAAAACTTAAGATACGTAATTGCCTTGATGGTCAAAGTACCGTTTTACTACGTTCAAATGGCTCTGAGCACTATGGGACTTAAAATCTATGGTCATTAGTCCCCTAGAACTTAGAACTACTTAAACCTAACTAACCTAAGGACATCACACATCAGCCAGTCATCACGAGGCAGAGAGATTCCCTGACCCCGCCGGGAATCGAACCCGGGAACCCGAGCGCGGGAAGCGAGAACGCTACCGCACGACCACGAGCTGCGGACCTGTTTTACTACGTGGTTCATGGAGCTTTTCAGTGAAGTTAGTAACAGGGGAGGGGTGACTACAGGGAAGCTGATGCTTCATCCACTCACCTAGGTTATGTCATCAGCAGAATGCTGATTGGTCTAGGCACCACTGCCTTCCACTAATTCTTCTTCAGACTACTATCTCTGAAGCTGATCCTCATTTTCAAACGTTAACTTCACCTATTGATTTCATTGATTCATTTCGATCCGACTTCGATACGGTTACTACCTCAGTTACTATAAATTCACAATGACTCTACTATTTCGTTACACATTCTACGATTTATACTTAACACACCGCCAAGCCAAATTAGTCAACGATGGAATGAAAGTTAATTTGAATTGAACAGTTTTAAATTATCTGTTTCAAATGAAACTTTTCATCGTCGACAGGATTTTCTACTGTTGTTTGTTTAACGCTGCGCTGCGGCCGTTGGCTTACGAAGCAATCGTCATGCGGGGGTCGAATTGTAATTTTATTTTGTTCCGTGATGAAAGCGTCATGTATTCAGGTACGGGCTCCTATTCAGAATGATCACTCATTACAATCGACTATAAGCCGTGAAAATAAGTAGAAATAATCAGGGACTCACTCTACACGTTTATTTGTGATGTCTGTGTCCGCGGCACAGGACGGCGAGTACAATCATGAACTACAATAACCCCAATATAACTTACGTAGAATATTTTCTCTTAACATAAAGAATCTCAGAAGACACAATATTTCCGATTGCTTATGAGTTTACACAGCTGATAGAAAGCATCACCACATAGAAATCTGTATAAATAAAAATCAATTGCCACATCTATGAAAGATCGTCACATGAGAATGGCTTGACTGATTTGGTTAGCGCGTTGGACTCGCATTCTGGAGGAACCCGCATCCGGCAATTCTGATTTAGGTTTTCCTTGGTTTCCCTAAATTACTTCAGGCAAATGCCGGGATGGTTCCCTTGAAAGGACACGGCCGACTCCCTGCCCCATCTTTCCCTAATCAGAGTTGTGCTACATGTGCAATGACCTTATTGTCGACTGGACGTTAAACTCTAATCTCCTCCTCCTCCACCATTTTTGTTCTGTTCGTTATGTTTGCTAGAAAGAAAACTGTTGGAGAATTCACCGGAAAAGACAGAAATTAAAATCAATTGTGAAATATCATCACTTGAGAACAGCTAGACCAAACTGGTCGATTTTTTTGTTATGTTAGTATTTCTAACGGTATTTTTGTTATGACAAAGGAAATAAAAAAACTGCACCCAGTTTCATAGTACTGCTGCCACATGTTTTCATAACAAAAAAGAATCAGTTTTACAGTTGTATATATATACGCATGTAACACGTAAAGGAGAAACGTTGTTACCGAAAATCTCGAACATCTATTGATTGATTCACTAGAAATTTTTACAGGACACACTAACGCACGTTCGGACGAACATAGGCTATATATCTTTCCCCTTTCAATTTTTACACAATATGTAGTGAACATTCAGACGGATATGGACACAAAGGGAGGGGAAGGGGCGAAGAGGTGATAGACTGAGAGAGGAGGAAGAGATTGTTAACAGGGAGAAGGGAGAAATGAATTTAGGATGATATATATATGTATCCCATACTTAGCAAATGCAAAGCATTGCCGCGTCGCTAGTATAATACAATACTTTTGTCTGGCTAAATGGCCATGTACAAGTCTGTCAATTAGAGCCACTTCACTGACGTGCAGGTCCCCAAATGACCCTTCTTGTCGAACCGTGAAAAGAGAATTTACAGTTTAACGTGGTATCTGAACCACGTGTCGTTCCTGGTGACTCCTCACATCATTTAGAGATGAAGGCTACATTAAAGGCTGAATGAAAATTTCCTTGGTCCGTTCGGGTTTCGAAACCGCGACCTCTCGATTTCCAGGCACACGGTTTATCGCTAGAGCACCAGGCCCGTCATAATGGCAATACAGACCAACAACGTAAAGTACCATATTATGTAGAAAAACACCTAATCATATTCGCAGAGTTCAAAGATAACAAGTAAAATGTGCTTGACATTCCGTTTGTAAAAATGGAATCTTTACCACTGCAATGAAAGGAAAATACCAAAGCGAGAGGCATCGAATTAAGGAGGTCAGCCGTCTCGCAATCCAATTTTCGATTCTCCGAGATTTTCCCAAAACCCTTAAGGGAAACACTGAAATGATTCATCTGTAAGGGCATTGACGATTTGCTTCCCGAAATCGAGCTTGTGATCTGTTTCTAGTGACTTCTTCTACGTGAAATTAAAACCGTAATCTACATTCTTATTGTCAGTACAATATGCAATTCTGATAGAAACAGAAATATTGTAGGAATTGTAACGCACGAGGACTGTTATCTGCAACTGTTTCTACTATTGACAGCAAGAAATATTCCAGTATAAAGGCATTAATTTATCCTGTATTAATACAATGTGTAGCAATAATGTGGAACAGAATAATAATCATTAAATAACAGAAACACTGAACTGCATGTAATGCATACGCCAGCAGAAGCGTAAGCGAGTGTACATGATCCCTTTACCACATATATAAGAAATTCAGTAAATACAATTTGTTGATGTGGAAGTAAATAGTACTTGCACACAATTGTCGCAGACTTTAGAAGAGTGTAATTCTATAACATGTGTTTACAGGAGACGTGAAACACGAAATTGATGAACAAATGATACTATCCTCTCGGATGCACGTACTTTGTTCAAGTATTGTCCTTCGTCTTCTTATGTATAGCGTTGACTTAATGGAAATGGATATAACTACCTGTATGACACGGATGTGAGGCTACGTGCGACTACTTAGTGCTGCTCAAATAATTTTGAATCGTATGTGCGGACATGGCGGATTCAAATAATTACACCGTAACGTACAGTGGTGTGAAAAACTTGAGGAAGAAAGTAACTTTCGCGTGAGGTGTAACTGACAAGTACCGTAGCCCAACGATACTTGTACGATGCACAGAAGGAACTACTACAGTATGAAAGGAAATGACACTTTAATTCAAAGACAAACATTACAATAAAGCCACCGTGATTTATAATGGTCCCCCGCACTTGACGAAAGATGGGACTTGGTTCGTAATATGATATGTGATCACCAGGGACGGCAGAGCATGCGCTGCAGTGTGCTGCCATGCTGGCCACAAGGTTGTAAGTTCTTGTGGTAGGGCGTTTCATTCTTCTATCAGCGTCGCAACTGCTGTAAGATCGTTGGTCAGTGCAGACGTGCAGCAAAACGCCTCTCACTCGATGGGATTTAAGTGTGGGCAACGGGTATGCCAGTCCATTTGCCGAATATCGCGTCGTTCCAAAAGCTGCTCCACCTGCGCTGTTCGATGCGGTCACGCACTGTCATCCATAAAGTTGAAGACACCGCCGAATGCATCCCAGAAAAGACGCACATTGCGAGGAGTACAGCGTCAGAATAAGTCCACTGTTGAGTGTACCGTGTTCCAAGATTTGGAGGTCAGTACGCCCACGCAACATTATGGCTTCCCAAACCATAACACCTGCACCACTCAAACGGGCATGTTCGACAATGTTCCTGGGTGTACTACGTGTACCTACATCTCGCCATATGAGATTACGTCCTGAATCCGCTCTCGTTCGAATGGCTCTGAGCACTACGGGACTTAACATCTGTGGTCATCAGCCCCCTATAACTTAGAACTACTTAAACCTAACTAACCTAAGGACATCACACACATCCATGCCAGAGGCAGGATTCGAACCTGCGACCGCAGCAGTCGCGCGGTTCCGGACTGAGTGCCTAGAACCGCTAGACCACCGCGGCCGGCTGCTCTCGTTCGAAAAGAGTACAGAAAGGAGCGCACTATCCCACTTCTCGTTGTTCCAGTCCCTATGCTCCTGCCAATCGCTGACAGTGCCGGCGATGTGTGGACGGCAACGGAACTCTACTAATTGGTCACTGAGCAGAAGCTGCCTTCATGCAGTTGCTGTGCCACTGTAGACCGCGAGACTGCGTGCCTTGCAGTCTTGTTAAATGTGGGTGCAATTTCACCCGCTGTCGACGTGGTTCCCTACTTCATTGGTACACAATGTAGCGGTCATTGGCCACTGCAGTTGACCGTGGTCGACCACCTCCAGTTAGCGTAGCAGTACCTGTGATTCGGAACGCCTCCCATGCTGAAACAACGGTGTGAGTAGTGCCACACTCCTGGGCTACATTTGTCACAGTTCGTCCTTCTTTCCACTTTCCGAAGATATTTCACCGCGTGAAGTCATACAAATGTTGCCTCCGGGCCATTTTGTATTGAAGAACGTCACCTCAGTCCACCGTAACTACTGATATTCACACACAAACACACACACACACACACACACACACACAGTCTTTTCCGTTCCTTCGACTCATGTCACTGGGTCAGACTCATGTGGCGCCACGGTCACACTGACCTCACACCACTTGACGTGCAGTTGTCTGCGCAATACTCGGAGACATCTGGCAACATTCCACCGCACTTTCATTCATTTCTGTCTTCTTGTTAATATGTTATGTTATTATTTTACCTACCGCGTTCTTTAGTTTTGCGGAGCAGTGGAGATTTAAATTTCATAGGTTTAAAAACGTCATTCTGCCAAATGCAATGTACACATAACGGTCACAAAACAGATTAAACGGAAAGGTAATTACTTGCTACTTCCGTTTCTCGCTTCCCTCTCGTGAAGTGATGTAGCTGAAATTTCCTGATGAAAGATGAATACGATCCAAACTTTATTTTCCGCGTACAGGTATTCCGCAGAATGTGCAATTGTCTGTCTCTCTGTTACAATTTCTGCGTTATACGTTCCTGTATATTTCTCACTTCCACTACCTCCTCTTCCGCAGGGTCATTTGTCAAAGGAAATGCACTGTCAGTAATTATACCTGAAGTATTTAGAACCCGATACAATATAGTGAGTTGTCATGCGTGGGCTCATCCTGTACTGGCAGCTAAATCTAGCGAAGCGGAAGAATTGAGGTGCTGAGAACCATAAGGAACAAAAGAACATCATCGTCGATTGTGAGATTGTAGCCTTTATTCATATTTCCGACATCTGTTGATCTTACGGTGAGTCGGGTTTGACTGTGGTGTAGGCTAACAATGTATGTATGCACATTCACGAAAAATTGTCGCACTGATTTCTCTGATATTCGCTTATATGTGGGCTCAACGACGGTGTGCTTTGGACCCTTAAGGCTTTCCGCCTCTCAATTACTTTTCACGTGAAACAGTAGTACCTACTGTGTAATATTGTTCTCAGGTGGTGGTTGTCGTTCACTTTCAATAAAAGTTTGATTCCAGAAAGCAGTTTTTCATTCTGATGAAGAAACTTCCTGACATTACAAATGTGTAACGGACCGGCAAATTATTATTTAGCGTTAATTAAAATGAATGGTGACACAACCAGGCAGATTGACTTGAATCGATATATTTTGTCCTCCAAATTACTTAAATTCTTTTTCAGTATTCAAATTATCTTTTTAATATTTCCTTATTCAACAAATTTTCTTTTACTTTTATGTAAGTCCGACATTTGGTTCATGATGTTTATCAACGATCCTTCTTTAAAAAAATAGAAAACCTTAACTTTTTTCAACCTTCATACCATCCTCTAGCTGTATTTCTTTAGATGTGCAGCTGTTGTGAGAGTGGTAGGTAAGCAAATGTAACATGAGGCGAATCAGGACCGACGTTCAGAAGCAAAGGGCTCAATATCTAGGTCAACAGGATAGCTTATGAGCATAGTAGAGGTGATATGGAGTTAAGTTCTTGTATACTGCTTACCTCAGATTTTCTAGTTAGAGTACATCGGACGGAAAATTAAGAGAGAAATAAATTTTAAAAAGCAACAAAGATTTATTGCATTTGATATTCAGTTAAGTACAAGTACCTGTCACAAATTTTGGAAGGAGGTATAGTGTAAAATAAAGCAAATACCGTTCTACGTTGTTAATTTATATCTGAATGAACTTTAATTATACATCTTCCATTAACGGAAACACACGAAAAGAAAATAGGCTTAAAATAAACAAACTCCGGATCAGGTAATACAACATTTGAAACAGAATAGGTGACATGCAATCTATAATGCAAATTGTGATCGCAAAGGATATCTCCAACACACTGCTTGTTGATAAACTATCGTACATGATTTAAGTCAATGTACATCACAGTTTGTAGCACAAATATCGCTACTTTATAAATAAGAATGTTTTCTCTTGCCGTTTCATTGTAAAAGCAGGTTCTTACAACTTTATCAATGCCTGTGTATGATAGATCTGTAACTCTAAGTACACAGCGAGTGCAGTGTTGAGATAGCGGTTCATCTGAGACTTTCTGAATGTATTAATTCTGCATTATATTATTGTGCAAAATGTTACAAATCTGTGCGGTATTTTTTTTTTCTTCATGAACAGTTCATTGTGAATTATGTATGAATTTTGTCTACGGGACGTCCGCCTTCGTACCTGTGACATCAGTGTAGATGCTAGTCACTCAGAGGACCCGAGTTACATTTCTTATAATACAATGCATTTATCCTTGATGAGAGGGCTGGACACGGGTACAGTATGCCTTGTGATGCCAACTGATGATCTACTTCAAGGAGAACCAGCCGCTCCAAAGGCTGCATCGCCGACAACTGTAGCGAGGATGGGCTCTGGCCGCACGCCACTCCATGCCGCACCCAAATGACACCATTGGCTGATCATGACCCGGTAGTCGATCGATCCCCATTGGCCCATTTATGATTAGATCGACGGAGGTTTTCTGTTGGACATAACTTTACACAGTTTTCCTTTTCGCTAATAAATCTGATTGTCGTATATTATTGTACGTAGTTTAGAGAATTAGTTACAAGCTCAGCTAGAGTTCTTTGTTCTTGTTTCCCTTTGATGTGTAAACTAGGGCATCCAGTTGTTACTGGGTAGAACGCATGTGTAATTTAGATTACTCTACTGTACTCCCAAAATGCTCAGAAGAGAGTTTTGTTCTGATTTAAAATCGAAGACTAATAAAGTGGAATGTATTGCCTTTATTAATAAAATTAGCTTTTACACAAGACTGATTTCTAGCTTATTAGCACCATGTGGGATGGTGCAATACGATTCCTCACATAATGATGTTACGAATGATTCATTTCGTTGAGTTCATAGGAAGTGAATTCATAGGCTTATATTATGACGGCTATTTGTTAACTTCACAATTTTTGGTCGTGAAACAATAACACTTACTAAACTAATCCGTGACAACATGCGCTGATTTTCTTTTAATCATTTTTATGCATAAGTAATTAATAAAGAAAAGTGAAGATACAAGTCTGATAAAGCAGTTACCGGAAAGAGGCAAAAGTTAGAAGGTTATGACGTTCAGACGTACTTAATCTGTTTCCGGAAGGAATAGCTGAAAGGGAAAATTGTAACAGAAGACCAAGTCCAGAAAAAGAGAAACAAATTATAGGGGAATCTGGGTATAATACGTACGTAGATATGAAATGATAGGTACATACCTGTCTGGGGAAAAATGCAGCAAGGTAGTCGAAACACTAATGACTAAAAAAATTCTGTCTTTATTCTCAGAGGAAGATGGAAGGATAAGATATCCACCGGGTAATTTACGAGGGGCGTTCAATAAGTAATGCAACACTTTTTTTCTAAAAGCAGGTCGGTTTTATTCAGGGTTCCAGTACACCAGATTATTCCCCACTCTTGATGCTACAAAACCATATCCAACATGATTTCCGTTCAATTTCAGAGCCTTATGCATCTTACCGGCCTTACGCCACCTTACCCTCTGTGACGTCTTCATCTCCTTAGAGTTGACACGACTCGGTGGTGATGGTTGTTCCAGTCAGTATGACGTGGAACGGCGTCCGTCGCTCACGACAACGCCACCTTGTAGCTAGTAAGAGAACACAAACTGCTCGCGTGGTTTTCTTTTGTTGTGAGTCCGCGGCAGACTTTTCAGCTTGCGCGATCTGGCTAACTGAAGCTTATCTTAAGCACTCGGAAGTATTTCAACTTATTACTACACGTGGTTTCATTGTGACCGTTGGTCACTTTCGAAGATTACCACGATCCCCTTAATATTACCTGCCTGACATTTAATTCTCCCCACAAAAGTTCCTGAAATTGAGAAATTATTATTCCCAACTACTCTTAAGTATCTCACATGCATACCATGTCTCCACTCTTTTGTCTTTAAGGAGCACACCTAAGACAGGTCTTACCAACACTAGATCAAGCGGCAGAGTGCTGAAACATGGCCGTTCTTCAGGTCATCTCGCACCTCTGTCGAGGTAGGGGAAGACCATGCTACCCATTGGTCAGCCACATTTCAGGCGCTCAAAGCTCAGGTAAATTTCATCTGTTTGGTTCCACCAAAGGTGACCAAAGTACCGTCTCAAAGATGATCATATATTGCACATTCACTATCTGTGGTTAGCAGACGACCATACATTCATTCATTTCGCAGATCTCACCAAATTGGATGTAGGGATTTATTTTGTGGGAGTGCACATGCGATCAATTAAATAAATTAATTGTCATTCTTTCCTGCACTGGTATCCGGCTTCGGTGTATTAAGTGAAATTGAGTTATTATTACAAAAAATATGCTGTTTTGACAGGAATAACGAAGAATGTTGTACCTATTTCCAATGTCGGGCGGTACTGTACCCTTTCAACTTAATACAAACCCGACTCCACAGTACTCGTGCAGATAAACGGGCGCTTCAGATGATCCTCGTCAAGAACTTGGCGTAAGACCAAACATGGTCGCACTGAAAACAGTATACAGGATTACCAAACCATCGAATCCACTGCTGAACGTGGGAAATTGGATTGCAATAACAACTGTCTTCAGTTGCTAGACGCTACCCTAACCCCTTCCGAGGCAACGCCACGAGGTGTTAAGGCGCTCAACACGATTCAAATCAGGCATTTTATTGGATCAGAAAGCTACTTGCATAACGTAACTTCTCCTGAGAAGAACCAACAGCAAATTCAAATAGCCAATACCACACAAATGTTCCGTCTTTTGGTAACAGCCGTGCCCAAACTATTAAACAGCTAAAACGTGTAAAGGGCTATTAATCCATGGTACGTCAAATTCGCCCGGACGGAACATACCACCCACGGGGCCCTGTGCGGCTCACCCTCCGATCCAGCTCCAAAATACCAACTGCCCGCGCGATCCGCTGCCGCTCCTTGCCCCCTAGCGCCACTCCACCATGCCCCTGGCTCCACGAGCTCCGAGCCGTTAGACGCGCGGGACGGGAGTTCAAAGACGGAGCCCGGCATGGCTGAACTACCAGTCAGAATTCGCCCCGAGGCTCTCTGTCGAGATCTCTGCCTAGGAGATTTAGAACATGCTCCCCGTGATCGGCTCCCTCCCCTCCTCCCCCTTGTTAGAACCCAGAACCCCTTGCCGCCCCTCGCCCAAATCATGATCATTCAATGTCTGGTCCTCTCAGTTCTTCAGGAGTATCAGGGTGTTGCCATCATTTACACTGATGACTGTAAAACCGTCGATAGGATGGGATACGCTTTTACGTCTCCGATCCGTCAGGAACAACAATAGTTACCAAGAACCTATAGTGCTTTTTACGGTGGAGCTGATAGTCATTAATTGATCCTTCCTCTACATTTTAAATTGTAGTGACTCACTGAGAAGTTTCCGTGCTGCTGATCTATGTTACTCATATCATCCTCTCATATCTGCTATTCTTGATCTTTTTTCTAACCTCAGTCGTACTGCCTGCTCAGTTGTGTATCTCTGGATCCGAAGACATGCATGTCTCCTAGGAAATGAATGGGCCAGTCATTTGGCTAGATGAACGATTACTTGTTCAACATTCGATTTGGGAAATTCCATGTGAGGATTTGTGGATGCAGATAAGACTTCTCACTCGGAGCAACATCTCACGAGCTACTGCCTCTTTAATAAACTCGGCACTTTCAAGAACTGCTGTGTGACGTTCATCCTTTCGCTCCTGCTTAAAGGACTCCAACGTCCGATGCCGCCTCCGTATCGGTCACACCAGGTTAACCCGTAGGCTTATGTAATAAGCCGCCCTACGTTGTGGTAAACGAGTCTTACAGACGACAGCTCACATATTGGTTCTCCATGAGAAGCAAGGTCTTCCAGAGACCTTGCTTTTAATGTTTCCGGAGATTCTGGGCCAGTTAAATTGGTTCTTTGTTCTCGAATATATGGTTTTGAACAACTTTTGGTTCCTCGGTCAGAGTAGTTGAGTTTGCATGCCATGTCTGGGAGACGATCTTACCCCCCTTCCCAGTTATCTTGGTCACACCATATTTACTCTGTTTTAATTGCTTCTACATGTAGTTAGCCTTTCTTCTTCCGCACACTATTTTCCGTTTTACGGTAGCAGTTCGATGAATATTAGGTGCTGTTCCCATCTTTAATTGGTATAATTGGTCGGAGGTGGGACAGCTGTGAAAGGAACAAACCTGTCGCAAGCAGAGACGCATTATACACTCGACTCGCCCCTCCCACCTACCTTCCTAATTATTTCTCTCATCATAGTGTATTACTATTGGTTCTACAGATGCCCGTTACGTTTCAGGCCTTCTCACTTTTATTGTTAAGAATGTCTCAGCTAGAAAGTATTCCTTACTCTGTAACTGGTTTAGCCCTTAAAACAATTTTGCTAACGAGGGAAACGAGTATCGGAGGTATGAATTTCTATTATTGCATATCGCTAGCAAACAGAGAGTGGCCATCTCCAGTGCAGTACTAAGTCTATTGGTCTCATTGTCGTGTACAAAATATAGCTTCAAACACGGCATGTTCTTCACTACAAACACTTACGCTTGAAGTTATACAGGGCGTTTCAGAAGCGATCGCCACTAGTTCACACATAGAAAGTACACGCCAAAAGTAGCTAAAATGCTCCATTAAAAATGTGTCCACAAACAAACCATTGTCGACATACCACAGATTTTCTGTTGCGGTTCATCAGTGTCTAGGAACACGTGGTATCTCTAAACGTTTACAGTAGGTGTTCGAAATGTTGTCCATACGTCTGAATGTAACATTGAACTCGCCTCTGAATCGCGAAACATCTCAGGCAGTCCTGGGGAATTCCGTAAATGTTAGAAGGCTACTTAACCCGAAAGCCTAATTCCTCAAGAGTTGACCAGACTTTCGACATGACCCCACAAGCAGAAATCCTAGGGATTCAAATCCGGAGATCTTGGAGGGCCCCCTCTACCTATCCAGTGTTTACCATATGTCAGAGTTAGAAACCGGCACAAAAAATGTGCTGGAGCAATCATTCATGAGCCACATGTTCAGGCGTTGATTCAATGGGACATCGTCATACACATCTGGAAGTATAGTCCGCAGAAATCGCATGTACTGCTGTGTGGTTAGTCTGTATTGTGGGAAATGTGGTTCAATTATGCGGTCTCCGAGCAGTCCTGCCCAGACGTTCAATAAATTACGCTGCTGATGTCGTGAAGCGTATGTTACATGAGGATTGACATCGACCCACAAGTGAAAGTTATCGTAGTTAAAAATTCCGTCATGGGTACAACCAGCCTCATCCGTGAACAGAATACTGCTTACAGACAGGGGATTCAGGGTACATTCTTGCTGCATCCATTGACAGAAATTCCCTCTATGAGGGAAGTCTGCATCGTTGAGGGCTTGAACTCGCTGGAGATTATATGGAAAGAGCACTTGCCCTTAATGTACAATGCGTAACACTTTCCGCACAGCATCAGATGTTATGGATCTGGGTCGATCTTTTCGTACATGGTGTGCGAAACTCCAGTTCCTCTAAGGACCTGATGTAACCGGATAAATGTACGTCTGTCGCTCTACCTCCGAAGATGAAATGCTTCTCCAAACAATCGCGCAGCCTCAAGGGCACTGCAATTCGCCATACACGAAGTGCATGTCAGCGTAATCTTCATTGGCGTAACCTCTGCCCATGATGCCTTCACATTCGTAGCTGATTGTGTGGTCCGTACGCCACAGTGAACGGAGGGGGAGAGGGAAGTATTTGTGTATCCGTGAACAGACAGATAGTCGATCCCAAACCTCGAGATACCAACGTAAATACCGCGGTATACAGGGCAGTTTACAGTTTGTTCCCAACTCGAATTAATGTGATACCTCGGCAACGGTTGATTTGCGGACCCATGTTAATGGGAGTTTTTTAGTTACTTTTGGTCTGTACTTTCAATGTATGAATTATTGAGCAGCACTTCTGAGACGTCCCTTATTTTGTCTACGGTTATAAGTTCACTGGACTTCGTCTCACATTGAAGATGATCACTCTGTGATTGAAATCTCTATGCAAGAACAAGAAAATGATTTGAAATTTTTTGATATTTATATGATCGATGCGGGAGTTTACCTTTTTTGCAATACTTGTTGTGTGGTCGTGGTGCTAAACTGCAGTCTCTTAATCAGTTAGGCGGAAGGGTGGGGTTGAAGGAGAGAGTTAGATGTCGAGTGGTGTTTCTTTCCTTAGATAAACCCTGCCGGGTGCCCTCGTTTTCTCACTGACCTACGTGCCAGCCCGACCCATATACCGCCAAAGTATGGGCCAGATGAGACCCTCAGCAGACATCCCAGACAAAATAGTCGCCTCATACCAGAACTGTGGTGTCACCGCCAGACACCACACTTGCTAGGTGGTAGCTTTAAATCGGCCGCGGTCCATTAGTACGTGTCGGACCCGCGTGTCGCCACTGTCAGTGATCGCAGACGGAGCGCCACCACACGGCAGGTCTCGAGAGACTTATGAGCACTCGCCCCAGTTGTACGGACGACGTAGCTAGCGATGCACACTGACGAAGCCTCGCTCATTTGCAGAGCAGATAGTTAGAATAGCCTTCATCTAAGTCAATGGCTACGACCTAGCAAGGCGCCATTAGCCTTACATAGCTTGTATCTAAAGAGTCTCACTTGTATTGTCAAGAGCGATGTACCACAAGGATGGATTAAAGTTAAGTATTCCAGGAGCTACGTACTTTTCTTTATAGCATTCATTACGTATCCTGTTTCAGACCTATCTCTAGCCTGCGTGATTTAACGCGTGCCTTTCGGCTACTTCCGAGTGGCGTGGCTGTCTTGTTACGCCACAACAAGAACTAGGAAAGGCACACACCAAAGGGACGACCCAGGGCTTTCCCCCACCCGCTACTTATATGTCTGAGCAGCCCGTGATGGACCCAAACACATATTGTCAATCTGAAGCGAAAGCAGATGTTGGCAAATACATAGTGTCCCAGAAGGAATGGTGAATATTCCACGATATTTTACGAATGATAATTCGAAGCAAAGAGATCTAGTAAACACGGGCTCTAAAATGCTCAACTTAAGAGCTATGAGCACTTGTTCAGACGAAGAGATGCATTTCACAGTAGCGTAGGCAAACAAGTACTTCCAGCTCTTAAGGTATGGACATTGGAGTCCTTATCTACTAGTCATTTGTTTACTTCTATGGTCCATGGTACTTCCTCCCAAGATACAGAAAGCAAAGGGCTTAGAATTGTTTTTGTATGGAAGATGAAGTAGTGCTCATGGTTCTTAAAGTATGCGTTTGAAGAGATATTGCAATAGAAGAGGTTATGTAATAGATGAAATTTATGTCACAGTATGGAAGATGAAGAAGTGCTCAAAGCTCTTAAGGTATGCATTTTAGAGGCAAGGTTGATTAGAATTTTTTACTTCGAATGATCGTTCCTACCATATCCCTTAATACCAATCATTCCTGCTGACACATCTTGTATAAAGACAGAGACGACAAATGAGTAAGTCCGCGGGACGACATTTCATTTGACATGAAATGGAATGTCTTCCAAAATGGATTCTTTCGAAGTTGCGTCGTGTATTTATGCCTGAGAATTCTCGACAGTAAAAAATAGTTAATAAGGATATTGTCCACTAATCTGATAGATCATAAGAAGAACATGAGCTGGCCAATCATGTGTATGATCACGCTCAGGGAGAGAGCTGTAGAGAATGTTAAGAGGATGTCCTGCGGATGAGTTATATTACTTATAGTGTGCAGAGGGTGCACATCCTGGCGAGAGTCGGTAGTAGAGACAGCAGCCGCAGACACCAGAGTAGACAATGTGATAAGACCATTGATGATCTAACATTCTGCGTGGTGTCTGTGTTCTATAACGTGTCTCCCTACCACTTTCGCGCAACGACGCTCTGAGCGTGTTTTTTAGGGAATTGACTAGTTTGAACCTGGGACCTGTTGCTGGTAAGGAGACGCCAGACCACTCATGACATGTAGAGTTCAGAAGAGGTCAGTGAGACTAGCGATGATAACCAAATACTTAATGATTTCAGCGTCAGCTCCACTGCACTCCCTGTAAAAGAATCTTAACACTAACTAAATTTAGTGGAAGGGGTTCATGGCTTTCCTATTTTTAGTTATCTGGTAAAATAACGTCGAAAAAGCAGTTAAGTTTACCACTGGAAATTTTATTCTACTCACAAAACATTGTTTATAAATTGCACTATTGATAAAAGGAAATGTTTTAATACAGGATGATAAAAACCAACTGCGTTCAACAAAAATGTGAACGAATATTCCCTGAGTGGGTTTCCAATTTCTACAATGGATCGAAGGATGACCTATGCCATATCACATCTACAATCTAGGTTTAAATTAAGTTTCACAAAAGAGAAAACTATCAAAATGGTCTACAATAACCCTCAATTATCTTTAATTACTTACCTAACTTGTCGTAAATTACAGTGGCTGATGTGGCCTCTCAATAATTACATAACAGAAAAATCCTCGCGTTTCAGATTTTTACTTCAAGTGGCAAATGTGAACACCATGAGCTTTAATTGACGATCGACACTAGTATTACGTAAAAAGGGGATGTAACAGATGAGATTCAGCAGTTCTGAGTGAAGCCTTATGCGCTCAAATATGCGGCATCGCTTGCGTTTATTACCTTGTCGGTTTTCGTCACGGGGCGTCGGTCGGCACAGCTCCACACACCTCGCCGACTCGGAAGCAACTCTGTCCTAACTTCTCCTCATTACAATTTACCGAAGTTGGTTTAAAAAAAAAACTGTGTTTTCATCTGTCCAATCAAGGTCTCAATGTTAACCTTAAGCTCCGCCTACAAAAATTCTCTCTATCCAATGAGAAACGTTATACTTTCCGTGGTGGGGCAATGTTTTTAAAGTTTGTAACGTAACAGAGACGCGGAAAAGGCTCACGCTAAAACTTGCAGCTGGTGTGGTCCTTTTAGTGTTATCGTAAGATTTATACTGTTCTTCTGGAGGGCTCTATCTTTTAACATGGGTTGGGTGGTGGTCCTGACGTAACAGAGACGCGAAAAAGTCTCACGCTAAAACTTGCGGCTGGGGCGGCCCTTTTAGTGTTATCGTAAGATCTATACTGTTCTTCTGGAGGGTTCCAGCTTTTAACATGGCTGGGGGGGTGGTCCTAGCAGTTAGCTGGCGACGTGGGTGTCCTTCCCTTATCATAGGGCCTTCTAGCTTAACACGGTTCTGCTCTAGGCTTCTGTTTCCATTTCTCCCCTCGGAACTGCGTCTGTCTCACGGTGGGAAGGTATGACATGCATTTAGGCATTCTTGTATTAGTCTGTGGTATTCCATTTGCTCACTCGTTACTCGTATTACTTTGGTTAATTTAATGTCACGATTTATTCGGAGCTAAGTGACATACTACTGGATTTGCTTATCATGTCAGGGTTTTCATGGATGGTGTTGAATTTGCCTGACACCCTACATATCACCACCCTTCGAACTTAATTTTTGCACTGAAGTTAGGCAATGATTGAATCATTGTCTAGGTCAGTCAAAAATTATTCTGTTATCTAAATTTTGTTGCCTACTGTTCAGCCATGTTATTCTGTTCTATGCTAGTTTGTATTACCAATTTATATTTTTATATCTTCCACATTATTATCAAAAGTATGTTTATATTGACAAGGGAAGAATATTTTTATTCTATTATAATCATTAATTTTTAATTATTTTATTTCTTTATTTAGTTGTGAAGTTTGTTTTTTAAGAAGTTTGTTATCGGAAGTGAGGAGTCTTTCACATAGATTTTCTTAGAAATATTGTTTTTATAAATGTAGTAATTAAGTAATATCTATTCCTAACACATTTTCTAAATATCAAGTAAAAGTAAAATGTTTTTGTTTCTAGCCACTCATTTCAACATTGTTACACTAACAAATAAGAATTATTTCCAAGAATTGCTTTGACAAAGAAATATACATACACAAGGATTGAGATATTATCGTAACAAATGGTACAAATGTTAAAAAAAAGGGAAAACATCCAACAAGATAATCTTTTATTCTTTGTTTTTATAAGGAGAAAATAAGTAAAATATAGTTATTCTTTTATTTTGTATGAGGAGAAAATAAGTGGCATATAGTTTTAGTGTTTATTATGCTTTACCTTCATTCTTTATATACTGTACATTTCAGAACTAATGACTTATTTTTATCGATAGTCTATTTTTTACTTAAGTCCATAGTCAATGACTGTTATTTTGTAGTTTATTAGCTGTCTGGTGTGCTTAACTTATTTAGATTTTGACATGTTTCTTTTGCACAATTCCTACATCACATAATTTGATTTCACACATTCACACAATCCTATGAATGTTTAAGCATGAGGTTGGCGAATGTTTTTTGCACGAAGGTGATGGACTTGAGCGAGATGGGTGTGGGTAAGTATTTGATCTACAGCTTCTTTCATCGTTCCTTGTTGGCTTTGCAAGTGTGTGTTGTTGTTGTGGATGTCCCATAATGGAATGGACCTGTGAGTGCAGAATCTCGTGGTTTACTGGCTTTGTATGCGTGGTCTAGGACAGCCGGCACGGTAGCTCAGCGTGTTCGGTCAAAGGGTTAGCAGCCCTCTGTAATAAAAAAAAAACTGAGCTAATCGATCAACAACGAACTTAGACGGATGTCATACGATGTCCGCCACGAGCAGATGCAACGAACAAAAGCGAACAAAATGAGATTAAAGAAAAAAAAAAGTTGTAGCGTCTTTGATTCATAATCCAAACGTCTTAGGTCCCGGGTTCGATCCCCGCCACTGCCTAAATTTTGCTAAATAATCAGCATTGGCGGCCGAAGACTTCCGGCATAAGAAGTCAGCCTCATTTCCGCCAACGGCCTTGTCAAAGGGGGCGGAGGAGCGGATAGAATTTCAGGGCACTCTCTTGTCCTAGGGGTGGGAAATTTCCCCTAAAGGCGGAGGAATCAGCAATGATCAACGGCATGAGGATGCAGAAGGCAATGGAAACCACTGCATTAAAGACACGTAACGTGTATCCACAGGACATGTGGCCTGTAATTGAAGATGTATCATGATGATCTCTCCATTGGCAAAAGATTCCGGAATAGTCCCCCATTCGGATCTCCGGGAGGGGACTGCCAAGGGGGAGGTTACCATGAGAAAAAGATTGAATAATCAACGAAAGGATAACGTTCTACGAATCGGGGCGTGGAATGTCAGAAGCTTGAACGTGGTAGGGAAACTAGAAAATCTGAAAAGGGAAATGCAAAGGCTCAATCTAGATATAGTAGGGGTCAGTGAAGTGAAGTGGAAGGAAGACAAGGATTTCTGGTCAGATGAGTATTGGGTAATATCAACAGCAGCAGAAAATGGTATAACAGGTGTAGGATTCGTTATGAATAGGAAGGTAGGGCAGAGGGTGTGTTACTTTGAACAGTTCAGTGACCGGGTTTTTCTAATCAGAATCGACAGCAGACCAACACCTACAACGATAGTTCAGTTATTCATGCCGACGTCGCAAGCTGAAGATGAACAGATAGAGAAAGTGTATGAGGATATTGAAAGGGTAATGTAGTACGTAAAGGGTGACGAAAATCTAATAGTCATGGGCGACTGGAGTGCAGTTGTAGGGGAAGGAGTAGAAGAAAAGGTTACAGGAGAATATGGACTTGGGACAAGGAATGAAAGAGGAGAAAGACTAATTGAATTCTGTAACAAGTTTCAGCTTGTAATAGCGAATACCCTGTTCAAGAATCACAAGAGGAGGAGGTATACTTGGAAAAGGCCGGGAGATACGGGAAGATTTAATTAGATTACATCATGGTCAGACAGATTCCGAAATCAGATACTGGATTGTAAGGCGTACCCAGGAGCAGATATAGACTCAGATCACAATATAGTAGTGATGAAGAATAGGCTGAAGTTCAAGACATTAGTCAGGAAAAATCAATACGCAAAGAAGTGGGATACGGAAGTACTAGAGAATGACGAGATACGTTTGAAGTTCTCTAACGCTATGGATACAGCAATAAGGAATAGCGCAGTAGGCAGTACAGTTGAAGAGGAATGGACATATCTAAAAAGGGCCATAACAGAAGCTGGGAAGGAAAACATAGGTAGAAAGAAGGTAGCTGCGAAGAAACCATGGGTAACAGAAGAAATACTTCAGTTGATTTATGAAAGGAGGAAGTACAAACATGTTCCGGGAAAATCAGGAATACAGAAATACAAGTCGCTGAGGAATGAAATAAATAGGAAGTGCAGGGAAGCTAAGACGAAATGGCTGCAAGAAGATTGTGAAGACATCGAAAAAGATATGATTGTCAGAAGGACAGACTCGGCATACAGGAGAGTCAAATCAACCTTTGGTGACATTAAAAGCAACGGTGGTAACATTAAGAGTGCAACGGGAATTCCACTGTTAAATGCAGAAGAGAGAACAGATAGGTGGAAAGAATACATTGAAAGCCTCTATGAGGGTGAAGATTTGTCTGATGTGATAGAAGAAGAAACAGGAGTCGATTTAGAAGAGATAGGGGATCCAGTATTAGAATCGGAATTTAAAAGAGCTTTGGAGGACCTACGGTCAAATAAGGCAGAAGGGATAGATTACATTCCATCAGAATTTCGAAAATCATTGGGGAAAGTGGCAACAAAACGACTATTCACGTTGGTGTGTAGAATATATGAGTCTGGCGATATACCATCTGACTTTCGGAAAAGCATCATCCACACAATTCCGAAGACGGCAAGAGCTGAAAAGTGCGAGAATTATCGGACAATCAGTTTAACAGCACATGAACCGAAGCTGCTTACAAGAATAATATACAGAAGAATGGAAAAGAAAATAGAGAATGCGCTAGGTGACGATCAGTTTGGCTTTAAGAAAAGTAAAGTGACGAGAGAGGCAATTCTGACGTTACAGTTAATAATGGAAGCAAGGCTAAAGAAAAATCAAGACACTTTCATAGGATTTGTCGACCTGGAAAAAGCATTCGACAATATAAAATGGTGCAAGCTGTCCGAGATTCTGAAAAAAGTAGGGGTAAGCTATAGGGAGAGACGGGTCATATACAAAATGTACAACAACCAAGAGGGAATAATAAGAGTGGACGATCAAGAACGAAGTGCTCGTATTAAGATGGGTGTAAGACAAGGCAGTAGCCTTTCGCCCCTACTCTTCAATCTGTACATCGAGGAAGCAATGATGGAAATAAGAGAAAGGTTCAGGAGTGGAATTAAAATACAAGGTGAAAGGATGTCAATGATATGATCCGCTGATGACATTGCTATCCTGAGTGAAAGTGAAGAAGAATTACATGATCTGCTGAATGGAATGAACAGTTTAATGAGTACACAGTTTGGTCTGAGAGTAAATCGGAGAAAGACGAAGGTAATGAGAAGTAGTAGAAATGAGAACAGCGAGAAACTTAACATCAGGATTGATGGTCACGAAGTCAATGAAGTTAAGGAATTCTGCTACCTAGGCAGTAAAATAACCAATGACGGACGGAGCAAGGAGGACATCAAAGCAGACTCGCTATGGCAAAAAAGGCATTTCTGGCCAAGAGAAGTCTACTAAAATCAAATACCGGCCATAATTTGAGGAAGACATTTCTGAGGATGTACATCTGGAGTACAGCATTGTATGGTAGTGAAACATGGACTGTGGGAAAACCGGAACAGAAGAGAACCGAAGCATTTGAGATGTGGTGCTACAGACGAATGTTGAATATTAGGTGGACTGGTAAGGTAAGGAATGAGGAGGATTTACGCAGAATCGGAGAGGAAAGGAATATGTGGAGAACACTGATATGGAGAAGGGACAGGATGATAGGACATCTGCTAAGACATGAGGGAATGACTTCCATGGTACTAGAGGGAGCGGTAGAGGGCAAAAACTGTAGAGGAAGACAGAGATTGGAATACGTCAAGCAAATAATTGAGGACGTAGGTTGCAAGTGCTACTCTGAGATGAAGAGGTTAGCACAGGAAAGGAATTCGTGGCGGGCCAGATGAAACTGATGACAAAAAAAAAAGCAAGAAATTCATCGTTATGTGTCGCAGAAAGCGGTCGTTTTTCGTTGTAATACTTCACAGACGACTAGTTTACAATAGGATAGGGATTTGGGAAGGTATGTTATCTATTGTTCACCCATCTTCTTTCTTGGTCTCAATCTTGCGAATCTTCAACTTCTGTTCTTCCTGCTTTATGTCTGCTTCTTACTTGCTTCCTGGTTCTTCTCTGGGCAGGATATGGAAATATTTATTGATAACTAGTCGCATTGGCGTTCTCCTCTTAGTAACAGTTTGATAAATTGTTTGGGCATGTTATTTTTACTTTGCGGAAGTTTTCTTCAGTTTCGCACATCAGCGTGCTGTTTAATAGCAGTAGTGTGACTATTACACTTCTTTTTTTCTTTTTTTTTGCCAGTGGTGGCTTGCCCAAGCGGTCTTCTAGTCAGGCCGTTTCTTGCTCGCTCCACTGAGTTGGGGCGTTCGGAGACCCTTCTGGCGTTAGGTGTCCTGTCGTGTCTCTGCAGGTTTTCACCACTGTGTGGTTCCGTGTTCTGACCCAGCAGGGTTCTGCCACCCTGTGGTTCAGCTTGGCAGCAGATTTATTTACTACCCGCTCCAGCTACAAGGGCCTTCTGTTGGTTTCGCTGTCCTTTGCCTTCTCTTGACGCTTCTGCCTTGTAGGAATCGTGTCTTGCTAATTACGTCCTTTCCTTTCTTGATACTTCTCGCTTTCAACTTGTGGGTCGTTGCATCCTGTCCTTGCTGGAGTTTTTAAAATGGTTCTTAGAAAAAGTTTTACTTATAATCATCTAACATATGTCTAGTACCTACATTGTTTTACGCCTTCTTAAAAGCTTTACAAATTTCGGCGTCCTATCCATGTTACAATTCTAAGATATTTTGAGTCTTACCGTCTACAAGAATCCTCAAAATCGTTTTTTTTATTTTTGTGCTGTGTCATGAATCTTAGTATTTCATGCTGTTAGACTATCTACGCTTTTACCCTTCACCTTAATCTATGGTACTATTGGTGTTATTTTTGTTTTTGTTTTTATTGAAACTACTTTCTTTTTTTTCTCCTTCCTCTCTTTTCATCCTTCTTTCTCCTGACGATCTTATCTGCAACATAAACTTGAAATATTGTGCTAATTATTTACCAGTAATAAAATTAATCTTCAAACTTTTTGATATGGCTCACATGGTGAAGTCCTAAGGTTTTGCCTGTTTTTGGGTTCATTAGTTCCACAGCATAATCATGAGCAATTCAGCTAATTATGGCAGGTCCTTTGTATGCAGCGTAAAACTTATGTATTTTGTGTTTCTGCTTGCTGGAGAGATGGTGTGTTTTTACAAATACTTTCTGGCCTACTGAGAATGTTCTTTTAATTGCTGTTCTCTCTCCTCTTTCTTTTCTTTTAATGGCTGCCTTTCTAATGTTGGAGAGTGCTGTTACTATGACTTGTTTGTGCTGTCTACGTAGTACAATAGGATATCTAACATTTTCTCTGGTTATATTTGGGGGTTCAATATTTCTAAGTACAGTAACTGGAGGTAGTAGTGTAGTGCTATGTGGCATTTCATTTATTACTTCTTGAGAATCTTTAAGGTATACATCGCATGTGATGTGTCTTTGCCTGCATATAATCGTCATAAAGTACCTATGTCCTTCATACATCGCCTGCTGGATTTACACTAGGTTTCTACTTAGATATGTAGATGGGTTTTATTTTGTGTTGTTTTAACGTGTTCTGCCATTGCACTGATTTGTATTGTGGGCCATTATCCGAAATTATTCGTTCCACTCGACCTACTTGTATGAGAGAATCTTGTCTAAATGCTTTACTTATAGTAAGACCTGTTGCCCGTTTTAATGAGTAAGTTTGGCGGACAACAGAAATTGTAATGCCTTGTGGTCAGTGTATACTTTTGTTTTTCTTCCGAATAGGAAGTATCGAAAACGTTGGAAGCCGCATACAATGGCCAATGCTTCCGGCTCCGTGACTGAATAGTTTTTCTCGCTTTTTGTGAGAACCCGAATGGCAAATGCGATTGTTCTATATGATCTTAGCCCTGCCTGTTCGTATTCATGGAATAAAACAACTCCTAATCCTGTTTTCGCGCTATCAGTGGCCATACAAAAATTTTGTGTTAGATCCAGATGTGATCAGGATGTGCTAAAATGGGTGCTGTTGTTAGTGCGTTTTTCACTTTTAAAAATTCTTCATTGGCTTGTTGATCCCATACCCATGGCGTGTTTTTTCCATTCATTGCACATAGGCGTGGTGTTGCGAGAGAGTCGATCAAAATAATCTTTTTATAGAATCCGGTGAGACCTAGAAATCCTCTGAGAGTTTTCTTATTATATGGAGTACAGAATTCTTTGACTGCCGTTAGTTTTTCTGGGTCGGGCGTTACCCCTTCCTCGGAAATTATGTGTCTTAGAAATTTGACATCTCGCCTTCCAAATTTGGATTTTGTTGTATTTACTGTGACCCCATGCTCTTTCATGATCTGTAAAAACTGATTTAGTGTGTGGTTGTGATGTTCCCAAGAGGGTTCTGCTATAATCACATCATCAACATAACAAGTAATTTTTTGCAAAATTTCAGGACTGAGTATAGTATTAAATCCCCTAATAAACGCTGCTGATGATATGTTTAAACCAAATGACAATCGTTTAAACTGGTAACATCTACTGAATACGATAAATGCTGTAAATTTTCTACATTCTGGGGCTAATTCTATTTGCCAGAAACTACTCCGTAAATCAATTAATGGAAATATCTCAGCACCGTGGAAGTTTTGTATCAATTCCTCTAATTTTTCTGGGCGATCTGTCTCAGTGATTATGATTGTGTTGATCTGTCTGGAATCAAGCACTAACCTGATGCTCCCATCTCGTTTTTGTACAATATGGAGCGGGCTGTTATATGTGGAGGTAGCTGGTTCAATAATATCGTCATCTAACATTTTAGATATTTCCTGGAATACTTTATTCCTGTAGCTTAATGGGATTGTATAGGGTGGCACTCTAAATGGTTTGTGCTGTTTTACTTCAAACATGTACTGAAAGTGTTTAATACTGCCAGTCTTAGGTAAAAATACCTCTGCTTTATCTCGTAAAATACCCTTAAATTCTCTTTTACTGTGTTCCGAAATACCTTGAACTTCTTGCAATTTTTCGTCGATTTCTTTATGGACTTCTAACATGAGTTGAGGCGATTCCCCCTTTTGTGCATACCATTCTAATTCTTCATCCTCTTTATCTCGCGTCATTCTTAATTGTTTGTTTATAACTGGTATTTCTTCTAATTTTAGCTTTTGCTCAAAGAGAAGTGTGACATTCCCGAATGTTACGCTACCTTTTCCCATATCTATTCTCGCTCGTCTCTCATTTAAAAAATCTGCACCTATAATCAAATCTACAGTTAGTTTAGGTATAATCACGAAGTTGGCTTTGATCTTTTTACCTTGACATGAAAGAGTTAACCTTGTTTGTCTCGTACCTTCCGCAGCATTGTTTCTAATAGGACCTCTTACTTTAATCTTACGTGTTTTCAGAACTGGCAATTCCTCATTGGCATTACATTGCGTTAATAAATTTTCTGAGATCGCAGTCAGTTCACTTCTGATATCAATTAAAATATTGACTGGGATATGCTTTACCAGGGCCTTCACAATTGGTTGAATTTGAAAGGCTTGGTTCTGTTCTTCTTCTTCTTGCGTCAACGAATCCTCCACTGAATCATACATGAGTCTTTTTAGGAATTTCCCTTGTGAATTCGAATTTTCTGTAGTATAAGCTTCGACTGCTACTTCTCTCTCTTTTATTTCCTCTTCTCTATTTCTTCCTTCATTTACGCTTTCTTCAACATCCTCTACTTTTTCCTCATCCTCGTTTATCTTCTCCTTCTTCGTCGCTACTTCCACATAATCGCATCTAAATGCTCTAATTGTCGCTTCATAACTTCCTTCATTATATACGTTGGGTTGTGTGCCCACTCGTAACTTATTTTCAACTTCTGTCGACTGCGCATTATCCTCATTGAATTCGCTTTCCCTGGTTTCCATCTCAAATAGCTCTGCAATACTCATTACTTCGTCCTTTCCTCCTACATTCGTTGTGCATGCCTCTGGTAATTCATCTTCCTCGTCAGTATTCTCCCAATTAATTTCGTCCCAACACGATATTGTTATTTTCCTGTCTTCGTTTTCATCTGGTGCCTGCGGATTTGTTTCTTCCTTCTTCTCTTCTCGTGATAAGGTGTTTACTTCTCTGTTCAGGGTGGTGCAATTGTCCTGGGTCGGTGCGTCATTCTCTTTGGCATGGGCGCTTAGCTGTCAATTCGAACGTTTATCGGGGTTTGGTGGTCTTACCTCCACCTCTTCTATCTGTATTCTCTTTTCTTGTTCAGCTTGTTGATAGTGGTTTCTTTGTTGATAATTTGTCGATCTATTGGTTCTCCAGTACCCGTTCCGGTTGTCGTTATTCCCTCTGTAATAGTTGTTACCGTTCCTGGGTGAATTATAGTTATTGCCATATTCTCTTCTAAATCCATAACCGGTTCTTTGTTGAAATGTATTGTCGTTTCTTGGTGCGAAGTTATCACATGGTTCGTAAGTAGTGTTTCTTCGTACTGTGTCTTGTGGATTCCACTGCTTTTTGCTTTCGTTTTCACGTGGGCTTCGTCTTTTTCTTGCGTCATCTTCCGAAAATATGAACTCTAGTTCCCTTAGAATACCTTTAAATGCTTCGACGTCATTGCCTCCGCGACCTACTAACGATTGCTGGTATTTCAATGGTAGCTTCATCGCGCATAATTTAATCAACTCTCCTTCACTCTATGGTACATCTAAGCATTGATTTTTCTTTGCCATTAATTCAAAAAATTTCACGGGACTCTTCTCTCCTGAATTTTGAAAATATGGGTTCTGTAATAATTCGTACTTCACTCTGTTCTGTGCTTCGCTAGACCAGTATCGTGAGAGAAACTTCTCTCTGAAATCTTCGTACGATCGGCATGTCGCTGCAACATTCTGCATGGTTTCTGCGACTGTTCCTGACATGTGTGCACATATAAAGTCTAATTTGTGTGCTAGCGTCCAGTGTTCTGGTAATCCTTCTCGGAATTGATCAATAAAAGTTCGTGGATGTACTGAGTTTCCTTCTCGAAAGTGTTGAAATTTTTTGACTGTGAGGAAATGATCGTTGTCGTACTTCGTCATAGTTCCATAAGAAATTCGCGATTCCTCGCCACTTTTGTTTCTGATCATTTCTCCCGTCGTTCTTTCCGGTTGTGGTAGATCCATTGGATATTGTCCACTGTAACTTTTGCCTACCCTTGCGTAGTATCGTTGGAGTGGTACACAATAATTTTCTTCCATCGGTTGTGAACGTGTAGCTGAATGCATTGCACTGTATTCTTCGCGACCGGGCTTTCCATTGTCACGTATGTTACTTTCCGCCTGTGATTGGAATCGCAAATGCGTAATATCTTCCTTAATTGCTTGTTTTTCTGGTGCTGTTACAGATACGGATGTGGTTGCAGACTCTGTGCTTGTTCAATCCTGTTCACTACGCTTTTCAATGGTTTGCAACAACTCTGTTTGCAATTTCTGAAATTGTCACTTCGTTTGCGCTTCTATTTTGACTATGCGGTTATCATATCTTTTCAGCGCTGAATTTGTGATACGTTTGTGTAACACACTGTTTTCAACAACTTCACGCGCTGTACCTGCTGCTTGTCTAGTAATTTCGTTTATCTGTTTCTCTAGTTTCTTGACTTCTCCCTGGGTATTGTTATGTAATGTTTTGATCTCGTCCTGAATGTCATTACGCAATGCTTGTACGTCCGCTTGTACCTTGTCAATGTGTGTTCTCAATTGATTGTGACCTGTTATTAAGTTTCCTATCACGTCTCGAAATTCTTTTGCCTCGTCTTCAGTATGACTTAGGTGTAACTGAATTTTTTTGTTTTGTTCTTTAATCGCACGCATTTGTCTCGTGGTTTCTGCACTCTGAATTTGAATTTGGTTCGCTATGTCTTTATTTTGCCTTGTCATGGTTTCCGTAATTTGTTGTAATAATTCTGCCAGATTGGTGGGTCCTATTGCGTTTTCTTCCGGCGTCCCACGCTCTGTGTTTTCGACCAAGTGTTGGTTCGCAACCGAATGCATTGAACTGTACTGTGACACGTTTCTGCTCCCATTTCTTGTACTGTGTGGTGAGGGAGCTCTGATTACTTGTACTATGGGTTCTACGTATTCAAGACGCAAGTTAGAATCCTCATCGACTGTCTCTCTACTTTTCTGCTCCTCTGTCGTATGCTGACTTACGTTTTCTATGCCTTGACGTACATTATAATCGTTATGGTGCGTTATATGTCCTATTTCTCGCGATACTGCATCGTCTGTTGTACTGTCCTCTATTCTCTGTCCATTTTCATGCTGGGTCTCTACCTCAATTCGGTCAAGGTCTCGATCTGCCATTGCTAATCTTTCCGAATCCATTATTTTCTGTTTTAAAAGCAATTTACGCGCCCTACTTCGAGTCAACATGCGCTCATACGATGTCACGCGTTTCATAAACTTTTTGTTCACACGACTTGACTCTTATTATAGCCAAGACTGACAATCCATTCACTTACTTGTTGGGTCAGAACCAAATTGTCAACGTTGTATCCGCCACATGTGCGCTTGCATTGAGGAGAAAACTTAATTCTAACAATTTTTAAAATTCATAACTTAATTATGCTATTGTCTCTGCTAGAATGTCTCACTTTTTATTGAATACTTTCTTACCATCTATCGCTGCAGCTACTGTTTTCAACTATTTACGCCTTTCAAAAAAAAATTTTTTTTATTACGAAAATTTTTTAACGGGATATTTTTCTGACCTAGTTAGGCATGTTGTCGAATTTCAATCATGGTATTTTACCATTCTGGCCGGATCGCCATTTTCTAACATTCTGCGTGGTGTCTGTGTTCTATATCGTGTCTCCCTACCACTTTCCCGCAACGACGCTCTGAGCGTGTTTTTTAGGGAATTGACTAGTTTGAACCTGGGACCTATTGCTGGTAAGGAGACGCCAGACCACTCATGACATGTAGAGTTCAGAAGAGTTCAGTGAGACTAGCAATGATATAACCAAATACTTAATGATTTCAGCGTCAGCTCCACTGCACTCCCTGTAAAAGAATCTTAATACTAACTAAATTAGGTGTAAGGGGTTCAAGGCTTTCCTATTTTTAGTTATGTGGTAAAATAACGTCGAAAAAGCAGTTAAGTTTACCATTGGAAATTTTATTCTACTCACAAAACATTGTTTATAAATTGCACTATTGATAAAAGGAAATGTTTTAATACAGTATGATAAAAACCAACTGCGTTCAACAAAAATGTGAACGAATATTCCCTGAGTGGGTTTCCAAGTTCTACAATGGATCGAAGGATTTTCACAAAAGAGAAAACTATCAAAATGGTCTACAGTACCCTCAATTATCTTTAATTACTTATCTAACTTGTCTTAAATTACAGTGTCAGATGTGGCTTCTCAATACTATATAACAGAAAAACCATCGCATTTCAGATTTTTACTTCAAGTGGCAAATGTGAACACCATGAGCTTTAATTGACGATCCACACTAGTATTACGCAAAAAGGGGATGTAACAGACGAGATTCAGCAGTTCTGAGTGAAGCTTTGTGCGCTGTTATGCGGCATCGCATGTGTTCATTACCTTGTCAGTGTTCGTCACGGGGCGGCGGGCAGCACAGCTCCGCTCACCTCGCTGTCTCGGAAGCAACTCTGTCCTAACTTCTCCTTACTACAATATACCGAAGTTGGTTTAAAAAAAACTATTTGGCTGTGTTTTCATCTGACCAATCAGGGTCTCAATGTTAACCTTAAGCTCTGCCTACAAAAATTCTGTCTATCCAATGAGAAACGTTATACTTTTCCTGGTGGGGCAATGTTTTTAAAGTTGGCAACGTAACAGAGACGCGAAAAAGTCTCACGCTAAAACTTGCAGCTGGTGTGGTCCTTCTGGAAGGCTTTATCTTTTAACATGGGCTGGGGGGGTGGTCCTGATGTAACAGAGACACGAAAAAGTCTCACGCTAAAACTTGTGGCTGGGGTGGCCCTTTTAGTGTTATCGTAAGATCTATACTGTTCTTCTGGAGGGCTCTAGCTTTTAACATGGGCTGGGGGGTGGTCCTAATGGTTAACTGGCGACGTGGGTGTTCGTTCCTTATCGTAGGGCCTTCTAGCTTAACACGGTTCTGCTCTCGGCTTCTGTTCTCGTTTCTCCCCTCGGAACTGCGTCTGTCTCACGGTGGGAAGGTATGACATGCCTTTAGGCATTCTTGTGTTAGTCTGTGGTATTCCATTCGCTCACTCGTTACTCGTATTACCTTGGTTAATTTAATGTCACGATTTATTTGGAGCTATGTGACATACTACTGGATTTGCGCATCATGTCAGGGTTTTCATGGAAGGTGTAGGATTCGCCTGACACCTTACAATGAGACTTGGCTTTATCAGCGTCACTGCTGCTAAAGTTGGTCCTGAAGTTCTGACCCCAACTGTAAGACTCGCACCGCGTGGCACATCCAGACCACCGCCTTATTCAGCAGAGGTAGAGTGCTACTTTACACTGTCACGTCGATTCAGTATGTAGCCGTGACGTTGCAGAGCGTCGTGAAATGGAAAGACCAAGTAATGATTGTAGTAGGGAAGGTGAATGGTCGACTTCAGTCTGTTGGCAGAATTTTAGGAATGAGTGGGTCATCTGTAAAGGCAACCGCGCGTATAGAACGATAGTGCCACACATTCTTGTGTACCGCTGGGGTGTTTGGGATCCCCACCAGGACGGAATAATGGAAGACGTCGAAACAACAGAGTCGGGATGTTAGTTTTGTTACCAGTATGTTCGATCAACAGGAAAACGTTATCATGCTTTTGAAACTCAAGTGGGAATCCCTGAAGAGAACGTTTCTTTCCGAGAAACGTTCGTGAGGACGTTTAGAGAACTGACTTTTGAAGCTGGCTGTCGAAAGATTTTGTTGCAATTGATGTAAATTTCACATAAGCACCATAGAGATAACAGAAATTAGGCATGTACGGGGTCTGCAGCTTGTGGTCTCGCGGTAGCGTTCTCGCTTCCCGAGCACGGTGTCCCGGGTTTGATTCCCGGCGGGGTCAGGGATTTTCACCTTCCTCGAGATGACTGGATGTTGTTGTGTCGTTTTCATCACCATTAATCATCTCTATTACGGATGGAGGAAGGCAATGGCAAACCATCTCCGTTTGGACTTTCCCTAGTACAGCGGTGCGGGTCTCTCGCATCGTACGGGATATCATAATCATCATCCTCACGGAGAGTCACTTCTCCTTCGCTCTATTTGCGAATGGAATGGCAAAGGAAGTGGCTAGTCTGCAGAGTATGCGTATAGATGAAGATGTGGTATCGTTGAACTATCGATACCACACAAGTGGCTCTCATCTTCGATGTCTTGAAGTTGGCAGTACAAGTGGCGCGATCGTTCTTCAGCGGTCGGTACTGCAACGGGCGCCGTCCAACCCCGCCGGCGCCAGGTCCACGCCCCTGTGCGGCGGCACAGGCGTCGAGTCCCAGTAGTCGTCACTCTTCTACTCATAGTCCGACGTCACGGCGACCCCTCCAGAGACACTCCTCAGTACAGTGACGTATATCGCCATTCAGTATTTACCTATCCTCAGAGACGTCAGCTCATGGTTAGGACAGTCAGATCTGCGCAACTCCGACTTCAGTCAGACGCAACAGAACTGTTGTAAAGAGATTTACAATTGTGCATGTCGAAGCAATCCGTAGCCAAAGGACTTCGTACTGCACCACATGCAGATCTTCAGTGTGTAATTTCAGTGTTTACAACATATCTCATTTACGGTGATGCTTGTTTACTCATTACATACTCGATTCATGCTTCAGTTCCCGTGCATCTCCTGAACAGAACTGTATTTAGTTCGCGTGTCTGCCACTCGGACATGTATCGCTGACGCAAACGCTGAACACCGTAACTGTAGATGAAGGTCTTCAGCTTGTGGACTGCCACGCCGCCAGCAACTCAAATTTTCACCTGGTAAATGATTTTCCTTGCGGTATTCCCATAAAAGTCCGCCTGCCAGTTTATTAGCAACCACAATGCGAACACTGGTAACGACCTTTAATTATTTTTTGTTGTTAATGAGCACATAATTATTTTATTTCATTGTTAACAATGAAAAGATGTCAGTGTTTGTAATACACATTTGTTATGCGCTTATAGCCGAAGTCCGAGACACTTATTTGTAAAAATAAATGCTTGTGACAATCTAATTACATTCTTGCGGCTGGCACTCCCAATACCTTTATATGGTGTGCAAATGCCACATTGAAATGCCAATAAAATTAAAGTGTTATAATTAGTAAATGCCAATTCGACGACTACAGCTTGTATGTCTCAATAAGTAATTTCTCAACTCTGGCATCAATATTGTTTGCAGTGCCTCGATTTTACTATTCCTGCATGCTTTCATAATTACATCATATTTATGGCTGACTTCACTAAATGCAGATGAACTCGCTCTTGACTGAAGGACTGATGACGTCACTTTTCACTCCGTTAGGTCTCCCAAGCAACCACCCAATTGGTTCAATCAGCTCTCCATTATCACTAAATTTCGATATGAGTCCATGTCTGCTCTTGGGTGTGGCTTACAGTCCAATTCCTGTTTTCGAAATCGCTGTCTGATTATAATGTAATCCACTTCCATGTTTCCGTGTAATTTCCAAATACACCTATTCCTCTAATGATTTTTATTCGGTGTGTTCGTTTTTACTACCAGTCATTCTCCTTTCTTATTCCCACTACGAAGCACATACAGTGCCGTATCTTTCTTGTACTCCTATCCCTGCTAAAACAAATGAGTCACCAATAGTTATTAGATTTTTAATCTCCCTGTACATACTGTATTACTCGTTTAAAGTAATCATATGCTTTCTTCTCTAACATTTCAGCTTGCGCTTATGACGATGGCATGTCTATATGAACTAATTTTGTTGGTAATGGTTTACTGTGCAGTCTGATGAGAATAATCGCACCACTGAACTGATCACAGTAACTCAGTCTCTTCAAATGGCTTAAATGGCTCTGAGCACTATGCGACTTAACTTCTGAGGTCATCAGTCGCCTAGAACTTAGAACTAATTAAACCTAACTAACCTATGGACATCACACACATCCATGCCCGAGGCAGGATTCGAGCCTGCGACCATAGTGGTCGCTCGGCTCCAGACTGTAGCACCTAGAACCGCACGGCCACTCCGGCCGGCTCACTCTCTTCCGTACCCTCCTATTTACGATGAATTCTACTCCTATTGCTACATATTTTGCTGCTGCTGATACTGAACTATGTTCGACTGTCAAGAAATCCGTACCAGTTCAGTGACGCCCACTATATCCAGACAGAACCTTTGAATTTCTCGTCGCACAATTTATGGTTTCCTTAAAACAATTAGAATTTCAACATTCCTCGCTCCAGCTTATACAGTATTACACTTTCGTTGTTTACTGAATCATTTTCTGGCAGCCCACTTAGGGAGATCCGAAAAGGGGGAAACCGCATCTTTTGCCAACGGAAAATTCTCTATGCCATTTTTTCTGTTATATGCCACACGCCCTTGTCTTTAATCTAAGTGGCTTCCAATGACTTCTGCATCCTCATACCGTGGATGCCGTTGGAGGTTGCTGACTCCTCCGCTCGAACTTCCGTCCACTCCTCCACCATCTTTGATAAGTTCTACATGTACATCGACACTTCGCAAGCCACCGTACGGTGCGTGGCAGAGGGTACGCTGCACCACTACTAGTCATTCCCTTTCCTGCTCCACTAGCAAACAGAGCGAGGGAAAAACATCTGCCTATATCCCTCCCTAAAAGCTCTAATTTCTCGTATCATACCTTCAGGGTGCTTTGGCGCAATGTCTATTGGTGGCATTAAAATCATTCAGAGACCAGTCTGAAATGCCGGTTCTCTAAATTTTCTCAATAGCATTCTTCGAAAAGAACTTCGCCTTTCCTCCAGGGATTCCCATTTGTGTTCACGAAGCATCTACGTAACACTTACGTGTTCTTCGAACTTACCGGTAACAAAGCCAGCAGCCTGCCTCTGAACTGCTTCGATGTTCCCCTTCAATCCGACCTGGAACAGATCCCAAAAGCTCTAGCAGTATTCAAGAATAGGTCGCACCAGTGTCCTGTAAGCGGTTTCTCTTACAGATGAAGCAGACTTTTGTAGAATTCTCCCATTATACCGAAGTCGACCATTCGCCTACCATACCTCTGTCCATACATGCTTGTTCCAATTCATATGGCTTTGCAACGCTACGCCCGGATATTTAAAAGATTGTGTCAGGCAGTAGACTACTAATGGGCTACCAGTGCTGTATCCGAACATTGTGGATTTGTTCCTCCTACACATCCGCATTAACTTACATTTTCCCACTCATCACACAAACTAGGAGTTTTGTTTAAGTCGTCTTGTATCTTCCTACAGTCATATAACTCCGCCAAATCATTTATGTGTATAGGTAACAACAGCGGTCCTATCACACTTCCCTGTGGTATTCCTGATGATACCCCTCTCTCTGATGAACACTAGCTGTCGAGGACAACATTCGGGGTTCTATTACTTAAGAATTCTTCGAGCCACTCACATACCTGGGAACATAATCCGTAAGCTTCTACCTGCTGTAACAGCCGGCAGCGTGGAGCCGCATCAAACGATTTCTGAAAATCTGGAAATTCGTAATCTGCCTGTTGCTCTTCATCGCAGTATACCATGTGAGAAAAGGGGAAGCTGGATTTCGCACGAGCAGTGCCTTCTAAAACCATGCTGATTAGTGACCTAGGATTCTCAGCCTCAAGGACGTTTTTATAATCGGACTGAGAATATATTCAAGGATTCTGGAGCTAACCGAACTTAGGAATATTGGTCAGTAATTTTGCGTGTCCGTTCTTTTACCATTCTTTTATACAGGAGTCACCTGTGCTTTATTCCAGTTGCTTGGGACTTTGTGCTGGGTGTGAGATTCGCGATAAATGCAATGTGGGTAAGGGACCAGTGCCGTAGAGTGCTTTTTGTAAAACCAAACTGGTGACTTACTTGCTTTCATATCTTCCAGTTGTTTCTCTATGCCAGGGATGCATATTATTACGTCGTCCGTTTTGGAGTTTGTCCGATGCTTGAATGACGGTATGTCTGTGCGATTCTCCTCTGTGACCGATTTCTTGAACGCGAAATTTAAAACTTCGGATTTCGTTTTGCTATCTTCAACTGCCTGGTCAACAAGGGAGAGAATGGCAGTCTTAGATCCGCTTAGCTATTTTAATTAGGACCAGAATTTTCTCGGCTTTTCTGCCAGATCTTTTGCTAAGGTATGATGAAGGCAATTGCTGTGTACTTCTCGCACAGACCTTTTCACAGATGCATGAATCTCTACTAGCCTTTGCTTGTCGTCATCCGTGCGTCCTGATGTCAACCGAGAGTGCAACAGCCTCTGATTCCTCTGCATCTTCCGAAATTTGTCATTAAACTGTGGTGGGTTTTTTGCCAATTACTAGGCACATAACTCTACAGTCCGCAATATACACTCTTCTTTAACTTGGCCCATAATTCCTCTACTTTCATCTTACTGAAAGTAAGTGATGCCAATTCACTGTATAAGTGAGATCCTAGTAAAAGCTTATCTGTTCTATCTTTCAGAAACAGTCTCCTATTCTTCCTGATTTATTAACGTTCATAATCATAGTTGCTTTAATGACAACATGATCGTCAATATCCGTTTCTGTACTGACACTGTCGACAAGATCAGGCCTATTTTTAGCTATAAGGTCTAAATTATTTCACTGCGTGTAGTTTGCCGAGCTAGCTGCTCAAAACAGTTTTCATAAGAAGTGTTCAGTAGTATTTCGCGCGACTATCTGTCTGTACGCCCTGCAATAAATCTATAGACATCACAGTCTATACGTAGTAGGTTAAAGTGACCTCCAAGTAGCATTGCGTGATCTGGGTATTTACGCGCTACTGACCGTAGACTTTCTTTTAATTACTTTGGAACTCTGATAGTGGAATCGGGTGGCCGTTAGAAACTTCTGACACCTAATTTGGTTTCATCTACATTTGTTAAACGGAACCAGATAACTTCACTGTTGCACTCCACTTCTACCTCACTTGAGACAACATTTTTGCTAACTGCAGTGAACACTCCTCATGTGCCCTCTCCCGCGATAAACGTTCCACGACTCGCCAAATATCTCAGAGCATTTTGCTTCAGGTTTTAGCCAGCTCTCGGTTCCGAGAATAATTTGAACGATTTCCTGTAGAGCAGTAAATTCGGGAAGTTTGTTATGAATATCTCGACGGTTTACTGATACAAATTTGGCAGTCCAAATGTCGTTACTATGAGAGCGGTCTGACTTCCTTTGCTGCGTATCAACTGACGAGTGTTCATCAGTGCACTTCAAACTATCGTCCAGCCTAAAAATACCTCATGCGCACTGCAGAAGTCCTCTTCTACCCGAGTAGCTGCTTCCTTCTGACCTATCAACGGGAGTAATATAAATCTCCACCAGATAACGTAGTTCTAGAAAGCTGAAGCCAAGACCGTAACAGATTCGACGAAACCTTTGCTTGAGACCTTGCACTCGACTGCAAACCAAAGGACCACGATCAACTCTGGGACCAATGCTGTAAATTGCGAGCTCAGATAGCATTCCGCATGTTGATCCAGCAGTCTCCACCGCCTGTCTCAGCCCCCTATATGAACTGAGAGTCGTCTCAGAACCCGTGCTGCAGACATCGTTTGTGCCAACGTCAGCCATAACTTGCAGACAACTGCACCCTGCGCGGCCGCCAACACATGTCGGATGAGGCCCGCTGGCAGACATACAGAACGCACATTGGTCTTCTTTCCAGCCCCGAACTCTAAGGGGCTCCGTTAAAAGCCTAACGCTGGAACTCCCAGTAACTACTAAGCCCGTCTGCCCCTGTGCCTGCTCGGACCCTGCTAAAGTATCAGATACATATCCACTCAGAGTGAATGGGCGAGGCCAGAGGACCAGTCTCCACATTTCCCTCTGCCTCGAGCAAGGCGAATGCGTTACCTTCCGCCACTCACTGAATCAGATACACTAGGAGGTCACTCGGCAGAAAATACCGTGGACAAAACGAGCGACACCTGAGGTGTTTCATGCGACGCATCAGATCCTCCGCCACGCTACACCCCAAGGCAGCAGCCTGAAGATGACTGACTGTAGCCAAAAGGGCATTCAGCTGTTGGCGAGCTGCGGCGAGCTCCACCTGCGTCCGCATACTGCTAGGAGACATCCTAACCATACCAGCAAGACTGAGGAAGTAAACTATAAAAGCAGACGGAATCCCAGATACGCTACTTACTACGCTTCTAATACGTCACCAATGGACGCTGATGGGTTAATGAGCTATGTAGCTGGCTGTTCGGTAAGGGACTACGGCAGATTAAACCTCTAAAACAGATCAACAAGCGCAAAATTTAATAAATATACTTCGAGGAAAAGACAGAATAAGATAAACACCTGACTTGACATTCTGTAGATGTATATCACCAGAATGAGGGAGACTCCTTATAATGGAAGTCTTCGGCCGCCTTTCTTGAAAATTATTACTCATAATTTATTCAGTGGTTGCGACGAAACCGGGGATCCAGTACGTATTGTTAACTAGTAGAAAACACCTCACCTACAGACCTGTGAAAGAAAATAGAAAGCAATGCGTTGCACTGAAACGTGTTGAGACCTTAAGAATGCTCACACACACATTTGTGCACTGATATGGAGATAAATTGCGGGTGGAGACAGAAGTGTTTAAAAACTGTGATCAAAGTAGGATGAAACATGTAAAAGAGCAATATAGTATAAATTTCTTTTGCCATCTCAGCGAAAATAATTTTGAAACGTTACCATACATAGTAGTGCAGGGTATGAGGAAACTACACTACTGGCCATTAAAATTGCTACACCACGAAGATGACGTGCTACAGATACGAAATTTAACCAACAGGAAGACGATGCTGTGATATGCAAATAATTAGCTTTTCAGAGCATTCACACAAGGTTGGCGACGGTGGCGACACCTACAACGTGCTGACATGAGGAAAGTTTCCAACCGATTTCTCATACATAAACAGCAGTTGACCGGCGTTGCCTGGTGAAACGTTGTTGTGATACCTCGTGTAAGGAGATCCAATTGGTCGAGATCCAATGACTGTTAGCAGAATATGGAATCGGTGGGTTCAGGAGGGTAATACTGATCGCCGTGCTGGATCCCAACGTCCTTGTATCATTAGCAATCTAGATGACAGGCATCTTATCCGCATGGCTGTAACGGATTGTGCAGACACGTCTCGATCCCTGAGTCAACAGATGGGGACGTTTCCTAGACAACAACCATCTGCACGAACAGGTCAACAACATTTGCAGCAGCATGGACTATCAGCTCTGAGACCATGGCTGCGGTTACCCTTGACGCTGCATCACAGACAGGAGAGCCTGCGATGGTGTACTCAACGACGAACCTGGATGCACGAATGGCAAAACGTCATTTTTTCGGATGAATCCAGGTTCCGTATACAGCATCATGATGGTTGCATTCGTGTTTGACGACACCGCGGTGAACGCCTATTTGAAGCGTGTATTCGTCATCTCCATACTGGCGTATCACCCGGCGTGATGGTATGGGGTGCCATTGGTTAAACGTCTCGGTCACCTCTTGTTCGCATTGACAGTACTTTGAACAGTGGACGTTACATTTCAGATGTGTTACGACCCGTGTCTCTACTCTTCATTCGATCCCTTATGTCAGTTCTAGTATAATATATTTTTCCAATGAATACCCGTTTATCATTTGCATTTCTTCTTGGTATAGCAATTTTAATGGCCAGTAGTGTATAAAACACACACAGATCAAGTAAGGAGACTCACACGAAATTCTTTCTGAGCCTGCATATTTAGAGAGCTCATTTTATAAGGAAAAAGAGCTGATAGAATTTCATGGACACGAATAGAATTACATGGACACGAGCTATTTGAGAGAGAATGTTATCACGAAATAGGAATAAACATACCTTGACTGTTAACGCAGCAGTGGATTGACTTGGATATATTCACTCTACATTCTACAAGGAGTAGATAAATGAAAACGTGACAGTTGGAACAATGTAAGTAAACCATTTATTATTTGTAAGGTACTTGTCATAATTTTTAACATATCTTTCCACTACATGAAAATACGTTTCGTGGTTTCCTACAGAAGTATGATTGTTCCTAGGCGTGCACCTTTTCGTCCGAAACATATTAACGGCCAGAAGTATCTTTCTTCAGGGGTCTGAAAATATGTAAATGGCATGGTGAGACATCGGGACTGTATGGAAGACATGTAAGAGTTTACCAGCGAAATTTCTGCAGCGTGTGGCCCCACCCACAAGTTGCCAAGTTTTGTCAAGTACACTCCAGAACTATTCTTGGAAATACCGGATAATAGGTAATGATAAGCGCAACTACAGTAATCCATAGGCAGAGGAAGCTGTGTAAGACATCCATAAAAAAAGCGAACGAAACGGCCCTCATGTCAGCGGGAATTATACATATATATATACACTGATCTCCACAACGTAATATGTATTTAATAAAGATTCATTGTATTTCATGATACTTAACTCTAGCATCCATCAAGGATCCACGGACCAAGTGTGGCCAGATTTTGGCGACTAGGAAGACAAGAAAGATTCGCGGAAGATTAAACCGTTTTCCACAACTTTAATCAGGATACCATATTCCTTCGTCTAATAAGCTGTGCCTTCAAGTGCAATGGATGGCTTCATCTGTCTTCCATCTGACTGTCCACTTCAAGTAAGGCTGCAGATTCAGCCTGTCTGTACTGCAATAGTCAAAGTCAAGGGTGCAGAAGAAACTTTTATCATATTAATTAGCGGTGATCTCTCAAAAGCAATAAGCTTATCCTCAATGAATGTGGACTTTGAGTTAATATAAAGACCTTTTAATCAACTGTTGTTCTGGATCAGAAGCATAGAAACGTATCAGTAACTGCAAACGTGTTTGCGGGAAGAAATAAAATACGAGCTGGCTGCGCCTCTGGTGCACGTTGAATGGTGCTCACGCGTGTTCCGACCGTTTCCTACCTTGTGATGTGTGGAACGTGTTTCCGTGTGTCTCACGTGCATCCGTGTATCACATACAATGAAGCCAATTTACTGTCACGCCATGACTTCAGAATAAATTATGTTTACTGGTTTAGCTGCGAGTCGTGCTTCGTGTTATTAACACGGGTGTTTCCCATGCTTTATGAACGAATGTTCTCTACGTTCGCTGCTTACATTACAGTTTGGGGTGTTACCGAGTTACGTAATTTCCGTCCTGTTGTCCGTAGTAAGAGGAGAGGGTAACTTTGCGGAACTCGCGATTGCTCACAGAACTGGGAATCTGTGCCGTCTAATTGCAGTCCTGTGATTACGGAGCAGCTCTAATATTTCTTACCTCACAGTTGGAAAACGCCACCTCCTTGCAGAGGAACTGGCAATACAGATAGCTTAGTCCGGCATTATTAAACCCGGTGGCGGCGGCGATAGAATTCCGACTGCATACGTATGTGTTAGGTTCCCTATCTCTTTTTTAACGGTTCTGGTAATAAACCTCGCGTGTTCTCTAAATTTTAAGTCATTTTTTCTTCATACGTAATTGGCCTTCGACGTACAGGTATCTGAATCGACTATATCGTTTATATTTCTATTACTGAAATGCGTGATCTCAGAGCAGAATCCAAATACAAAGCCAAGTTAGTCCACTTGTCTATTTTTCTGTACCTTCTGACACCTACTGCTGTGTTGTGACACCCGCCTCGTATTCGCAAGGACGGTGGTTCCGACCATGTTCCGGCCATCACCTTTTAAGTTTCCCGTGACTTCCTTTAATCCTTTAAGGTGAATTTCTGGACGTTTCCTTTGAAAGGACACGACCAATTTCATTCCGAATCCTTATCCAATCCAAGCTTGTTCTCCGTCTCTAATGACTGAATTAGTTAATTTTCTTAATGCGCTCAGACAAGTGACAAACGTCCTAAAAGTGAGATCACTGTAACAACTCACAATCAGAAGTTTATTACCGAGCGAGGTGCCGCAGTGGTTAGCACACTGGGCTCGCATTCGTCAGGACGATGGTTCAAATCGGTTTTCGGCCGTCCTAACTTTTTTCCGAGATTTCCCTAAATCGCTTCAGGCAAATGCCGGGTTGGTTCCTTTGAGAGGTTACGGCCGACTTCCTTCCCTAATCCAATGTGACCGATGACTTTGCTGTTTGCTCCCATCTCCCGAATCAACCAACCAACCAACCATATATTTATTCCTATGGGTTCTTATAGTTTCCGGCTGTGCGGTTCTAGGCGCTACAGTCTGGAAACGCGTGACCGCTACGGTCGCAGGTTCGAATCCTGCCTCAGGCATGGATGTGCGTGACGTCCTTAGGTTAGTTAGGTTTAAGTAGTTCTAAGTTCTAGGGGACTGATGACCATAGCAGTTAAGTCCCATAGTGCTCAGAGCCATTTGAACCATCTTATAGTTTCCCTGTTGGTGCATCATGGATACGGGACAGAAGGCGTTCATATATTTACCAAACAAAAATCACCAAACAGCCGTAAGTTTTCCGAAGCTATTTCATTTAAATGATCGATTTCAACATATCATTAATGCCGTCTGCAGGCCCCTTTCCATTCCAAAACTTGGACTGGTGGTGTGATCAGTTGTTGTGAAGTCTTAGAAGTACACACTCCGCAAGAAATTCCCGGAGTAAATGTGTTGATGATTTCGGCTATGCATGCATCGATGTATATGACTCTCTATACATCGAGTGCATAGGGGCCTGAAGATGCTTCAGACGTCGAAACTTGTACTGGTAAAAATCTTATGATTTCAGTTTTTAATGCTATATGAATGTTCTCTTTTGAAGTTTGGCACGTCAGCCACACTACTTTCGGCTTAGGTTTCTCTGTTTCACTTATTATTCCACTTTTATATTTTTCTCAAATCGTAAAGAAAGTTACTGTTTCTGCCCTAAGAGGCAGAACCAGTACTTAACTGTTTCTTGTTCGAGGAGTATGCACTCTGCAATGTAACGTATAAACGATGTCTTCGTGTTTAACATAATGTGCGATAGAAAGATATTGCAGCATTGTTGGGTGGCCTTTGAAGATACTTTCGTAAGCTAGCCAGTAGCATAATCATGAAGGTACCGGATGGTGCTTTCAGTTAGAGAAATAAACACATACACATTGTATATGTCGTCTCTCCCAAGAGTAGTTAGGCGCATTTGCTCTGGTGTTTCGGCAGATAGTGCAATTTCGCTTTTGCGAAGTGTAGCTGCTGTCAGGCAGACACATACTGCTCGCAACGTCTTTTATGTGACGCCTAGCTTTGTTTCCCGTTGCCAGAAAAATGTTTTCTAAACCGGAATTTTACCCATCCATTCGACAGAGCGGTCCGAAATTAATCGAGTGCGTTATTTGTTTCATCGCTATGTATTAACAGGACGGTAAAACACAAAAAATAACCAATGTTCTAGCAGCGACATCATCGCTCTGCCCGTGCTGATTGCTGCTCAAGTAGGCATGCAGGAGCGCTGCCCTGTATCTGCTGGAATTCTGGGTTCTTTGTCGCTTTTTACTCTCCCTGTTAATACCTATAGCGCTAGACTAATCCGGGATCGCTCTGTCGAACGGGCACGTAAAATTCAATTTTAAAAAACAATTTGTTTCTAAGGGGAAACAAGCCAGAACCTTTCGTCGAAACTAGGTATCACATGAGAGACGCAATAAGCAGTACTTGTTCGAGCTGGCTCCAGCCACACATAGCAAGAACGGAACTGCAAATACCTCCTGAAATAAAGTCAGTGCAATAACAGTCAAGATCGCGATGGTTATTTTATTTAAAATGGCCGGTTTAGTCTTAGTCTTAGGCTATCTTGAGAATAGCACCATTAGCGCAAGTTGACGGTGTCCAAAACAGTCAGTACAGCCCAGTCACTGAAGTCGTGGGCAGTTTCAGCGGCTGAGGTCTACTGACTGACTCTGGACATCGTCAACTTCAGCTGATGGTGCTATTGTGAAGATATCTGGAGACTAGGCAGAAACTGGTCATTTTAAGTAAAATAACCATAGCGAACTAGGCTGTATGTAGCTTACGAGATGTTACCGAAAATTTTTGGGCTGCTGAAACACCACTTCAAATGCGCATGACTATACGGGTGAGATACTCGGTGTACATGCCGTAGTGAATCAGGATGAGAGACCCTTCGGCAGGGTTTTACGGTGTGGACATTCTTTCAGTATCCGTCTGATGGACAGTACTGTATGAGGAACGTATCAGCAATAGCTTTGAAGACGCAAACCGATACTACTTAAAAACCCCTAAGACCTCAGATAGTGTGAGATCAGAGCTACAAAACTGCATTTCGCAACAAAATATGCACTTGCCAATATTTTATGTTTTACTTCTTTTTTGTTGTTGGTAACATAAAATTACGTACCTGGTCCACAATATGACTTGGCAATGGTTTAAAATGTTTTTGATTGGTAATGCGAACAAAACTCAATATAATGTCATCAAATTGTTTCTAAAATTTATAGTTATAGAGTATCAAAGGTACGGGAGATCTGCAAATTACTTTCTGAAGGGAATCAGTGCTGAGGTGTTTGTTTCATTGAAAATATGATTTTTATTTCTCTTGACCCGTCCAAGCTTCGCGGGGAACCAGCATATATGGGCGGACGACTTGTCAGTCATAGTAAACCTTCCTCGTGAGTCAGTGAAAATAGTTCCAAAATCCCTGCAGTAGGTTATGAGGTCAGCATTCACGTTCAGAGAGAAAAATACGGCGAGAGACTTAATGTTATGTACAGATATGTACGGATCCCGGTGAAGCTCCGCTGCCCCTTAGTGTTGCGGCTGCGGTTTACTTTACTGCTTCTCCAGATTCAACCGCCTTTGTAATTGACTTGTCATGAGATCTCACTCCAGACGCTAGTGAAACGTGGAACAGATAACAATACATAAGTTGCACACTCGTCGTTATTATAATTATAACTTATATACAAACCTTCCTCGTGAATTGGACCATATGTGAAAACCGATTTAAAAGCCCTACAGTAGCTCCTGAGATCAGCCTCCACTTACAGACTGGGAAACGTAGTATAGTGTGTGCGTGTGCGTATGCACGTGTGCGTGCTTGCGTGTGTGCGTATGTGTGTGTGTGTGTGTGTGTGTGTGCGTGTGCGTGTGCGTGTGTGTGTGTGTGTGCGTGTGTGCGCGCGCGCGAAGACTCAACGTATAGTGTTCAGATGGAAAGGAGAGGAGTCTATGTCATGTTAAAGCTTTGGGCTGGTCTTTTAGTTGTGTCCAGGTGGCGTATTGGTGCAGTCACTCGCCACAAACCGCTGTAATCCACATTCGAATCCAGGTCCGGCAAAGATTCTACTCAACACATTTATCCAGCGCAAATGCCAAAATTAAATAGATGATAGACAATCCTAAACCAACAATGTTGAGACAAGCTATGGTGAAGCTGTTGACGTCAGCTGTACTCAAGCATAGTTACTAAAGAGTGTTTTCCGAAATTCTTCCACCCAATGAAATGTAATAACTACTTCAGGATCTGTGTCCGGAACACAAAATTAAGCAGTTTGGAAATAGTTACCGCGGTGTACCAAGGAAACTAAGGCACTCAAAGGAAAGCCTTCCAGTGCATACAATGTACTTGTACGGTTCCTTCCAGAGCGGGTTGGTGAAACAGCTCCGTTTTTAGTAATAACTGTTCATTCGACAATAAATATGGACCGGCAACGGAGATGTTAAGTCGAAGGGCTGGGGCTTGTAGGAGTTTTAGCCAAGAAATAAAGCTGAATTATCGCTACATTCCCCTTAGACACACGAAATGTGCCTAGTATTGAGGTACACCAGTAACAAAACATAAAATATGCTCAAAGGCAAATATTCAGACAACGCAATAATTAAAGTAAATGGAAGCCATGAGTCACGTCACTGTCTTCAACAGGAAATCTGACCCACAAGCATTACAAAATCATATAGTGAACTGTGACACACAGTAATTTAACATTAAGCCCTGCTGGAGGATTCATTCAGCTAATTCAGTGCCACCTTCATTAAAGCAGAGGATTAGCAGTTATCCAGGAATTTACTTTAGGGGAGAATCTTAAGAACATAAATCAAGATTGTTAATTTTTACAGGTGAAATCAATACACAAGAAAGAAAATACCACTATGATGGCCACCGATTTGTAGTAGCGTTTTGGAACCTACTGAAACATGGTGATGTTACTCGAAGGAAACGATGTGCTGACGCATAACTAGCAAGCATTCAGAAAATACCATTCTTGTTAAAAACAGCTAGCTCATTATTCACACGAATTAATGAATGATACTGACAGGGGTCTCAAGTTCACTCCATATTTCTAGAGTTTCTTACAAGAAGCTTCTGATCAAATTGGGTGGCTATTAAGTGATCAGCCGGCCGGAGTGCCCAAGCGGTTCTAGGCGCTACAGTCTGGAACCGCGCGACCGCTACGGTCGCAGGTTCGAATCCTGCCTCGGGCATGGATGTGTGTGATGTCCTTAGGTTAGTTAGGTTTAAGTAGTTCTAAGTTCTAGAGGACTGATGACCTCAGAAGTTAAGTCCCATAGTGTTCAGAGCCATTTATTAAGTGTTCTCAGCTGTGCTGCTGGAAATATGGTTTCCTGTCAGAAGAGACACTGTTCGAACTAACTCACAGGATCTCATCTAGTGAAACAAAAGCTACTTTTGTAGTTCCCAAGAGAGCGATATACAACATCTGATAAAGAACTATCCGGCCACTTTTATTCTCGAATCAGAAACATACAAATTTACAGTTGCCATACATATCAATAAATATATACACACAAATTGTATTTATATTACATGTGCCCAGTACTTTGCAACCTCCAGGGCGCTTGGAGTGGCTTGCAGGAGATCAATCTTCGTGCGGGATGTAGGGCACAAAGGGCACTGGAGCATGTGGCTTGTGGTTTGTTCTTGTCCACAATCACATGACGTATCTTCTGTTATGAAGCCCCATCTCTTCAGGTTGTCTCTGGATCGTCCAACTCCTGATTGTAATCTGTTTAAAGATTTCCACACCAGCCAGCTCTCGTTGTGTCCAGGTGGTAATTCTTCAGTTTCTTGCGTCTGCAAGTGAGGCGTCGACTTCTTCCATAACTCCAGCGTTGACTTCTCTGGTGAAATGGTGAGCTTCTCGGATGTTCTCAGGAAGCTCTTTCGCGATCTCAGCCGTTGATGTGGTGGATTATGTCCATGCAGTGGATGGGCACTGTCCTGTTCGACTTTCAGTCTCTCCTTGTTGGCAGCCACTGTTTTGCGTATCCATGGTGGCGCTATTCCAGCCAGGCATTAGAGCTTATCAGTTGGGGTAGGTCTTAAGCAACCTTTGATCAACCTGCAGGTTTCGTTGAGAGCAATGTCTACTTGTCTGGCATGAGATGACTTGTACCAGACTGGAGAAGCATATTCAGCAGTAGAAAAGCACAGTGCCATTGCAGAACTGCGAATAGTTTGTGGATGTGATCCCAACTGTCGCCCCGCTAGTTTGCGAATTAGGTTGTTTCGAGCGGAGATTTTCATTTAGGTGTTCTTGCAGTGATTTTTGAATGTCAGAGTTCTGTCGAGAGTGACTTCCTAGTATTTAGGTGTGTGATGATGCTGGAGTTGGATGCCTGACCATGAAATATGTAGCTCACGATTAGCTTCCCTGTTCCTTAAACGAAAGGCACACACTTGTGTCTTCGAAGGGTTTGGTCTGAGTTGGTTCCGATTGTAGTAGCTTGACAGTGTTCTAAGTGCTGTTGTCAGGTTTCTTTCCACTCTTTCAAAGCATGAGCTCTGTGTAGCAAGGGGTAGGTCATCTGCATATAAGAATCTCCTTGTGCCTAAGGTCAATGGCTGGTCGTTGGTATTGATGTTGAAAAGAAGTGGAGCAAAGACGCTTCCCTGATGTAGACCATTTTTCTGCACTCTCCGGCGACTGCGTTGTCCTTGAAATTCAACAAAAAATCTGCGGTTTTGGAGGAGGGTGCTGAGTAGTCTAATGAGATGGGCGTTGTTGGTCATATTGTATAGTTTTGTATGGAGTAACCGTTGATGGAGAGTTTCGTACGCTGCTGTGAGATCCACGAAGACCACGCCCGTTACTTGACGGGTTTCAAAACCATCCTCTATAAACTGAGTGAGATTCAGAAGTTGCACTGTGCAGCTTCTGTTTGGTCGAAATCCTGCTTGTTCGGGTACGAGGAGAGGGTCTATTACTGGTAGGATTCTATTCAGAATCATACGTCTGAACAGTTTATAAAGGTGACTCAAAAGGCTAACTGGTCTGAAATTCTTTGGATGATTTGCTTCCTTTCCAGGTTTCAGAAGAGCTATCAGCCTGCTCGTTCGCCAGATCTTTGGTATTTGGCACTGGTTCATGCAGTTGTTGAAAAGCTGCAGGATCCACTTTCTTGTTTCTGGGCCAAAATTCTTGATTTGCTCCGTACGGATGTCATCTAGACCGGATGCTTTACCGGTTTTACTCTCCTTAATAGCCTTGTTTAATTCAGATATCTCGAATGGGAGAGTCAGATCCCTCGTTTGTTCTTGGGCCTCTTGCTGTACTTTTGGAACTTTGATTCTATGGCTTCCTTTCCCGTTCATGAGCATTTGGTGTGCTATCTGATCTGCAGTAATGTTGCAGTGTGCTGTGGATCTGGTTGGGTCATTATTGAGGCGTCTCTGTAATCTCCACGCTTTATGACAGTTTCTGATGAGATCAAGTTCTTCCATAGTTTTAACCCAAGAATTCGTTTTGGATTCTTTCAGAGATGCAATAAGTTTATTCCCAGCGTTGTCTCGCCGAATGGATTTTCTTCGAATAGTACCTTATACTCTGTAAATTGAGCACTGAGTTCTGAAGTTAGAACCAGGAATGTATGATGTTCGACAACCCCGAGGAATTGCAATTCTGGAGCACCTCTTTACAGCCCTCACAAAAGTATCGTACGAGTCAGGTGAAGGTTCAATATTGAGAACTGCAGCGTCCAGCGTTTCTGTGAACTCCGGCCAGTTGGCTTTCCTGAAGTTAATCTCCTGAGCGGAACTGTCTGTGGTCTAACTCCTGCGTAAATTTCGCACATGATCGGTCTGTGCTGTGTGTTTGGAATAGGGCTGCAGACAGTTTTTATGCACTGTTGTGAGATGTTCTCGCTGCAAAATATCAGATTGGGGTTGTATCAGCGTTTCCATCTGCCACTGTTGAAAGATGCAGGTTGCTTAGGGTCATGTATAAGGCTCAGATTATTGCCTTCCGATCCGGGCACTTATTAGTCGACATTAATGTGAGCACAGTTCGCCTTTATGAGGGCTTATCACTGTTGGAGACACTGTTTGTGAGGTGTCTGAATGTAGTAGGAATAATGGCAGTCCATTCTTCCTCAAACGCCGCAACCAGACAAGCTAATGGTATTGGGTGCTGGAGTCTGGAGCGAAGTCGACGCTGTAAGGTGTTCCATGGGCTTAAGCTCGGGACTATGGCCAGGCTAGATCATTTAAGGAATGTTATCGACCCAACGATTCCCTCACAGGACGTGCTTTATGACAGTGTGCATCGTCATGCTGATAAACATAATGATCGTCTCCGGACTGTCACTTTATTGTAAGCGGTACACAATGTTGTAAAACATCTTCACGCCCTTTTGTCATTTAGCGTTTTCTTAAGCAAAATAAGGGCCCTCATCCGAGCCACGAAAAGTACGCTCATACTGTAACACCATCACCTCCGTATTTCACTGCTGGCACTGCACATAATGGCAGGTAGCGTTCTACGGGCATTCGCAAAATACAAATCCTTCCATCTGACTGCCACGTAGGATGGCGTGATTCATGACTCCAAGTCAGGCGAAATTTAATGACCAGTCCACTTTCGAAGTCAATGAGCTCTTCTCAGTGATCCATTGTGCTGCCATTCCTTCTCTGTTGACAACTCAACACTCCCCAGGACCTCTTTACTGGTGGGTCCGCCTCTCTTGACATCTAGTGGTCAATTCCGCATTACGCAGAGGTATACTGGTAGTTGGTGAGACCTAACATGTATGAATCACTTAGCAGACGGGTTTAGAGGCCTACTTAGCTCGTTCGAAAATGAAAAGTGCGAGATCCTCCACACGAGAGCCAAACAAAAAAAAAATCCGTTAAAATTAGGTTAAACGGTAAATCGCACAATTAAATGATTGACAGTTCAACTGAATATCAAAATCAAGATTACATACAACTTAACTTGGAACCACCACATAGAAAATAGGTATTGTGGGGAAGGCGAACCAAAGACTGTTTATTAGTGGAACGAGTACAGAAAAGAGAGTGTCTTCACTGCACGTGTCAATCTTCTTCTACAGTTACTATGTACGATTGACGGAGAACATTGAAGAAGCCGAAAGAAGAGTAGCTTTTCCCATGCTATCGCGGAAATGGGGGTGAGTCTCTCGTATATGCTAGAGGCGGGGTGGCAGTCATTAAGACATAGGAGACCTTTTCAGGATATTAAGATCACTATCTGCTCCAAATCCAAAATAATTGTTGGCCTTCACTCACATAGGCAAAAATAACCATCGTGATAAGATAAAAGAAATCGGACTCCGATAGAAAAATTTAAGGTGCCAATTTTGTCATCTCTAATCCGAGAGTGAAATGACGGAAAGAGATACAAGAAATCTTCAGCCAAACATGGAAATGTGAACTGCATATCAGTCATGTAGGTGTAAATGTAGAAGAAAATAATGTTTTTAAATGAATGTTTCTGGTGTTATATGTTCAAAGAGCAAGGCATATGAGCAACTAGACTATGAACTGCTTATGTTTCGTAACCTACAACTGTCCGCCCCCAAAGAAGTAGACAATGCTACCGTAACGAAACAGAATCGCTCTTGAGGTGCCCACAGCAGTGTTTGTCACTGCTACTGTGACAGCATGTCGATGATGGAGTATTATGAGTCGCAAGAACTTCCAAACATGCGCTTAATATATTGTGCAGCAATAACGTCGAACGGACATAGAGAACGTCACCCTATATGTAAGAAATGTATCGCCGTGCAAAGTGAGCCGTTCAAGACACACAAAGCTGCTCAAGGTTTACAACAGAGAATTCCACACTGTCGGATTCGAGGAGACTGTTCAGCTGTATTGTATGTATGTTTGTATTGAATCGGGGGCCTAGAAACGACGGAGAGACTTCGTCCCGCCATAGCCCTCAGTGCGTCACAGCCCCACAACAGGCCACAGTAATCCATCCACCCCACCGCTGCCCCACACCGAACCCAGCGTTATTGTGCGGTTCGGCCCGAGTAGACCCCTCCGGGAATGTCTCATACCAGACGCTGTAAGCCCAAATGTTTGCATGGTAGAGTAACTATGGGGTACGCGTACGTGGAGACAGTGTTTGTGCAGCAATCTTCGACATAGCGTAACTGAGGCGGAATAAGGGGAACGAGCCCAAATACGCCTAGGCAGATGGAAAACCGCCTTAAGAACCATCTACAGGCTGGCTGGCACACCGGACCTCGACACTAATACGGGGGCGGATTCGTGCTCGTGACCGGCACCCCTTCCCGCTCGGGAAGCCGCATGATGCTAGTTTCTTCGGTAACTTTCAACCTGCCTGTGAAATATACGATTCAGAGAATAACATATGTAAACTTCTCTTGGACCAGTTACACGGCCGTCATAGACGACACTAGCAAGCAACGATTTTGTGAATTCAGTTCTGACAGCAAATTATGTTGTCAAACATTTGTTGAGATTGATAACATTCACTTTCGACGGGTGCTGTGAACTTATTACAAGATGATGTAGGCCGTTAGTAATTGTGAAGAAACTAAATCTTCTAATTTATTGCCATTATTTCCGTACTGACAAGAACTCGATTTAGAACCCGCAATCATCTGCACAATATTGACCCTAAAGATCTGGAACTTTCTGCATAGGCAGAAAAGAACAGCGATATCATTCTCGCTGACGCTATGGCACAACAAAGGGTTGGAATCGACACATGAAATTCACTCGTGTTTGGATCATCTTGGTGTAGCCCCAATCAGAGTGTTCTATGCATTATTCTGTACCAACAGGTCTCACTTTTACAATTCTATTTTTATTTCGGTGTTAATCCATTAATAGGAAGCAACTGCAATGGTATCCTCATTTGTCGATCTCGACCACTGTATTTCAAATTCTGAAACGTGCATTTCGTCCTATCTCAAAGGTTCCATCCCATTTGCAGCTGTGGCCGAAACCTAACCGCTCTTAATAGGCAGTGCGTTAGATCCAACGTACAGGTCCACTCGACATACAGGGAAACGTTTACTACCGAAAACATATAAATTCTTCGAACTGCTATTCTGCTAAAATCAGTCTAAAGATGAGTGAAACTTCCCGCTTTGACCCGTGACATAGGCATAATCTCGTTTATGGCTGTAAGTCAATAAATAAAGCCCTGTAGCTATTTAAGGAGGTTTAGAAATATTCCGATTCCCGACCACTAGATTGGAAAACGAACACTGCTGACAGTTCATACACCATTACTAGCTGACTTTCGGATATAATCGCTGCGGGGTTAATTGGTCAAAAGGAAAACAAAAACCCCACACCCCAATTTTCCACAGAAACAAATATAACCTCAGAAACTTCCTGGCAGATTAAAACTGTTTGCAGACCGAGACTCGAACTCGGGACCTAACCAACTGAGCTACCCAAGCACGACTCACGCCCCGTCCTCACAGCCTTACTTTTGCCAGTACCTCGTCTCCTACCTTCCAAACTTTACAAAAGCTCTCCTGCGAACCATGCAGAACTAGCACTCCTGGAAGAAAGGATATTGCGGAGACATGGCTTAGTCACAGCCTGGGGGATATTTCCAGAATGAGATTTTCACTCTGCAGTGGAGCTTAATTTCGTACAATCCATTTCCACAGGAATATCACGAGTACTTAGTTGTGTCTGTACATTCACGTACTACGTTATAGAGACAAAGTACAAGTGTATCACTCATAGCGCATTTAACAATAACTTTCACGTAGATACATTGATCATACAGCTGACCTACTAAAAGACAATGCTGTCGCTTTAGTCGGTGATCGCGGACTGGTTGAGCGATACTGTGCTCGGCCATAAGGAGAAGAGCCGTTGAGATGGAGCAGCGAAACGTTGGTGGGGGTGGTCTCGCCGATGTCCCTAATTCGTCGATGCAGCTTGCAGCGACTGTCTTTTCTTGTTGTTGCGCTGCAAGGTACCCACCTTCCTTTGGCACCTTGCTCTTTGGGCGACACGAGAAAAACAACATGGGTTGCTGATTCATTTACATTCGAATCAATCTTTAGTAACTTAACATTCTTCCTATACAATTCTTAGTATTTGTTGTATACTGAAAGTATTTTTCTGTACAAACATGCCCATCAATTTTCCCTCTTTGCTCAACATCTCCACATTATTCCGGCTTCGATTTCTCGTGTTTTACTTTTTGAGAGAATTTACTTGAATTTTGAAGATATGATCACATCTAGTACTTTTCTTTCCGGCGACAGTGACGACAGAATTTGGCTATTGTATGTCTCCTGTCCACCGAATCTGTGATTATGTGACAATCGTTGATATCTTTATTCCAGCTGTCCTCTCACTTCTATCCACAAATTAGTAAACTGTCTTGATATTATTCCGCGAATTTACAAACTTTCTTCATATTATTACAGTTAGTTTTCACTGTTCGTAGTGGTATTCGTCTAAAATTTTGACATTCACATTCACTGTCACGGCCATTTCATAAAATATCAAATGTTCTATTATAGCGCATTTGGTGCCATTGATAGACCAAAGCACGATACTGCCTCTGAACACAGCAACGTATTACTACAGACCATTTACTCTTGACATAAAGAAATATTTTTGTTTCTCCTTAGTCATATTTTAGCAGACTATAGCCACAAGAAATTTGACCTACTAGATACAAGCCGTTACCCCAGTCTGAGACGGCTAGTCGGAAAAGTCGATTGTCTCATTAGCGTTAAGTGCACTAGAAAAATTAGGGATAACAGTGGTCAGTATTATAATAGCTGACCATGGACACGAACCCATTATTAACAAGAGGAACATTTGATTATGATTCTTTTTCGCAGCGACAGTAAAATGTGTACACTTCCTGTCATCTACATTCGTGCTATGTGCCCAATTAAAAAACATGAGGAAACGTAACCAAAGAGGATGTTGCGCGTTGTTAATCCTCAGAAGATAAAGTGCCATATACGCAAAGCGGAATTGATGGTGCGGCTAATTACTGGAGTGTGACATTTTTCATTAGACTGAATAAACTGGATACAATCTTCTCCGCTCAAATTCGAGATTATACAGGTATGCCTCTGCACGGTGGCCGTGATATGTGTTCATTACCACACCGAACTCGCTATCTGTTTCTGCTGGTTATTTACGTATGCCCATCCGAATATTCGCAAGGTACAGCGATGATTTAATGCTGTAAATTTGCTCAACAGCTTTCTGATACTGCTGTGCGATAGTAGAATCTGTCTGCAACTTCTAATTAGTACCTAATGAAATCAGTTTGGGTTACAGACTGTGGCCTCAAATTCTACACGCTAGATACGCCAGAAAGATGCAACACGTTGTGATCGTTGTAAAAATGTACCAGAACCTTCCTGCCTGAAAGTGGATATTTTATTTCTCATGTTGATGTTGTCTTCTGCCATGAATATGAACTTACACAAATCTTCGTAAAGCAGTATTAATTCTGTGGTAGGAAACCCTATATCCGTCATCTAACAAACAATTGTTGACTCCAATTTCTGTGTGGATTTCATCGTTAGCCTATTTAGTTCCGGTTACATAAGTCGATTTAAATATAAGTGTGCCTTCTCGCCGAGAATTGGGTAAAAGAGGCAACAAATAGTGAACTCAGAAAGAGCGTAATTTTTCTTTCTTTATTCACAGCACATGGAATTATAGGATACTCTTAACAGATGATTCCTCGTAAGGAAGCTCGAAATTATATGTAGACAGCTACAAAGACATCGGTTTACAGTATACTAAAATTCATCAGAAGTTACAGGAAAAGTTATCCTTGTCTTTATCTTTATTTTTATTTCAAAACTGGATCCAAATATTGTCATTTGAAACAGCACATAGCCCCATGTGCGATATACAGGGTGAACTGGAAATACTCCGACAAAATTTCGCAGGTTGCTGAATAAATTATCATGAGTATATTGGTATAAGCGATGACTGGTCTCCATGTTCGTTTGCAGCATATCTCTTGTTTTGTTGTTGTTGGGTCATCAGTCTTCTAACTGGTTTGAAGCGGCCAGCCACGGATTGCTGTCCTGCATCAACCTCTTCTCAGAGTATCACTTGCTACCTACGTCCTCAATTATTTGCTGGATGTATTCCAAAATCTATCTTCCTCTACTACAGTTTTCGCCCTTTACAGCTCCCTCTGGTACTATGGATGTTATTCTCTGATGTCTTAAAAGATGTCCTATCATCCTGACATTTCTCCTTGTCAGCATTTTTCACATACTCCTTTCCTCTCCGATTCTACGCAGAATCTTATCAGTCCACGTAATTCATTCGTCTGTGGCACCACATTTCAAGTTCTTCGATTGTATTCAGTTCTGGTTTTCCTACAGTCCATTTCACTACCATACAATACTGTGGTCCAAACGTCAAGTCTCAGAAATTTCTTCCTCATACTAAGGTCTATGTTTGATACTAGCAGAACTCTGTTAGCCAGGAATGCCCTTTTTATCAGTGCTAGGCTGCTTTTGATATCCTTCTTGCTCCGTCCGTCATTGGTTACTTTGCTGCCTAGGTAGCAGAATTCTTTAACTTCCTCTACTTCGTGACCATCACTCCTGATGTTAAGCTCCTCGCTGTTCTCATTTCTGTAACTTCTCATTATTTTCTCTGTCTTCGATTTACTCTCAATCCGTAATTCTGTACGCATTAGACTGTTCTTCCCATTCAACGCGGCCTGTAATTCTTCTTCACTTTCACTCAGGATAGCAATGTCGTCAGCGAATAGTATCACTGATATCCTTCCACCTTGAATTTTAATTCCACTCTTGAAGCTTTTTTTTACTATCATCACTGCTTCTTCGGTATACAGATTGAACAGTAGGGGCGAAAGACTGCATCGCTCTCGTGCACACTTTTAATGTGAGCACTTCATTCTTGGTCGTCTACTCTTATTATTTCCTCTTCACTCTTGTTAATGCTGTTTATTACCCGTCTCTCCCTATAACTTACCCCTATTTTCCTCAGAATTTAGAAGATCTTGCACCATTTTACATTTTCTAACTCTTTTCCAGGTCGCAAATCCTATGAACGTGTCTTAAGTTTTCTTTAGTCTTGCTTCCATTATCAGTCGCAAACGTCAGAACTGCCTCTCTGGTGCTTTTACCTTTCCTAAAGTCAAACTGATCCTCATTTAACACCACCTCTATTTTCTTTTACATTATTCTGCATGTTATTTTTGTCAGCAACTTGGATGCATGATCTGCTAAGTTGACTGTGTGATAATTCTCGCACTTGTCAGCTCTTGTGGATGATATTTTTCCGAACTTTAGATGGTATGTCACCAGTCTCATACATCATCGTGATTAGTCATTTTTTTGCCACTTGCCCCAATGATATTTGAAATTCTGATCGAATGTTACCTATCCCTTCTGCCTTATTTGATCGTAAGTCCTCCAAAGCTCTTTTTGAATTCTGATTATAATATTGGATCCTTTAACTCTTCTACATTGACTCATGATTCTTCTGTCACATCAGACAAATCGTCCCCTTCTCTCCTCTGCTTTTAACAGCGGAATTACCGTTGCTGTCTTTACCACCCTTGCTTTTAATTTCAAAGGAGGTTTTTTGACTTTCTTATATGCTGACCAGTCCGTCCATCAATCAATTTTTTTCAATTTCTTCACATTTTTCATGCAATCATTTCGCGTTAGTTTTCCTGTACTTCCTAGTCATTTAGTTCGTCAGTGACTTGTATTTTTGTATTCCTGAAATTCCCTAACCATTTTTGCACTTCCTTCTTTCATCGATCGATAGAAGTATCTCTTCTGTTACTCATGGTTTCTTCACAGTTACCCTCTTTGTACATATGTTTTTCTTTTCAACTTATGGGACTGCCCTTTGTAGAGATGTTCATTCCTCTTCAAATATATTGCTTACTTACCTATTCATTATTGCAGTATTGACAGCCATAGAGAACTGCCAACGTATCTCGTGATTCCTTAGTACTTACGTATACTACTTCTTTGCGTGTTGATTACTCCTGACTAATCTCTTTAACTTCAGCCTACTCTTAGTCACTACTACATTGTGGTCTGAGGCTATATCTGCTCCTGGCTACGTCTTAAATCCTGTATCTGATTTCTTAATCTCAGTCTAACCATTGTGTAATCTAACTGAATTCTTCTTATCATCTAACCTTTTCCAAGTATACTTCCTCCTCTTATGATTCTTGAACAAAAGATTCGCTATTGGTAGCTAAAATTTATTACAGAACTCAGTGTTTTTCTCTCATTCCTTAACCCAAGCCCACGTTCTTCTGTAACTTTTTCTTCTGCTATTCTTTCCCTTACAGCTGCGTTCCAGCCTCCCATGACTACTGGATTTTCATCTTCCTTTATGTACTATATTACCCTTTCACTATCGTCATATATTCTGTCTCTTCATCTTTAGCTTGCGACATCGGCATGTATACCTTAAAAATTGTGTCAGGTGCTGATTTGTTGTCGATTCTGATAAGAACAACCCTATCTCTGAACTATTCACAGTAACACACTCTCTCCCCTGTGTTCCTATTCATAACGAATTCTACTCCAGTTACACGATTTTCTGATGCTGTTGATGTTGCCCTATACTCGTATAACCAGAAATCCTGGTATTCTTTCCAATTCACTTATCTGACCCCTGCTATATCTAGATTGAGCCTTTGCATTTACCTTTTCAGATATTTTAGCTTCCCTACCACGCTCAAGCTTTTGACACTCCACTCCCCGATTCGTAGAACGTTATCCTTTCGTTGATTAGTCCATCTTTTCTCATAGTCACCTCCCCGTAGGCAGTCCCGTCCCGAAGATCCGAATGGAGGACTGCCAATAGAGAGATCATCACGACACGTTTTCAATTATAGGCCGCATGTACTGTGGATACAAGTTACGTGTCTTGAATGCAGTAGTTTCCACTGCCTCCTGCATCCTCATGCCATTGGTTATTGCTGATTCTTCTGCCTGGAGGGGCAATTTCCCACCCGAAGGACAAGAGAGTGCCCTGAACTTCTGTCCGCTCCTCCGCCCTCTTTCAAAGGCCATTGGACGAACAAGGATGACTTCTTATTCCGAAAGTCTTCGACCGCCAATGCTGATTATTAATCAAAAATTAAGTGGTGGCGGGTTTCGAACTCGGGACCGAAGCCATTTTGATTGGTAAACAAAGACGCAACTCCTAGACCAGGGGTGAAAGATGTAATGGGAGTACAATAAGGAGAGTTATCATGACGTTACAAACTTGAAGCCGACGTCCGCCATGTCGGTTGACCCTAACATTAGCTTCTGATGAAAGTGTTTTGGTAAAAAAAATCCAGCTTGCGTCATTTACGGATGTTATAATCGTTCTGATTTTAGTTTGCAGTGTAAAGGAATAACATTTCATTCGTAACTGGACTAGTATTTTAAATGCATGAATTTTGCTTGCGCCATTTGTTTTTACCCTAGTGGTTTTATCTCCGTCATTTGACTTCAGATATCACATCAGTCCCCGAAAACTCCCTGGGTGAGAGGGAAAGATTGGAAAGCTACCATACACATCTATATTCAGTCTCAATGCTTTTGGGAAGAGGACATAGGCCGAACATCGGTTTCGTCGGACTGTATTAAGGAAAATGTTGGAGTAAGACAACATTTGCGCGCACAGAGCTGAAATAAGAATCAGTTGAAAAGAGTAGTCTGCTTTACGGCATTTATGATACGGGCACGCCCCCATATAGTAAACGTAAATTGGAAATTTGTGGTAAGGTCTTATGGGACCAAACTGCTGAGGTCATCGGTCGCTAAGCTTACACGCTACTTAATGTAACTGAAGCTAACCTACGCTAAGGACAGCACACACACCATATCCGAGGGAGGACTCGAACCTCCGACGGGGGGAGCCGCGTGGATCGTGACAAGGTGCCCTAGACCGCTCGGCTACCGCGAGCGGCTAAATGTCATAACGCCAAATCAGGCTGGCTCAAGTGGAAGGCACCTGTGTTCCCACCCTATAGTCCTGATATTTCCCTAGGCGAGTATCACGCCTTCGATCCTTAAAAAAGATCCGAAGGATAGACGATTACTTTCGGACGATGATGTACAGCAGGCAGTTAAGGACTTCTTCACGCTACAGGACATTGTGTTCTACCAGACGCGTATGTTAAACCTCGTGCGATGGTGGAATGATTGCCTAAATTATAACGGAGATTTTTCGTGATCGGTATACCTATTCAGGACTGTACGATATTCTAACAGGAACGTTTTGATCGCCCCATTATGCAACTACTATTGCTATGAAAACAAACCAGAGATAGGACCGAGCAATACTGAATGCAAGCCTGAGGATTAAAAGTGTCAACAGGATGCACAATGAAATGAATTGAAAAAGTTTGTTTCCAAACAAGAGCCACAGCGTGCATCGTCAACATTTTCACGGTTTTGCAGATATTTTCAGTACATTTAAAGGTCAAAACTAAGAAACAACTAAAGTCCTCCCGAACAGGTCATGAAGGAAGGCCCAACGCTACTGACCGTCCGCCGGAGGCATCACTCGACGTGGATATGCAGGGTCATGTGGTCAGTACACCGCTCTCCCGGCCGTAGGTCAGTTTTCGAGACCGGAGCCGCTATTTCTCAATCAAGTAGCTCCTCAGTTTGACTCCCAAGGGCTGAGTGCACCCCGCTTGCCGACAGCGCTCGGCAGACCGGAGGGTCACGCATCCAAGTGCTAGCCTAGCCCGATAGCGCTTATCTTCGGTGATCTGATGGGAACCGGTGTTACCACTGCGGCAAGGCCGTTGGCATTCAACGGTCAAAGATAGTATGAAATCAAACGAAATGCTACTGCTCTGTAAAAATCTGCGGAGAGGATGTGTCTCTCACACAAAAATACTCATAAAATATCCCTCAACAATTTCCAGTACTTTGTAGTTGGAGTTCAGGAACAAATCGTGTTTAGTTCCAAGATTGTTCGAGGCAGATGGTTAATTCATTGATTTAGCGCTGGGAACGCGCAGAATGGTGATCACCTAGATGCTGGTGAGCTTCGTTGAGTTTGCGTAGCCGGCCGATATGGCCGAGCGGTTCTAGGCGCTTCAGTCCGGAACCGCGGCGCTGCTACGGTCGCAGGTTCGAATCATCCTGCCTCGGGCATGAATGTGTGTGATGTCCTTAGGTTAGTTAGTTTTAAGTAAGTCTAAGTATAGGCAACTGATGACCTCAGATGTTAATTCCCATATTGCTTAGAGCCATTCGAACCATTTTGAGTTTGTGGATTGAAATATGTACGCTTCACCGGTTAAATGATGTTCTCTCTTAAGTATGAGGCATATAGAACAGCGACTTTCCTTTGGCTGTTATCAGACAACTAAGGTGCAACGCTCAGCGAGTCAAGAAACTTAATTGATACTCATCCAGATCCCTATTCTATTGCAACTCATTCAAGAAGAATTCGTATCTTATATTTGAAGTGTTTTACATTCCAGTGCCAATGAGCAACGAGAATGTCGTTTAACATGTTTTTGCAGTTCATACCGGAATGCATTCTGTTTTTTTTATATTTGAGATCTTCACTTCCAGCGTTTTGAACGCTTAATATACAAAAATTTAATAGGTCGCTTGTTCCCAACGCTGAAAACATCAAAAAACTTGTTATTTTTTTCTCTAGCAAAACTTTCTACTTTTTGTGTTTACTATTCTATCTTTATCATCATGGCGTTCTAAACATTAGCCAAGCTATTGCAATGCAATTTGCGATGTGAAAGGTTTCATTTCAGTGTCCATTTAGTACATTTACGGTTCTCGCGGTTTTGGTAGAATATTCTGCGAGTATCCTGTGGTATGCTTTTTAGTCCCTCTGCAAGTAATTCAATACTTTTTTTGTTAATGTGTAACGTCACAAAGAACGCGAAGAACGTTTTACAAGGTATTTCTTGTCTCTGTCCTGTGACAGAACAACTGTGTGTCCCGTCAATGAGATTACCCCCCCCCCCCCCCATTTCTATTGTCGACACTACAATAGCACATTGTAAAGGGCGTACACATCAAGGAAGATGGATCGATGTAACAGTCTGTGTGTAGAAGCAGTAAACAGCTGATTCCGGAAAATTTTAGGCCTTCCATAAGAAAAAAATTTTTACAAAAATTGTCGTACCTTCCTTCACTAATAAGTGAGTACTCCGCCTCCTCCTCTTTCTCTTCTTCCTATTCCCTTCCCACCATCTTCCCTCACTCCCTCACCCCCACCACCACCCACCCCTCCCACAGAGTACGATCACATATCAGTGAAAGTGTTAGTATGCTATGTCGTTCAAAAGTAGTAGTCGGTTGGTTTAAAACAGGGGGGGGGGGGGGGGGACCAAACTGCGAGGTCATCGGTCCACAGAGGTAGTGGTATTTTGGCCAATTGTATTATCACTGCTGAGATTTTTCGATAGTGTAAGAATATCACGTTCCGAAATTCTGAGATCGGGAGTATATTATGGCAACAGATGAATAATTACAAAAGTCAGTGCTTTGCCTAAAAAGTTAAAAATAATAATAGCTTGTTCGTGTTTATAGTGATAAAAAATGTTACAGTAAGTCATACCTACTGTAATTTACAAAGTATGTTGAAAAGTCGGTGAACGAGGTATAATAAAAAGAAACAAAAAATCTTAACAGAAAAACAATAACTTGGGAGCAAAGCCATACTACGATTTGTATAGGGTTTATGCAATCTGACAGCAGGACCAGAAGGTCAAAGAAACTATTAAATGAAATTCAGTCCACCAAACACAGAATGTGGATTAAGGACAGAGAAATCTTGTCCAGAGTGGTGAAGAATAAAAGAAAAATGAAAAATTTTTTGTCGTTGGATCTGTGGAACATGCAAGGACAGAAGAATTAAACGATGATTTTAATTAAAACACTAAAGATGACTGAAACAAAGTGAATATCAGCCTTAGGGTGACTTCGGATGCATGCGTAATAGCTTGACAATGCCGGTTGTGAAGAAGTTGACTGATAAACTACGAAATGAGGAGATATTGCAATAGATGAACAACGAAGTTCATGGAAAACAAATATAAGAGTACTTCACCAGTTGGTGGGGCGTCTACTGAAACACCTGAGAACACTAGTTGTGGCAACTGAAGAAGCTGTAAGGTTGGATAACAAATAGCACCAGAGTGCAGGCAACAAATGAAGAAAGTATCCAGCCGGGTAGCAATACAGAGGTAAAAATATTACTCTGAAATAAAAATGAGATGCAAGACGATGGCAATATATTAGTCAATAACATAACTGTTGCAGGAGCAATGTAATTAAAATAGTGATGGAGATTGCAGATACTTACTAAGTTACGCGAGAATAGGAGAAAAAGTTCATAACTTGGTTTCAGCGTATCGTACTTCGTACCTTCGTCAGATACATTTTATCATTACCTCTAGGCTTCCACTCTGTTATGGAAAAATATTACATGAGCGCAAGATAACAGCTCTTTCTGAGATATAATTAAGTAACGAATAGACAGTTGTCTGTAAATTACTCCCGGTAGATAAGTTAACTGCACAAACGTCGAATTTTGAATTAGGGTGAGCGTTTATTTCGGTACAATATATCCGATTACATTAACGATCAACAGCACCTCTTCTCGAGCGTGGTTCGCCTCCATGTAACTTTATAGAAGCCATGTGACTTCTATTACTCGTATGAGACTGGGACACTGGTGCCACCCCACACACGTATGTCAGTTGAAGATTATCACGTCTGGACATAGCGTTAAGGACACAGCAGCAGTGGCAGATCTTACCGCATCATATTGACATGTTATAAGTACACGACAGCACAATCAGACTTGTATAAGAAACTAATTGCGAGAGATTACACCCTCTCTTCCAGTGTTCCTGTTTTACTCAAACTTTTTGATAAATATAACTAGCTCACAGATTGTTTGAAAGCCACCGGCATACAAATTTAATGTATGAGTTGCCGAGATCTTCCTTTTCACATGGCATCAGCTCGGTTCGTATTCAGGTGCGTAATCCGCGTAATTGTACATTACATTTTCATTGTTGCTCTCTTCTGTATATTATGTTGCTGTTCTACTGGTACTATTCTACATATCGTTGGTTGTATTGTGTTTGTCATTTTGGGGTTTTCTTTTATCTTAAATACGTCTGTCTGTATGCTATAATTCTCACATTGTTATATGACGTTATCTGCAATTCTGTTCTTAAGATATTGTTGTACTTGGTGTATGATGTACGGTGTTTGCCCTTTAATCTTTGCCCTTATATATAAGAGCATATGTACGTTTGTGATAATGGTGCTGTATAGTGCTCCAATGTCATTGTCAAAAATGGTTCAAATGGCTCTGAGCACTATGGGACTCAACTGCTGTGGTCATCAGTCCCCTAGAACTTAGAACTACTTAAACCTAACTAACCTAAGGACATCACACACACCCAATCTTGATGCTTCTAGTGTGTTAGGGATCTCACGACGTCGGATTAAAGAAATTTATCGAAGCAATTCAGAGGAGCGCTGCTAGCCAGCTCACCTGTGGGTTCGATGAGACCGCAAGTGTTACAAAGAAATCAAATAGGAATCCCTGGACGGAAGACGACGCTGGTTTCGAGAGGCATTATTGAGAAAATTTAAAGAAACGCTTGTGGACAGCTAAGGAGGCTTTATAGATAGCGTATTTCCCCTACCTATTTGCGAGGGGAACAGGAAAGGAAATGACTAGTAGCGGTACGCGGCACCCTCCACCAATCATCGTATGGTGGCTGGTGGACTATGCATGTAGATGTGGCTGCAGGCAATGCAGAGATATATACGACGCTAACAGTTGAAGGGTTAAGACTGATTGTTTTCCCTGGAATTTTCAATGTTACTAGTGGATATTGGTCTCGTGGATTATGCGAACCGTGCAATTTGATATCATGCATTAGAGAATGACGCGTCTACTGTAACTCTAATCAATTTTATTTCTTACATTTAGTTAAATCATTTCAGAAATCATTTGTGCGGTTTATTCAAAACACTTTTTAATGCTTTATACCTCTCACTTCCACTAAATACTTTTCAACTCCAAATATGTAGTCACGCTGTTTAGTTACATTCGTGCTTTCTACTCGTTAAAAACTAACAGAGGTTATGATTTAACTTTCCATTAGCGATTGGATAATCAATGTAGAAGAGGAAGCTTAGGCAGGACAAAGATGACCAATAAAACTGGCCTCGCCATCTTGAAAGGAACCCTCCCGGAATCGCTGGTTGCGAAAACCGCAAAGAACCCAAATACAGGATAACCGAACGACTATTCACGCGAATACGAGTCTGTTGTGTTAAACGCCAATCGCTGAGGCACCTTTCTCGGAGGCCAGATTTGCAGAACAGCTATGAGCGACTTTCCCTTTAACGATAGAAACGACGCTGTTATGAACACATTTATTTAAGGAAAACAGATTTTCGAACATAGTGACGCGAAAAATTTGTGTATCTGAATATGGCAGGAATGCTATTCTCCGGATGCTCAGTTTCAGTTGCCTGAATGTCTTGTGAATGGTACTCACTCTTTTGCTTCAGCGCACTCCACACTAGTCTCAGCAGGCTCAATTTGAAGATAAAATTTCGCTATCGGTGGCGACGCCGTTCGATTTCCCCCCTGGCAAGCAGTTGTACCTTGACATAAATTTTCAACGTTGAGCATACTCAGAGAACCAAAGTACTGTGTATTTCAAAAAAAATTCGTCGCATTTCACCAGATCATGTCGCAGCTGGTGAAACTACATCACTTATATAAATGAAGACAGTGATTCTTCCAAGCTTCTTGTATTTTGTTTCCCTCGCCGAAAAATGATGTACGCCCCGATCATTTTGGCGGAAGAAAATGTTACAGACATCACGTACCGAAACTTCCTGGCAGATTAAAACTGTGTGCCGGACCGAGCCTCAAACTCGGGACCTTTGTCTTTCGTGGGAAAGTGCTCTTCCGTCAGAGCTACCTAAGCACCCAAGCACGACTCACATCCCGTCCTCACAGCTTCCAAACTTCACACACAAGCTCTTCTGCGAACCTTGCAGAACTAGTACTCCCGGAAGATAGGATATTGCTGAGACATGGCTTAGCCTCAGCCTGGGGGATGCTTCCAGAATGAGGTTTTCAATCTGCAGCGGAGCGCGCGCTGATATGAAACTTCCTAGCAGATTAAAACTGTGTTGCGGACCGAGACTCTAACTCGGGAGCTCTGCATTTCGCGGGCAAGTGCTCTTCCGTGTGAGCCACCCAAGCACGACTCACGCCCCGTCCTCACGGCTTCAATTCTGCCGGTATCTCGTCTTCTACTTTCCAAAATTCACAGAAACGCTTCCGGAAACCTTGCAGAACTAGCAGAAGTGGAGCTGTGAGGACGGGGCATGCGTCGTGCTTTTGTAGCTTAGATGGAAGAGCACTTGTCCGCGAAAGGCAAAGGTCCCGAGTTCGAGTCTCTGTCTGGCACAAAGTTTTAATCTGCCAGGAAGTTTTATATCAGTGCACACTCCGCTGCAGGGTGAAAATCTCGTTCTGGTCACGAACCGGTGTACGGCGCGGAACTGACATTCTCCACAATTTCGAGAACGTGCCGAAAGTGCGCTATTTCAACAGGACAGGTCACAGCCGGACTGGCACCTGCATGTAGAAGCGTTTCTCAACAATGAACTGCCTCAATGATGTATCGGCCGTAAGGGAGTAAGGAATGTAAGCTTTTCTCATTGCAACATTGGCCCCCCAAGGTCAACTTATCTTATGGTAAGTGATGTTTGGCGAGGGTCTGTAACAGTATCTCAATGCGCCTCCTCTTCTAACAACCTGTGATGTCTCGTATCAGTAGCAATGAATGCAGTAATCGCAAAAGTAAGGCATGAATTTCACTACCCCCCTGATACTAGTCGTGCGTCTTCTGAAGGACACACGAAAAATTTGTAAAAAAAGGAAGGGAAACTTTGATCCTAAACGTAACAGGTAGCCCGAGACTGTAAGATCAAACATTTAATATGCAGGAAGTGGACAAAAATATGCAAGCACCATAAACACAACACATTACATTGCTTAATGAAGAAAAGCCGCTAGCATTCAAAACAGCTTCCAGTCGTCTCGGGATGGACAAATATAAATCCCGTATTGTTTTCAAATGTGTGTTCTTCCTGCAAAATAAGGGCAAGTTCAGGTAAAGATGATGGAGGTGAATAGCTGTCAAGCACACTCATAGGCTCAATAGTGTAGAGATCTGGTGCATGTGGTGGCGACAATTCATCCTCGTGGTCACGAAACCAGTGTTGGACGGTGCTGTCTGTATGAATAGGGCCCCTGTCTTCCCGGAACACAGCATCACTATTGGAGAGAAACACTGCACCATGTGATGGGCCTGATCAGCCAAAGTGGTCGCATAATAAACTGGCTGAAATGGCACTGAGCACAATGGGACTTAACGTCTGCGGTCTTCATCAGTCCCCTAGAACTTAGAACTACTTAAACCTAACTAACCTAAGGACATCACATACATCCACGCCCGAAGCAGGATTCACCTGCGACCGTAGCGGTCGCGCGCTTCCAGACTGAAGCGCGTAGAACCGCTCGGTCGCAGCGGCCGGCTGGTCACACAATCCTTGGCAGTAATACCACCTTGCAGAGTAACCATGGGGATTATGGAATGGCGTGATAAGGCTGCCCAAATCAGCACCGAACAATTGCCATGCTTTACTCTTCGGGCGTAAACTCGGTCAGTAGTTGGAAACAGTGCGAAAAAAGACTCACCCGACTAAATGAATTTCTTCCATTGCTTTATAGCGCAAGTGTTATGAGTTCGTTGTACTGGCATTTGCTTCACTGATGAGTGGTTTTGGAATTCCAGCTCGCACTGCAATTCCCTGCTTATGGAGCTATGTTTCCAGAATGAGATTTTCACTTTGCAGCGGAGTGTCATCATGTTGCTTTGGTGTTGACAGGGTTCGCGAATGCGATTTCAGTTTTGCAGTGACTTTTAGAGTTGTCGTCCTCTTATTGTTGGTCACAGTCCTCTTCAATGACCGTCCGTCATGATCACTCAGCAGAGAATTTCGTCGGCGTTGCGACTTTGCGGATGACTTTTTCCGCTTTTCTGTGTGCGGTATAGGTCTTGGATACGGTTGCTCTTGCAACACCAAACACTTCTGCTACCTTGGTTGTGAAAGCACCCAGAGATCCGATAATTTGTCCAAGTTAGAATTCACTTTCCTGCGACGTAACTCACTCACAACTACATATAACACTGCTATGACCACGACTGACACTTATAACGTATTGTGGACTTTGCACAGGTACCGTTCGTAGTCAAATACAAGAGCGCAACCAGCAGGTTTGGCTAGCGTCTGTATTTATAGTCAAGCATGCATTTCTCGTGGTGTTTCCATACTTTTGTCCACGCCTGTACATATTTTTGTAAAATCAGATGATTTTTTTGATAAAATTAACCGAAAAGTTTCTACTCCCGTTCACGTATAAGATAATTTATAGTCCTGTAAAATTAGGTACATCTTCAGGAAACACCTTGCATTTCATCTTAAGATTACATTTTGTAGTTGATTCTTCGGTATTTTGGACTATATTTGGAATAACGGTAAAGACTCAGACACTGGAAAAGAATTATATGGTGGCCAGTCCTTCTGCTGTATAATGAGATGACGTCAATGAAAACTTGGTCGGACTGCGACTCAAACTAGGATTTCCCGCATATTGCGAGACGTCGCCGTACCATTAGGCTATCCGAGCACGACGCATCGGTCACACCCAAACTTCCGTGCGGCAATACACTTGATGCACTTCCAAAGGAACATTGCATTGTATTTCTGCTCAACATAGGCACTGCAATGTCGTATATATCGTATAAAAGGAACTGGTCGACGCGAATCTTCAAAGATTTCAAGGTTGTTGTATGTTTTCTATGGCAGCCGAAGAGGAAATTGTTATTGATCTTCATGAAACGTGTAGACATTCTGATTCTACCCCGGTTATTCTGTGTTATTCATACCCTCTCACATTCACGAACAAAGTATTTAAGCGCCCGTAGGGTCCATCAATGGTCCATCTTGCGACTGCTGTGCAATTCCTATTTCCTTTTCTTGGCACATGACTCCGCCGCGTCCACCTCGGCAGTATGCCAGAGTTAAAGACAATGGGAGGTTACATTCGCTCCACAACGCGCACTGTCGTGCACACCGCCTACTTATACATTCAAATCTATACTCCGCAGGCTACCTAACGGTGTGTAACATAGGGTACTTCCGGGTGCCATTGGCTTTTTGCTCCTTTCCTGCTCCACTCACGAATGGAGCGAGATAGGACTGTTTGTAGGTGAAGCACCGTGTGAGCTTTAAGTTCTCTGATTAGCTCATTGTGATCATTTTGCGAGACGTATAAGGCGAGAAGTAATGTTGGCCGACTCCTCGTGGAACGTACGCTCCTAAAATTTCAAAAGTAAACTAGTCTGTGATGCATAATGTCTCTCTTGCGGCGTCTAGCAGCTGAATTTACTTGGCAACTACGGAACGCTCCCGCGCTGAATAAACGATCCCGTGACGAAACGCGCCTTCTTAGTTGGATCTTCCGTATCTCTTCTGTTAAATCTACTTGTTAAGGGTCTCAAACTGATGAACAAAAGAATTAGTCGAACAAATCTTTTGTAAGATATTTCTTTCGTGGATGAAATACTTTCCGTTAAATTTGTTTCCAGTGAATCTCAGTCTGGCATTTGCTTTTATTTTTTGTTTTTTATGTGGCCATTCCACTTTAGGTCGTTCTGGATAATTTCATCTAGGTATTTTACGATATTAACCGTTGCCAACCATTTATCGCCAATCGCGTGTTCTTACACCAGTGGATCTCTTCGCCTGTTTATGTGCAATACATTACATTTATTTACGTCCAGAGCCAACTGCTAATCCCTGCACCATTCGTCCATCCTCTGCAATAAACATTCCTATAGTTAACACGATCGTCAGGGAGCAGACTGTGGAGAACCTAAGCCGCATGGCATATAACGGGGCACGTACGTCTGCGGGTCTCCATATTTCATTTACAAACGCCGCGGAATGTAGTTCACAATGTTACTGTATGCAAAATCCATATTGCGAGCTTCAAATTTTCCCGGCGTAAAGAGTATTCCACGAAGTTACGGGATTGCAGCCCGATCTCGTCGACTTCTTATATTTCTGCTGACAACCATTCAACCATATTAAGGTGAGTGATTTTCCCTGGAGATTGCTAGTTCACATCGCTAACCTTACACCACAAATTGCAAAGCCTACATTGATCAGAAATCGCTCACAGTGCATGGAAGGTGCGTTGAACGTGATCGGCGCACTCGCCTTCCAAAGCTCAGGAAGTCAGCCGTAGCCTATCTTCAAATGAGATTCCACGGATTATTCTGCAGTGGAAACTATGGCCTCGACAAGATTCTTGTGGGATTCATTTATTAAGGAGTCGGTGGAAATACGTTAGTCGGAAGATTTGATTTATCGTGATGGCGGCTTTCACCTGGATATGGCTTGGGACCCGGTGATTTCTTCAATACGTCCAGAAAGAAAACATTTTGCGACTAATGGCATGTCTAACGACACTTAATTTTAATAATTTGATATCTTAATTTTAGCTTTGCGAGGCCGCATCCCGACAGAAAGCGCGTATGTAGTACCACATTACGCATGCGTCTGCGCGCCATAGATGGTGAAATGGATGGATGATTGGGTTCAACGTTCCGCTGACATCGAGGTCATTAGAGACGGAGAAGAAGCTCGAACGGCGTCAAGGATGGACAAGGAAACGGGCCGTACCTTTTCAAAGGAACCATCCCGACTTTTGCCTGGAGTGATTTAGCGAGTAACGGTAAAATAAATCAGGACGGCCGGGCGCGGGTTTGAACCGTTATCCTCCCGAATGCGAGTCCAGTGTACTAACCGCTGCCTCACCTCTCGGTAAATATTCGAAGAGGGCACGAAACAAGACAGAGGTCGCCCACGTAGCGGCTGCTCTTGCGCATACCTTTCCTCGCCAAATTAAGGAATAAAGTGAAGTATCTGCGCTAGCAGAATAGACATGCGGAAAACCCAAGTCCGGAAACTATTTACTGGACCCAACAAAACGAAACAAGAATACAATCCCCAAAAGGACAACAGACTCGATCCAACTGCAGATCGTCACAAATATAAAATAATAATATAATAATAATAGAAACGACCTGACTCTTCGCGGGGAGCGATAACAAACACAATTCTACAATCTAAAAGGTTCGTCGACTATACCAGGTCCGACTACGAGAGATCGACCAGCTAGAAGAGGCGATTGGCCGTGGCTACACGTGTCCTAGCTCTGTACGCTTCCAAGCGATGCGTCGAACTATCTTTTCCCGGCAGTGCGCCGCCTTATAAAGCCCGTTTGGCGGATGTATCTGCTGGAACTATTTGCGATCACGTGCCGGGCGTTCCTGCGCTAGCTGCGACCTCTAGTGAAGCTGTTCTACAGGCTCCGCTAACGGGTAGCTATCCCTGGCGGCCGTAGGTGGAGACTTGGTATTTTGTTGTGGCCGCCATTAAACATTTGTTGACAACACAGACGACATACGTTTTCCTGGTAAATATTCGCCCTGTGATGTAGGCACCCCATGTTGATTGGACGTTAAGTGGGATGCCAATGCAATAGGCGCCATGATGTATGAAGTGGGCGGCCACAGCATAAAGTTAGCGATGTGAACTAACAATCTGTTTCCGCTTGTTACCACCACCTTACCCACACACCTTCAATTTCCTTGGCTGAATAATGGAATATTGTACCGCTGCCAGCTTTCCCTCATCCCCAAATGGGACCAGGGGGATGACATAACAATAAACGAAAAAAAGCAATCTCCAGTGCAAAACACTCTCCTGAAAATGGCAGAATAGTTGTCAGCAGAAAAACCGTAGCAGGAAGTCACAATTCCGATACTTCATGGAAAATCATTACTGACTTTTACGGAAGAGATTTTCGTTATCCCAAAATGGCATAATCCTTGAGCGTAGAACGTGCTCTATAATTCTCCAACAGATTTGTGTCAGCGCTATGGTTCTATAATAATGCGTGACTGTCTGACGACCCTATTGAAAACTAGAACAACATGCACTTTTTTCAGTTTCTACGTACTCTTCGTTGCTCCACTGATCTATGATAAGCTACTACTAAGAGAGCAATTTGTTTCGCCTAATCTTAGTAGCACCGCACAGCTATATCATTCGGCCCAGTTACCTCTTCACTGATGATCTGCGTCAGTTGATTATGAATTCTGGAACTGCTTATTTCAATATCTGTCGTGGAATGATTACAAGGAAGACCCGTATTACGACATTCCACAGTGAAAATGTTTCGTAAGGCGGAACTCAGTAATTCGGCTTTCTTTCTGTGATAATCTGCTTCGGTGTTAATATGGTTGTTGAGCGACTGAGTAGGTTACTTCGACGTTTACTGTTTCTTTCATAAGATCAAAAGAATTTTATTTTCATTCAGATCGTTCGGCAACTGTTTTCTTTCAAATTCATTGAAGGGCTCTCGGATAACTCTCCTTTCACTCACGTTGTCCACATTTAGGTTTTCTTTGTTTTTTACGCTTTGACAGCCCTGAAATCGAGGTGAAACTATGAGATACTCTTCCTAGGTTTGCAGCGGGATCCGCGCTCTCCAAGGCTGTCTCCTTTGGAATTGTTTCTATTCTGGAGCTGGCATCCATGAGAGAACTCACTGCATGCACCAAGCTTTATGTGTGCTGCCTCCACACTTGAAACGCCGCTGGTGAATGAGTACGAATAGAAATAAAAACGAGGCATTAATGCCGTAACTAACCCACAATTTTTTTTACGCGTTGGGAACGTCGAGTTTAAATGCAGGCCACCACTGGATTCCACGACTTTTTCTGAGGATAGCGCCTCTCCCTGCGAATTATCTTAACAGCCAGCATAATTTTATTGGGTTCTTTCAAAACACAGTTCCAGTAACGAGAAACGGCAGTAACGACATATGTCTCATCATAATTCGTTACATGTCACTCGGCTAAGCAACTCCACGCAGCCGTTGATTCCCAGGTTGTTGTAACCTTGCGTAGTGGTGATGTTCCACACACTTAAACATAGTCTGAGCAATACATGCTTTCCCAAAGAGGCGTGGAACGTTGTAAACACCGAGCTCTCCGTCCTATACAGGATGATTCAGTTGTCCATACCGATGTCGTGTTATGCAAACTGCAATGTGATATCTGTCCTTCAGAAATTTCTTATTCTCTCGCTCTCTACGTGCAAATAATCAGTCCTAATGAAAAAAAATGAACAGGACTTTTTTATAGGAAATTTAATGTACTTGAATTTTGTAATGGGAATCGTTTTGTACTGAGGCTCAGGGAGTACCTGATGAAGACTGCGACTTACGTGATCGAAATATCGTGAAAGGACGACGCGGACTCCCGGCAGAAAACCCAATTTTCCAGGATGACGACGCCTCAGCGGGAAAGCCTGAAGACCAACAATTGCTTTGTTGAATTCGTCCCGTCTTCTGACTAGTAAACTATTGTGCTTGTAAGGATTAAATTTGAATCGAATTGTCAAGGTAGTTAATTTTGGAGTAAAGTTCATAAAAGTCGTTTTTCTTTCATTGCCCTCACGGGCTCGGTTAGATTAATGATGTTAAAGAAATAGCCGGTTATGCCGGTGGCGTAATAGTCCAATCAACAGAGACCAAAGAAGCTCGAATGTCAGGAAGAGTTCCTGTATAGTAGTAGGTGGAAGTGCCATGAACAACATACAAGAAATCCTGACTATTGGGGGATGATTGTAGTTTGAAGGTCACTTTCGTAAGTTTTTCTTTAAAAACTAAAAACGTTGGCGTCCAGCAAAAACGTACCCAGTACAAAATTTAACTACATCAAATCTCCTACAAAAACGTCCTGTTAATTTTTTTCTCTAGGACTAGTAGTTTGCGCGTACCAAGCGAGAGAATATGAAAACCCTGTGTGTGGTTTTTGAAGGCCAGAAATAATATTGCTGGTTGTATAAACGTTGCTTTGGGCAGCTGAATCGCCCTGTGTAACTACTCCCACATCTGTATCATGACTTCACGCACTGACTGTCAGCATCAAATTCTCAATCTAGAAATTGTGTATATAAATTTCATATACGATAGGGTTTCTAGCAGTGATTAAAAGTTATGTGGAGAATGGCACGGGACTTATCTTCCGATCTCAGCGACCATGGACCCCTTATCGACACAGTCAGTGAAACAGTAACTCTTATTCGGGACGTCGGCTGTTCGATGTAGTCTATTTCTCTCACCTAGAATGATGGCATCAAGAAACCATATGAGAATGCTGAACAGGAAATTCAGCACCTAAAGCGAAATTATAAACTAATAGTTATGGGGGTCTAGAATGCGTTGTTAGTGATCAGATTAGCAGGAGTTAAGGAGAATGCATGCTTGGTAACAGTGATATTAAAAGTGAGTAATGCATTAACTTCGGTTAGTAATTGCGAATACACTGTTGAGGAGGTATACTTGGAAACGCTTGGAGAAGCCCTAAGATTCTGGCTAGATTACATCATGGTCTCATAGAGGTTCCGAAATCAGATACTGGGTTGAAAGGTATACAGAGGAGGAAATGTAGCCTCGGATCACAATTTTATTATGATAAAAAGTAGAATGAAATTCAAGAGAACATCCGGTAGAATCAGGGTCTACTGATTACTGAATTACTGAGGAATGATGAGATGCATTTGAAGTTCTGCAATGCCGTAGATGTGGCAATAATGAATACCACAGTAGACAGTTCAACAAAAGAGCGATGGATACCGCTAAAAATAACAGTTTCAAAAATTTGGCGGAGAAACACTGTTACACGGAAGGAAAGTGCCAAGAAACCTTCAGCACCAGATGGAACACTTACACAGATATAGATAAGAAGGATGTACTACTACCTGAAAGTTAGAGGAAAACACTAATACATAAAATTACTTAGGAATGAAACGCATAATAAGAATATGGAAGCCAAGGCTAAGTGGCTGCAGGAAAAATGCGAAGACACTGAAAAAACATCTGTCCGTCTGGAGGACTGAACCAACATATAGAAAACTCAGAGCAGCCATAGGTTAAATTAAAAGCAATGGGGTCAAAATCGAGAGTGCAATTTGAATTCTACGGTTGAAAGCAGAGGAGAGAGAGAGAGAGAGAGAGAGAGAGAGAGAGCAGAAAGACGCAACCATTACATAGAAGACCCCTACGAGAGAGAAGAAATAGTAGTCGATAGGAAAGCCACAGGGGATCCAATACAGAACTTAGACGAGCTTTGAAAGACATGGAACCAAATAAGGCAACATGAAGGATAACATCCTTCGAAGTTTCTAAAATTATTCTGGTAACTGACAATCAAACGACTGTTGACACTGGTCTATGAATCTATGAGACTGCGACACTCCGTCAGTCTTTCGCAATTTCGAAGATATCAAAAGCTGATAAGCGCGAGAAATATCGTACAGTAAGGTTAACAGCTCATTCATCCAACTTTCTGACAAAGATAATGTACTGAAAAATTTTTAAAAAAATATAGGAACTGTTAGATGACATCAGTTTGGCTTTAGGAATGCTAAAGGCACCAGAGTGGCCGTTATGTCGTTGCTAGTGATAATGGAAGGAAGCGTGAAAAGCAATTAAGACACGTTCATAGAATTTTTCGAACTGAAAAAAGCATTCGCCGATGTAAAATGGTGCAAGTTGTTCAAAATTATGAAAAATAGTGGTAAGCTGACGGAAAGAGAGATGATCAACAATATGTACAAACTACAATAGGAAACAATAAGACTGAAAGAGCAAGAGGCAATAGGGAACAATAAGATTGAAAGAGTAAGAACGAAGTGTTTGGATCGAAAAGGGTTTAAGGTAGAGCTGCAATCTTTCGCCTCTTCTATTCAAAATTTACGTCAAAGAAGCAACGATGGAAGTAAAAGAAAGGTTCTAGACTTGGATTAATATTTCTGATGTCTTAATGAAACCGAAGAAATACAGGAGCAGTTAAATCGAATGAAAAGTGTAATGAGTACAGAAAATGGATTGAGAGCAAACCGAAGGAAGATGAATGAGATGGAGAATAGCTGATACTTCTACAGCTATGAAACAAGGTGATCCCGAAGTAAATGAAAGAATCCTTCTACCTTGAAAGCAAAATAACACATTACGGACGAAGGAAGGAAGACATAAAAGGCAAAAGTACCACAAGCAATCAACACGCAAGGCGCCGAAGTGGCGTCAACGAAAAGGACTTGTACCAAACTACCAATGTAACAGACGGGAGGCCTAGCCACATGCACATTTCATACGGCACAGTCAAAGAAGACGTTACTGGTGATAATAATTCTAAAATTTAAAAGGAGTCAAATACAGGAGAGATCAGATTGAAGTCGCTGAGAAAGGAACTGTAGATCAAAATGGCTCTGAGCACTATGGGACTTAACATCTGAGGTCATCAGTCCCCTAGAACTTAGAACTACTTAAACCTAACTAATCTAAGGACATCACACACATCCATGCCCGAGGCAGGATTCGAACCTGCGACGGTAGCGGTCGCGCGGTTCCAGACTGAAGCGCCTAGAACCGCTCGGCCACTCGGGCCGGCGGAACTGTAGACAAAGGAAACATCTGACAAAAAGGATGGTCATGAGGCCTTGAGCTGGCAGCTCCATCATAAGATTTACTCTGCTAAAGGTTGGTAAACTATGCAGAGGACATCCAGAATTACTTGTGAATTTCAGGTAGAGAGAAAGCGGCTGGAATTTAATGACAAGGTACCAAGCAGGAAAAGGACGACAGACTTGCCATGTAACGAAAAACTAAACTAGCTATATGAAACGTAAGTGGTTTAACTACAAAGAATAAAATTAAAATTAAAAAAGAAACTTAATGTAGTCACGATAACCGATACAAAATAGAAATTAAAAGATAGAGTTATCAAGAACGGAAGTGCTCCTGCTAGAGTTGCAATGATATACACAATTCATTGAAATCAGAAATAGTACTGCCTCTGAAAGAACTGTAACTGTAATATTAGAAATAGTTAGAGGCCATTTGACTTACTTGACTTTCTCCGGAATTTAGGTCCCATAAGAAAAAACTAGGTTAAACTATAACATTCTCTGACAAACTCCAGAAGGTACTGAATAAAATAGTAAAAAAAAGATTACGTTTGCACTGCGTGAGACTTCAATGCTAGAATGCGAAAAATCCTTATTGCTAAGGTGCTGGCAAGTTCAGGGAAGTAGCATTAACTAGAAATGGACAAAAAATGAACATAAGGCTCTATTTAACCAACTGAAAATAACAAATACCTTTTTTCAGGAAGAGAGATATTTAGAAGTACACGTTGACAGCCAGTGGACAACTATCACTCATTAACTGTGTTATTATCAGTAATAAAATGATTGGTTGTTAAAGTGACGAGAGTATGTAGAAGTACCGAAATGGGTTCAGACATCTTTTTGGTTAGTTCGCAAATTAGGTGTTAGAAAGATTGAAGGAAGCCGTAATAAAATATAACAACAATGCAGAAATATATAAAGTGTAGCTTAAAAGGTGATCATATAACTTTAATACCGAAGAAGTATATACAAGTAGCTCATGTAACAAAGAAAGAAGATTTAAATAAAGTATGAGAAAGTAGATACACAAGTGTATAATGTACAAAAACAAGAAGTTTTGTCTCGGGAGAAGAAAGAAATTTACCTAAGGTAAGGAACGAAGATACTGATAAAATTACTAAATACTGTGCGACTGTTCTACAAGAAATGGTGTTCCACTTGCAGCCATCTAACATGGTGTCAGAACAGGATCTTAAACTTTTCCCGAGAGAACCGTGTTTTTTTTTTTTTTTTTCAGTCTTCTGACTGGTTTCATGCGGCCCATCATGAATTCCTCTCCTGTACCAACCTCTTCACCTCAGAGTATCACTTACAACCTAAGGCCTCAATTATTTGCACGATGCATTCCAATCTCCGTCTTCCTCTATAGTTTTTGCTCTCTACGGCTCTCTCTAGTACCATGGAAGTCATCCCCTGACGTCTTAACAAATGTCCTATCATCCTGCCCCTTCTCCTTGTCAGTGTTCTCCACATAGTACTTACATCACCGATTCTGCGCAGAACCTCCTCATTCCTTACCTTAATAGTCCACCTAATTTTCAACATTCGTATGTAGCACCACATCTCAAATGCTTCGATTCTCTTCTGTTCTGGTTTTCCACAGACCATGTTTCACTACCATACACTGCTGCGCTCCAGACGTACAGTCTCAGAAATTTCTTCGTCAAATTAAGGCCTATGTTCGATACTAATAAACTTCTCTTAGCCAGGAATGTCCTTTCTGCCAGTGCTAATCTGCTTTTGATGTCCTCCTTTCTCCGCCCGTCACTGGTTATTTTGCTGCCTAGGTAGCAGAATTCCTTAAGTTAATCTACTTCGTGACCAGCAATCCTGATGTCAAGTTTCTCGCTGTTCTCATTTCTGCTACTTCTCATTACTTTCCTCTTTCTTCGATTTACTCTCAGTCCATATAAGGTACTCATTGGACTGTTCAGTCCATTCAGCAGATCATGTGATTCTTCTTCACTTTCACTCAGAATAGCAACGTCATCAGTGAAACGTATCACTGTGAATTTTAATTCCACTTCCGGTCCTTTCTTTTATTTCCGTCATTGTTTCTCCAATGTACAGGGGCGAAAGATTACATCACTATTTCACATCCTTTTTAAGCAGACGCTTCGTTCTTGGCCGTCCACTCTTACTATTACCTCTTGGTTCTTGTACATATTTTATATTACCCGTCTCTCCCTATAGCCTACTCATATTTTTCTCAGAATTTGGAAAGTCTTGCACCACTATACGTTGTCGGGTGCCTTTTGCATTTCGACAAATCATAGGAAAGTGGCTTCATTTTTCTTTAGTATTGCCTCCATTACCAATGGCAACGTCAGAATTGCCTCTCTGCTGTCTTTACCTTTCCTAAAGCCAAATTGATTGTCATCTAACTCATCCTCAATTTTCTTTTCCATTTTTCTGTGTATTATATTTGTCATCAGCATGCATTAGCTGTTAAGCTGATTGTGCGATCATTCTCGCAGTTATCAGCTCTTGCAGTCTTCGTAATTTTGTAGCTGATATTTTTCTGAAAGTCAGATAGTATGTCGCCAGACTCAGGCTTTCTACACAGCAAAGTGAGTAGTAGTTTTGTTGCCGCTTTCCCCAATGATTTTAGAAATTCTGAGGGATTGTTATCTATCCCTTCTGCCTTATTTCATCTTAAGTCTCCAAAGCTGATTCTAATACTGGTTCTTCAATCTCTTCTAAATCGACTCATGTTTGTCCTTCTATCATATCAGACAAATCATCCCCCTCATAGAGTCCTTTAATGAACTCTTCCCACCTATCCGCTCTCTCCCCTGTATTTAACAGTTGAATCCGTTGCGCTCTTAATGTTACCACCTTTGTTTTCAAGTTCACCGAAGGCTGTTTTCAGTTTCCTATCTGCTGGGTCAGTCCTTCTGACAAATATTTCTTTTTCGATTTGTTCGCGTTCTTCATGCAGCCATTTCGTCTTAGCTTCCTAGCACTTCCTGTTTATTTTATTCTTCAGCGACTTGTATTTCTGTATTCCCGAAATTCCCTAAACATTTTTGTACTTCCTTCTTTCATCGATCAACTGAACTGATACTAATGGTTTCTTCGCAGTTATCTTATTTGTGACTATTTTTTCTTTCCAACTTATGTGATTGCCCATTCTACAGATGTCATTCCCTATACTGCCTATTGAGCTGTTCCTTATTGCTGTATATCTAGCCTTAGAGTACTGCAAGCCTATCTCATGTTAGTACTTCCTTATCCCACTTCTTTTCATACTGAGTCTTCCTGACTAATCTCTTAAACTTCAGCCTACTCTTCATCGCTACTAAATTGTGATCTGTGTCTATATATGCTACTGGGCACGCCTTACAATCCAGTATATGATTTCGGAATCTCTGTGTGACCATGATGTAACCTAAGTACAATCTTCTGGTATTACCCGGCCTTTTCCAAGTACACCTCTTGCTCTTGTGATTCTTGAACAAAGTTTTCGCTTTTACTGGCTGAAATCATTACAGAACACAATTAGTGTTTCTTCTCTCTCAAAGCCCATATTCTCTTGTTACTGTTTCTTTTACTCCTTCCTCTAGAACTGCATTCCAGTCTACCATGACAATTAGATTTTCATCTCCCTTTATGTACTGGTTGTACTGTATTACGTTTTCAGTATCCTCATATACTTTATCTCTTCATTTTCAGCTTGCGACATCGGCATGTATAGCTGAACTGTCGTTGTCGGTGTAGGTTTGCTATCAGTTCTGCTAAGAACAACCCTATCACTGAACTGTTCAGTCACACACCCTCTGCCGTACCTTCCTAATCATAATGAATCTTACTCCCGTTGTAGAATTTTCTGCTGCTATTGATATTAGTCTATACTAATCTGCCCAGATATCCTTGTCTTCTTTCCATTTCACTTCACTGACACCCACTGTATCTAGGCTGAGCCCTAGAAATTCTCTCTTCGAATTTTATAGCTTCCCTACGATGTTCAAGAGTCTGATATTCCACGCGCTTACTCGTAGAACGTTACCCTTTCGTTGGGTATCTAATCTTCTTCTCATGGTCACCTCCTCCTTTGGCAGTCCCCTCCCAGAGATCCGAATGGGGAACTATTCCGGGATCTTTTGCCAATGAAGAGATCGCCATAACACTTTTTCAGTTACAGGCCACATGTTCTGCCTATACAATTTTGTATCTCTAATGCAGTGGTTTCCTTTACTTCTGCGTCTTCATGTCGTTGATTATTGCTGCTTTTTTCGTCCTTTACGGCAGTTTCCCACGCCAAGGATAAGAGAGTGCCCTGAACCTCTGTCCGCTCCTCCGCCCTCTTTGGCAAGGCCGTTGGCGGAAAGAGGGTGACTCCTGATTCTGAAAGTCTTTGACCGCAATTGTGGATTATTAATCAAAAATGTAGTGGGAACGTGTTTAGAATCCAGACCGACAACGTTTTGATTACTAATCAAACTAGCTACCAGTAGACCACGGGTGCAAGTTAAGTGTATGTAGCGACACGTAAGACTGCACTTTTTCAAAGGTCCAAACAAAACAAACGCTGGACTGTAGCTGACTGGTGATACTTAATGTGGTCTGATGAACTGCAATTTTCTCGTTTCAAACGATGCAGTTCCTGGTGTTCGTCGATGTTTCAATGAGTCATTTAAACCCGCAGTGTGTGCCGCGTGTAATTCAGATCGGACGTGATTCTGTGGCGTTTTCAAGTTGTTTCCCGACCATGCCCCACTGATTCAGATTATCATGAATATGAATCGCAAAGTTCTTACAACATTCTCTTCTTCCACATTGTGATGGCGAGTATGTTGTGAACACTTCCGTCTTCGAAGATGAAAATAGCAACATTATTTCCTTGAAGAGTCCTCTGATACCTTGTCGCACTTCGACTGATCCACTGAATCGCTCGATCTTAGTCCCGAAGAGAATGTTTCCGATCGTTTGGAACAGCCGTTTAAAAGAATCACTCAACATTCCTGAAATTTACAAGCGCTGCGAAATCTAACCTTCAATGAATGGATTTTGTTGGATGTGACATACCTGAAGAAACATTTGGACTCTCTTCCGAGCTGCCGGCTGGAGTGGCCGAGCGGTTCTACGCGCTACAGCCTGGAACCGAGCGACCGCTACGGTCGCAGGTTCGAATCCTGCCTCGGGCATGGATGTGTGTGATGTCCTTAGGTTAGTTAGGTTTAAGTAGTTCTAAGTTCTAGGGGACTGATGACCTCAGAAGTTAAGTCCCATTGTGCTCAGAGCCATTTGAACCATTCTTCCGAGCTAAATCGAGGCCTTTATGAAAGCTAGAATCCATGTTACACGCTGTTATTTAGGTTTGCTGGCGAGAGTAATTGGTTGTCCGATTTGTTGCCCGATTTGCTTGTATGAGTGTACATTATGGTATACGGCATCAGACTACCGGTATCGGGTTCATGCTTCTGTGCCTCGATTATGTAACAAGTCGAGTAACTTCATCTGTTGAAGGATTTAATTAAACAGTGGTTTAGCCACAATGAATCGACGAATCTGGTTGTTGCTCCATTAGCTCGCAAAGACGTCGGCACAGCTTCTTTTATCGTCAGATCAGTATCTCCGTTTGGAGCGTCTGCCCACGACTGCTGTTCTTCAGCACGTTCAATAAAGCCCATATAAGCTTCTGCGGTTCCAAGTAAATATCTCTGGCGTATAACATCTGTGGCCGCTGCTCACTGGTTTAAATGGGCGGTCGCACATGCTGCAGCTTTAGTAGGTTGGCTCATTCGCAAGACAGAGTAGACGGTCGCAATATCTGTGCCAGAAATGAATTTTCTGCGAGTTCACGCAAGAAAAGTTTTGAATGAGATTTTATTATAATTACAGACTTGAGACTTGTTACACATAGACTCACACTGAAGCAGCTGGGAATTCCGCATCTGCACCAGAGGTAACCTCTTTCACGTATGGGTTTAAATTCTCCTACATTGTGCCAACTTACGAATGACAAAGACTGTCTATACGTATCGAATTAAACAGATGATACAAAATCAGATTAATCTTTGTATTGTCAACTGTAAAATCCACTTTCTTTCGCCATTTTAACTATCGTGATGAAGAAATTTCGTTAGTTAATAACTAGTTTTCAGGAAATGTCCCAAGTCAGTCTCTCTGTGTGTCATGAAAGGAGCCAACATGTGCATTTTCTATTAAAATTTTACGGAAAAACCAACTCCACAAAAGGTTAGTTAAAATATTCGTCTAACAGTACATTATTTACACTGAGTCCTCAGAATAACCTGAGGAAGAGTACAGACGAAGATTTGTAAATGGTCGTAAAATGTAACCCAGAGATAAGCGGAGTCATTTTATAATAGTAAGAGATGTACATTTCCACAAATAGCTCTTTATATCTCTCTTGTGAGTTTCTTCCGGTAATGACGGCGTTCGTGTGAAGTGTCCTTCTATCGAAAGAAAACTCGAAAACGATAAAAATTAATCCAGTTGTTTCAGATGTTGTGAAAAGTCTAATGACGCTTTCAAGTGTTATTACTTTCATTGCAGGGATACAAGGAACCGCTTTCTTTTCTGCTCTTCCCTGGAGTATGCAAAACAGTAAACGAATCTTAATTGCAGAACGTAATAATTATTGTATTTCAGTGACAGTGGATTGAAGACCAGCTAGTTTGAATACCAATGGCAAAAAACATACAATACTGAAGCTATGGAGGAAGTAATTACATAATCCGTCAGCTCACTATGAAGGCAGTCAAAAGGTAGAAGGCCGATATACTAGCTGAAGGAATAGCGTTTCTCAGGTTGCACGCCTAAAATCTAATGTATAAGATTGCTTGACCTAGTGACCGATGACCTCAGCAGTTTGGTCCCTTAGGAATTCACACATATTTGACCATTTGACTACTTGACCAAGAATCCCTATAATTCCATGTCGAAACATGACGCGCACAATCACGATTCCAGCGCGCTAATAGCTGTTGACAGGATAGGTCAAAATGTAACTTTTAGAGGGAGCGAAGTTCCTAAGAAGCTTAGAGGCATTCAAATAACCAAATAGTACGACAGTGGGTAGTAACGGAATAGCGTCCGACTCTCAACTGGCTTATTCCTGATCAAAAGAAACCTTAAACGTATCTGTTATTACCACTAATGTGAAATTTTTTAGTGTTTTGAGATATTCAAGGGAAATCGAAGTTAATGGTACACATTTGGATGGAAGCATATATCAAGGGCAAGAACGTTATAATAAAATCTAGACACAAGAATTTGTCACACTTAAAAATTCAAACGAAGGTACTCAGAAGTATGACGCACACATGATACAGGTAAAAGACTATCAGGTATCTTCATGGAAGTGTTCAAGAAAATTTTCAACAACTTTATCGATATTTAAATTTTATTTTGCTTGTTATGAGAAACGCTTGTTAAAAGTAGTAGACATGCCAAATGATTCCTGAGGTGACGTACAAGACGTTAGTCATATTTTGCTTACATGTAAGAAGGTTGTGTATTCACAACATCACACAAGTTTGAATTACTAAGCACAAATGACAACAGTCCTAAGCAATATTAGGTCCTATATGGTTTTTGTTCAGAAAGCAAAATAAAAAAAAGTGTCTGAATACGTTTTCTGGGAATAATATCTTCTCTAACAAGAGTACCATCAAGATAGGTGCAGTACTTTAGCTGCTGCTTTTCCGAAACAGCTTACTACCACGTAAAGTGGAATATTGATCTACTTCTTTTGTTAGCGTACAGTGCGTAGTATCAGGAATGGTCCACTAATGGGATCAAGATAAAGCGAATGGCTAAACAGGCTGATGGCCAGGTGTTTTTCAAACCACTTATCGAGGGTCCATGTTGCCGCAGTACATGCATTACGCAATGCGTCTGGTTACCGTCGCAACGCGAAACGAAAAAACAGTAATGACACTTACTGTCACATCTTAGTACTAATATTACAAATGCGAAAGCATATTTGTCTGTTACGCTTTCATGTTTAAAACGTTGAACGGATTTCAATGAAATTTGGTACGGAAATAGCCTGAACCCTGAGGAAGAACGCAGATTAGAAATTAAAAAAATATACACCCGTTTGAGGATTAGTTAGGGAGTGGAAGAATTTGTTTTTACACCAGTGCACATAAATCATATTAAAAATTATTAAGTTTGTTGCATAATGTGCACATGGTATATAACATATGTCGAAGCAGTCAAAGGGAAAACGAACACGCGCCATAACGGGACCATGGAATGGTTCCATTCACAAGTAATCACCACTTCCGTTAAGACATTTATCCCACTGGGAGGCGAGATGATCAGGTCGTAGAACGCGGTCGGCCGCTGTCGGGTACACAACCGCTCCCTCCCTTATACTTCCTCGTCAGACTGAAACCAACATCCACACACATTCTTCTTGTGGTCACCAAAGAATGCGCTTATCAGACGGTGAAAAATATGGACTGTACGGAGGATGTTGGAATGTGCCACACCCAAATCACAGAAGTACAGCCTTCACCTGACGACCGGTGTGGGGGCGGGCACTGTCGTGTAGCAGGATGATTCCGTCCGACAGAATTTTCACAGCCCGAGGGCAAACGGCAGAGCCAACAGTGGAAACATCCCACGTCTGTCGCCGCCAAGGAAATCGAAAGCTGTTATCCCAAGTTTGGGTAAGGTCGTGATGGCCTTGTTCAACTGCAAGGGCTCTCTGCTTATCGAGTTCTTCGAGCGTGGAATCACAATCAATGTGTAGCGCTATGAAGGCATTTGGCCGGAACTATGATTTGCTAAAGGTCAAAACCCCCAGGAAAGCTTTCGGAATCAAATATCCTGTTGCGTGATAACGCCTGCGCTCACACTGCCATTCGTACGAAGGCTCCCTTTAGTGAGAAACACTGTATATGCCGGATCGTTTAGCATGTGATTTTTACATACTAGGCGACCTGATAAATTACAGCGGTTTCAGACGTACGAGGAAATCCAAGAGTGGCTGTGGATCCATCAGCGGCCGGCCGCATTCTATGAATCAGAAGTTGATAGTCTCGTCTTCCAGTTATTTCTTTTGAATCTATCCATTTCATGACCTGTTGTGGCTGGTGTTCTGTTTCCATTCGACTGCCCCTGTAGCTACTTCAACAGCACGATGAATACATGTGTGCTCCTGCCAACACCTGTCCGTATGCACCACATGCGCGTACTGTCACGTCGTATGTTAGGGCAGCTGGGAGCGTCAGGCGCTTATCACGAACTCTGCTTATATGAGCAGGCAGGCACGTGAGGGTATGTAACGCTATCGCACGTACAGTAGCTTACTTACCGCCACTCATTGTAATAAAACTACTCGTATGTCAGCACAGCCGAGGGTAGAAATTTTTCTTTTCGTTAATTTATGTTAAGTTCTTACGGGACCAAACTTCTGAGGTCATCGGTCCCTAAACCTACAAAATGGTTTAAATGGCTCTGAGCACTATGGGACTTAACTTCTGAGGTCATCAGTCCCCTAGAACGTAAAACTACTTAAACCTAACTATCCTAAGGACATCACACACATCCATGCCCGAGGCAGGATTCGAAACTGCGACCGTAGTGGTCGCGCGGTTCCAGACTGCTGCGCCTAGAACCGCTCGGCCATCCCGGCCGGCCCTTAGCCTACACACTACTTAATCCAACTTTAACTAACTTACGCTATAGACAACACACACACCTATGCCCGAGGCAGGACTCGAATCTCCGACGTGGGGAGCCGCACGGACCATGACAAGACCCCCCCCCCCCCCCCCCAGAACACGCGGCTACCCCGCGCGGCCGAGGGTAGCAGCTAGCACATTATAAACAAATGTAAGAATGTCCAAAATCACTGGAAACATTTAAATTACTTAACAGTTTGTTTAGTAATGATTGATTCAGAAAAGAGAGAGAAGAAAGAGATGAAGTTCATGTAGCCTCAAAGTGTGGATTAAAATTTAAGAGTTATTTGCCTGTGAAACGTGCACTGACATGCAAAATAGTTTCAGTTTAGATCAACGCTTTCTGCCTTCAATTGATATATTTTATTGTGTCCCATTCACTGCTCATCCTGAGTGTTGGGATTTTCTTTTATTCTTTCCCAGTCCTTGATAAACTTATGCTCCAACTTATGGATCAAAACTACTAATGGAAACGATTAACTGTAAGACTTTCATTCAGTTCGGTTAAGGCTGACATAAAACTTTTTTGAGAATACGTGAGAGCGTACAGCTCCCATACATGCAGTGACATCAACCAGAGGTCAGAGCATGATAGAAGTTTGCTACCGTCTATCATAATGACGGCCACGTACCTTTGGAATCCGGAAATAATTATCTAAAGGGTGTGTCTTGAATTTACTTACAGAAATGTCTGTTGCACTTTGCCAAGGTGGATTATCGCTAACTGGGGGCACTTTCATGAATTTCCTCTGGGGAGGTAATAAACAGTTGCAAGACTAGCACATCTTCAGTGATGGTTGTGGTTACAACGAAGCAAGGTGAAAGACAAAATGGCTTGCAGAGTCCAAGTGGTTAGTTGAGTACTGAAAACTTTCCAGAGAGGGTGCCGCTTTCCATTACAGATCGCGCACACACACACACACACACACACACACACATACATACATACATACATACAACATTTTTGGCTTGGTAAGCAAAATATCACGTTTTATTTAGTTGTAAGCAGCGTGCGGGTATGACATGTATTTAAAAAATGATAAAAGTGATTCTGCGACCATTAGCGATTTTAGAATCAAAATGTGTAGTGGGAGTGACGTAGCGAGCGATTAAATACGTTGTGTTACACAGTTAAAAAATAAAAGACGAGAGAGGTTCTCGTTCGTCTCTTCAACGCCTGTGTTTATACAAAAACTAAACGCAAACTCGGGGCCAGGATATTAATCACGAATTCTCGGTGGAGTCATTCTGCCTTTGCCACAGATGATATAAGAAAGTTGATAAAATCAAATCTTGATATTCAGATGCTGCTCCTATTACTAAGTTCAGTGCCTTAGTCATGCGACTTCTTCACTGGTGCGGAGCTTATCACGTAAAAATGTTCACAGTGAAGTTCGATGGGTATGACATCCAAACTAAGCTGATAAATGGAAGCTTCGTTATTTTAACATATTCATCATAGCTAATTTCTTGTTCTGTCGCAAGAATATATCGCAACAGACACAGTATTGTGCTTTTTATTTATAACGTAACTTCATCAAATATAACGGGTGTATGGCGAAACAGCACTCTCAATTGCATGACTATTGTAAAGCGAAGGAAACTGAAAACAGCAAATTACCGTCCCACACACATAATTCAACCAAGAAATTTATCTAAGCAATGCCTATACACTACGATACGTTTCTTAGAAGTGAAAGTGGGAGAAAAAGGTCTACTTTCATTTACACGGTATTATTAATGTCATACCGGGAGACGAAAGGTAATTCCTTTTTTATTACAGAAAATTTTATTTTCATCTTATGAACTTACACAGTCAGTTCAACCACAGAAAAATGTACTTTTATTTTGCTCAAGAGAGTTTCAGTTCTCAAATTCACTATCCTTGTCGATTCTTCTAAATCACAGCTGGATGTTCACTTTGGCTGGGTGTTCTGGGGAACCGCCCCCATGTCGATGGGTGCCTCCTTAGTCTGGCTGCTGCAGCTTCTTCCCGGGTCTTTACGCACTGCGTTGCTGTATTTTGATATTAAGAAGGGCCCGTCGGTCACTTGATGTTGAACAGTTTGTTGACCGGCTTGGCTGCTGACATGACTAATGCAATAATTAGAAAATTCATAAGGATTTCTATACGCTTTTGAAGTTTTCCTTGTTTTTTTCCGTTTTCCCTTTTTTTCATGTTGGCCCCATAGCTAAGTTAGGGATTGTAATTTCTTGGAGATAGAAGACGGAGTTCCTTATGTGGGCAGCTACCCACGTGGTGGCTGATCTTTTGAATGCAGTCAATAGTTTAACCCTTAGCCCTCAACCGTCTCGACAGCCCCGACCGCGTCAATATCGCAATAGACCCGCAGTCGGTCGTCGCCCGATGCAATCTTCAGTTCGCTATAACTCGTATGTCGGGGCTCTCACCGCCGTGTTTCTTGTACTGAAGTGTTTTGACATCTTCCCTTTTGTGGAACGCACACCACTATTGTTTGAAATACTTCCTAAAGCCCAAAGTTATTGGTGACTGTATTAAAAGCATGAATGGAGTTGATATATCCGACCAGTATTGTGCATTCTATTGCTTCATCAGGAAATCAAAAACGAGGTGGTGGCTGCTGGGGTAGCAGCAGTCAATAGCTTCACTCTGTACATTCTGGATGCTGTTTCTAACCAGAAACCAAAGATGAGGCACTAGTGACACTTCTGAAAGCTCTGACTAGGAAAATGTGGAACACAGGCGGAAGCTAAAGAGAAGAGAGACTGTCAAAGCAGTCGTACTTCACTTACCCCAGTGAAAAGAGTAACAGCAACGATTGAACCATTCGCAGTCACAGGAAGGTCGAAGGTGGCAGAAGGGAAAATGTTATCTACAGTAACACGTATTCCAGGAAACCAGGTCTCAATAGGGGTGAATGCTTTGAAAAGTACCACACCTTGAAGACATACAGTGCCCAAGTGACGATATACATGAAATGAAAGATAAAACATGGCATGTTCAGTGTTACGATTTTTGTATTACTTTTTTAATTTTTTAGTTTATTTTTAGCCTTGGCACTATTTCACTATATTTAATAGAGGTTATTTTCAGCGCAGATATTAGGAGTTCATTGGCAGTACAGTGTGATAAGAAATCAAATGGATAGGCTTAAGGTGTGGTGTAGTGACTGTTTTGCGCAGTTGTGTTGATCAGCCTACTTGTTTACTACTTCGGCAAATGGCTGCGACTGTTCGAAACTAATTCCTGTACTCTAGAATATCAAGTAAACTGCACGTGTCGCAGGCGTCTGTCATGATAACGTGTATTCTTGCTAGTTTTTCATTCATCGGTAACGTCCTTTTTGCTGCCTTGTAACACGTCTCTGCGGACTTCTCGTGGTATAAAACGCGCCGTGATATTCCGCAGTACGATATTCTACCGGTATTGCGGCAGTTTCAAATCAGTGGCATTCATGAGTAGGTTCTCTCTCACAATATCTTACAGTTTGGTTGTTGCCTTCTCTCTTCTTCCTGTTCTGAAGCCCCTCTGCACGTAGTACTGTTACTTATAGTCGAGTGTAGGTTGGAACTTTTTGTGATCCACGGGCGCTCTTGCAGCCTCTTGTCTGCATTTGTCTAACAACGCAGAGGTAACGGGCACTGGTCTGACAGTTGTCGCGGTACGGCGCGAGTCCGGACACAGGCGGACACAGACGCGAGGTAGCAGCGTGCTGGCGCAATCGCAGCACAGCCGACGACACCTAGTGGCGGGATGCACCGGCCGCCGAAAGTAATCGGCGGCTGCCACAAGGGTAGCAGGCAGACCGAGTGCGAGTGGTTTTCATCGGGCGAGTGGCCACTGCAAGGCGGTGTGTGTGGGATGAGGGAGCCGATGTGGCCGAAACTCAAAGGCCGCAAACCGTTTCACAGCCGTCGGTGAGCAAAACCGACCAATGAAGCTGAATAATAAGCAATGGCACCACATTTAAGAATAAAACGAGAAGAGAACGCATTCTGCAGGTAGATCAGTATCTTATCGACAGACGATGGAACATCTTGATATAACATTCTGTTTAAAAAAATAATTATTTAAAAACGCCTTAAGCGACTAAAACAGACAAGTTTCCACTGATGGCGGTAGAACAGCCATCGAAGTCATAAAAACGTTTTTTCTTAAATTGTGCGTTTTCAATAAAGAGCCGACATGTTGATTCCAATGACAGAAAAAGAATTTAACTATAAAATGCACTACTGGCCATTAAAATTGCTACACCAAGAGGAAATGCAGATGATAAACGCGTATTCATTGGACAAATATATTATACTAGAATTTGTCACGTGATTACATTTTCACGCAATTTGGGTGCATAGATCCTGAGAAATCAGTACCCAGAACAACCATCTCTGGCCGTAATAACGGCCTTGATACGCCTGGGCATTGAGTCAAACAGTGCTTGGATGGCGTATAAAGGTACAGCTGCCCATGCAGCTTCAACACGAAACCAATGTTCATCAAGAATAGTGACTGGCGTATTGTGACGAACCAGTTGCTTGGCCACCATTGACCAGTCGTTTTCATTTGGTGAGAGATCTGGAGAATGTGCTGGCCAGGGCAGCAGTCGAACATTTTCTGTATCCAGAAAGGCCCGTACAAAACCTGCAACAAGCGGTCGTGCATTATCCTGCTGAAACGTAGGGTTTCGCAGGCATCGAATGAAGGGTAGAGCCACGGGTCGTAACACATCTGAAATGTAACGTCCACTGTTCAAACTGCCGTCAATGCGAACAAGAGGTGACCGAGATGTGTAAACAATGGCACCCCATACCATCATGCCGGGTGATACGCCAGTATGGCGATGACGAATACACGCTTCCATTGTGCGTTCACCGCGATGTCTCCAAACACGGATGCGACCATCATGATGCTGTAAACCGAACCTGGATTCATCCGAAAAAATGACTACACCATCGAAGGCGCTCCTGTCTGTGATGCAGCGTCATGGGTAACCACAGCTGTGGTCTCCGAGCTGATAGTCCATGCTGCTGCAAACGTCCTCGAACTGTTCGTGCAGATGGTTGTTGTCTTCAAATTCCCTATCTGTTGATTCAGGGATCGAGACGTGGCTGTACGATCCGTTACAGCCTTGCGGATAGGATGCCTGTCATCTCGACTGCTGCTGATACGAGGCCGTTGGGATCCACCACGACGTTCCGTATTACCCACCTGAACGCTCCGATTCCATATTCTGCTAAGTCAGTGGATCTCGACCAACACGAGCATTAATGTCGCGATACGATAAGCCGCAATCGCGACCGACTACAATCCGACCTTGAGCAAAGTTGGAAACGTGATGGTACGCATTTCTCCTCCTTACACGAGGCATCACAACAACGTTTCTCCGGGCAACGCCGGTCAACTGCTGTTTGTGTATGAGGAATCGGATGGAAACTTTCCTCATGTCAGCACGTTGTACGTGTCGCCACCGGCACCAACCTTGTGTGAATGCTCTGAAAAGCTAATCATCTGCATATCACAGAATCTTCTTCCTGTCGGTTAAATTTCGCGTCTGTAGCACGTCATCTTCGTGGTGTAGCAATTTTAATGGCCAGCAGTGTAGTAAGAGAGACAGTACTTAGAGTGGTAGTATGCATGTACAGAAGTATAATATCCTTAGTTTCAAGTAGTCAATCACAAACAATATTAACCTTCAGCTCACGAGGTGTGGTCTCTCAGAGCCCGCGAAAATTTTCGAACTCGCTCACCAAGACCAGTTGTGGTGGAATGCTTCTATACTCCCCGTAACCTCCTTAAATTGCCAAGCCTACAATGTTTTGTTGTCGCCTTCTGTGTTTACTGTTGACACGTGTTATTGATAGGTGTTGGAGTCTCCTATGCAGCACTTCGTGAACCACTTACCTGTTTTCTTCAGTAGGGCATCATACAGCTCAAAATGTGTTGGCACGAATGTGTCAGTTTTAACTTTCCCGAGGTTGATGAAATTGTTAGTGGTCTGTGGAGGAAGGTGTCAGTGATATGGATGAAGAAATAAACGAAAAAGACGACGATTTTATATTAGCCAGTAATCACAGTTCTGCTATCGAACAAGAGTATCATTCAGAGGAAGAACGTCAGGAAAAGTGTGATGGACATCAGTCTGTTTCTTCAATGAAATATTTAAAGTGTCGATTAAAATTGAATGTGTTCTGAGTGGTGGAAAGAAAACTGTAGTTCTCAGCAATGAATGTCAATTTGACAGACTTTCTTTTTGTATCTATCGGGTGGAATTCTTATGCGCAGGTTTAATCCCTGGAACTTAAATTCATTTGAAAATTTATTTGTTAAGGGAATTATATAATTTTTCAGAATGTAAAATTCAATACTCTAACTATTTGAAAGAACCACACAAAATTATGTGCTTTTGTATGATAAATAGTAAAATGCTGCAGGATTTGTTTATTGCAATAAATTAAACTAGGAGCATTTAAAAACACTTATATAATTGCAAAAATAAATGTTATGTAGCATAAATTAAAAATTTCATATGACGTTTGCATTGAATGCCGGTTTAAACACAGGGGTCTCATCTCACCTCGTGGTATACGTTACAGAAAATTCACCTAACGAGTTAATGGTTAATTCTAACATCTACATCAGCATGAGTCACTGATAACTAAGTACTCCATAAAATACATTAAGCTAACTTTGTAAAAGATGCTGTAATTATATTTCTATTTAATATTCAGTAAGTATCGCAGTGTAAGTTTGGTGTAGCGTTTCGTTCATTTTAAAAGTCTGCAGATAATCCACAAGAAATATTACTCAATACTCACCCTTGAAAATAAGCCTAAAGGGCATATTTGAACATGTAAAAATTATCACAGCCTAAGCGCGAGTTATATAATATTTCTGTATACCATTTTAGCAATAATAAGTGCAGTAAACTCATTTTCGTGAGTTCTGAAAAAGCCAGTGGAAGGCTTTACAAGAGCGGAGAACATATTGGCCAGAGTCAGTAAGTTGTATTAGGTCGGTGCACAAGTTCGTGGCGTTTTTATTTTGCATGTTGGTATTACGGTTGGAACGGGTGCATTTATCGATTACCCTTTCTTATTTGTAGTTCATTTTTGCTATTTGAGTTTACATATTGTAATTTTGTCATTTCGAGATAGTGAGTGGAGCTGTCGACGCTATAAAATGGTGTGCCAAGTACTGAACTTGGAACATTCCCGACATATTCCTCTGTTTGAGTTCAGTAGAGGACTGACAGCAGCGGAGGTAGTCAAAAACATTGCACCGTGTACGAGGATAATGCCACTGGACAGAGCACGCTAGGCGCTCAGTCCGGAAACGTGCGACTGCCACGGTCGCAGGTTCGAATCCTACCACGGGCATGGATGTGTGTGATGTCCATAGGTTAGTTAGGTTTAAGTACTTCTAAGTTCTAGGGGACTGATGACCACAGATGTTAAGTCCTATAGTGCTCAGAGCCATTTGAACCATTTGAACAGAGCACGCCAAGAAAATGGTTTTCTCGTTTCGAGAAACGACCCTTCTCGTTTCGAGAAGGGTCGTTTTGACATTGTGACCCTCGACGTCCAGGGAGAACTTCGGGGTTTGATTAAGATGGTTTAAACACATTACTCCACAATTATCCTCGTCTGTGCCCTCTAGAACTGGCATATGTGATGATGTATGATCATTACACCATTGTGTGACATTTGTATGTAATGGTGAAATCACCAGTATCAGCGGATGGCCATATGTGCATCTCTGCTTGCTCGTCATCAATTGGCCCGTTTAATGAAATAAAAGACATAAAATGAATTGATTTGAAAATGTTGGGGATGGAAATGTTGCTTTACATATTTTTGTTATTTTTTCTTTCAGTACGAACTTTGTTGTAGTACCCCTTATTTACGTGTGGTAATAAAAATTCATTTAGACAGAATTAAGCACATTTAAAATTACGTGAACCTTAGTCAACCCTCTCATGCTGATAAATTCATGTTAAATGATTAAGAACATTTAGTTGAAATTTGTATAATTAATTTTTTTACGTATTTCGGCCTTGGCACACATTTTCTAAATGCAGTGGTTTTTAAAATATTTACTGAATTCTTTCCCGGCGTTAGCTATGGAACACAAGACTGTCTCTGTTAGCAGAAAATGGTTAAATATTGCCAAGCCGACCTGAACGTTTAATTATCATTGATAAAACACACTCCACTATACGCTTAAGTTATTTGCTTTAGAAATTGAAAGAACCAACAGACTGTTAAACTTCAACGTTGACTATCCGCCTATGAAGGCACAAATGTGAAACCAGTAATAAATTCCGTCAGTCTCAGGATTGCTGTAAAGGAAAAATATTTTCGTAATTCACTGCTAATTTTATCTGCTCCCAATTTACGGGTTTGGTTAATATTTCTTAGTGGAACAATTTTTCAAATGTGCCGCCGCTGCAAATCGTTCGGTCGCGGCACAGCCCAGCAACACCAACGATAATCGCTAAAAATTGCTGAAAATTCTTAAAGAAATATTATAGATGACATGGGCAAGCTAATTTACATTAGTAATACACAATTTTGATAAATTATAATGTATTTAGACCACAACAATAATTCAACTTACATTAGTTTGTAATTTCTCCTCTAATGGCGGCTAAAGATAGATACAGACAAAAGAAGTCTACTCATTCATAAAATGCTACGTCACAGGTTCCTCTCTCTCTCAGCTCTCGAGGAAGACGACAAAGAATGCACATTATGTATTCCTATTTATACCACTGCCGACCGTTAATGTCTCTTTGCAATCTTACAACATTACTCCCCTCTGTGGCTGTATTTTACATTTTTCATATCGCAGATATTAACATATTTCGTAATTACATTATGAGTATAGAAATATTATTACAGAAATATTACAATAATAACGAATGTCCTTTATACAAAATTAAATAATATTTTTTGTTAAACAATTACAGTACATACGAATTGCTTCATAGCGTACATAGTACAATTAAATGTCATTTCCTTTGATTAATAGTGTGTGTGCTGCCAGGGAACGTTACATTGCCCCTGGCAGCATTTGGCAAAGAGTTTCTATACTTTGACACAATGGTGCCAGTAACGTTCTTTACAATTCTGTATTTTTTTATGGAATGGCTCTTTTAATTAGTCCCAGGATTATATATGTTCATGGCTCCCCCATTTGGGCGAAGGCAGACAGGAAACCTGGGCATAACTGTGCCGGAGCCCAGCCATCCCAGTTGGTTCATGATTAATCTTGTCTCTTTAACAGTCATTCTTTTGAATTGATTTAGCAGTTTGTCATCAACGGTTACATAATATCACAGTCACATACAGTTCAGCGAAAGTTTGTTGTGTGTGATTAACAACTCGTAATTGTCATTTTTGCGATATACTACAAGGTCACTTATCCTAGGATATATCACTTAGTTTTTTGAAATCATTTAGTACAACGTCACTTTTCATAATGTTCCCACTACCTACGTGTTACAAATCCATCTCCTACACTTGATACTGTTCATTTTCTCTCGTCAAATTACGGGTATACATAATAAGTGTTCAATGTTTGTCAAAAATCGAGTTCATTGACATGTTATGCAGTTTGTGTAAATATTTTGGAATATGTCAATAATGCTGTAGTTGGTGAGCGGTGCGGAATGATTGTTGAGCGGCGTGTCGGCTCCGTGTAGGTCACCGCCCCCGGTGTTGACAGCTACGGCGCGGAGAGGCGTGTGGCTGTCTGGTCTGCTACGGGCTGCTGCGGGCGCTGCATGGCTGAAGTAGCCGGATGCGCGTTGTATATCAGCTCGCCCGTATGACATCTTCTTGCAGTGCTCCAGCAAACATGCAACAAGTTCACAAACAGTGTACTATCCTTCTGGGCATTTTTCCTGCTGTGGGAAAGAACACACACAGTTATTGGCAGTTATTATTCAGTAGGCCTTCACTAGTCTGGTTTGCACAATGTTTCGTTGTCACAGTAACACGTTTTATGGGCACACAATATTTTTTCACCATGTCATGACTTGTCATTAGTCACACACAAGTTTTCACCTTAGGACAAAATGTATCTCTGTAGTCAATGCGCTTTCCTGGCGTTCCTTGACACACAAAGAGTTATAGTTTGACGCTAGCTTGGTCCACCGTCTGTTATCGGCTCACTGTTCGTGTCGTGCTAGTTCCTTGTCCACGTGCACACACGGCGATGATACAGTTTCTTATTGCTTGTTCAAAACAACCTCGTGACGTATTGCTGCAGGTTTAACAGTCACTGTCTGTCTCTGCCACACAATACAGCACTTTTGTTTAAGTTTTTTCAGTTACAATGTCCGTTGTGCAATTTTTTGTAACAGCACATTCATAACTTCTTTGTTCGCTCTTTACCAAGGTGTGCGATAATTGCGTACATGGTAAAAAATATTAAAATTTCGTATTAGTTTGCCCAAAAATCATCTATATTTACGTTCGAGTAGATTTTATTTGTGCATTCCAGCCGGATTCAGGCATATTGTTCAATAACTCCTTTGAAATTATGTCTCACTTTACTTGCAAGGTCCTACGTAACTACAGTGTAGTCTCTGTAGGCTAAAATTGACTTGGACTGTATCAGGCTAGCTCTTTTTACTGATTGGATCTGCACATGCTTCAATTGAAGCTTCTTTGTGCGTAACTTTGCGTTACTTAAATTTGCAATAAGTTTGCCTCCCATGGTGCCCTCGGGTCACTACTGGGTGCATTACTCTCTTTGATAATACTAGTTTGAAAATAAAGTTCTCAGGGTCTCATATTATTGATATTATTCTGGGTTCGAATCTGTCAATCTGACAGCTACACACATATATATATATATACATCTACATGTAATAGAAAAGACTGTACCAAGAAATATTTCAAGTTTGACACACATGTAGAATATTATGCAGTACACAAACTAATCACTGCTAAAATGTTCCTCCTGACTGATCTCTGTCACAATTTAACACTTCAAATAACTGCATTAATCAGGTTATCTGTGTAGACATTTAGAGCATGTTTAAGCTAACACTAATCAAAAAGAAGACATAACACAAATAATCATAAATAAAAGAGGAAGTCAGATATATTGTTATAACTAAATACTTCTACACTAGTACATTATCTCTACAGATCACACATAATTAATGTTCATTCATTTCCAAAAGAATGGTGCACCTTTTTACACATAACACATAAGACTATTAGTCATTTACTGTAGGAATATTTTCACATCCTTAAGCGGATACAGTCCCCGTACTGTCCCTGATTGGGGATCTGCTAAGAGATAGCTACTATCTCCTTCTTGGCCCAAGGAATGGATTATGAGGCTCGACAGTACGTTTTGTGAGGTTTCACCTCGATATTGTATTGATATCCCTTAACAATTCCTGGTCGTTCTGAAAATACATCTGCATAACTGTACCAAATCCTGCTGTTGCAGTGAGTTCAAATTTTCGGACTGTGATACTATGTTCACAAGTGCGTCCGCATTTGCTTTTGATTGATCACTTTGTACGTCTGGCTAATAGAGATTTTGTCCTAGAGAATGATTGTCTAAATGTAGTATGCACTGATTCCTACAGTTTATGTTAATAGCATTACAATTACGCACAGGTACCTCTTCAGATCTGAGCATCGACAATTCTATCCTCCTACCCGTGTCCATCAAACATAATTTTCCCCGAGAAATGTCGAGTACTGCGTCCCTTTCTCTCAAAAAATCTACCCCCAAAATGCTGGCTACCTTTAAACCCTTTACTACCAGGAACGAGCACGCTATGGCTTCTCCCCTATATACATCTCTACCCGCACTTGGAGTTTAATTATTTGTCGCTGTGCACTAATGGCTCCAGTGACTTTGCAATTGTTCACAGGAAAAGTCAGCATACGCTTTTCTTTCCCCAGTACTCTGAATAAGTCCATACTCATGACACTGACAGTAGCACCTGTATCTACGATTGCTTGCACATCAATATTGTTAATTTTGATCTCTATTATCGCTTGTACTTCGTCTTAGTGCTCCTTTATGCACGTGGGTGGTTCAGTTATTAATTCATGTCCCATCCGTACCCCGTCATTATACCTAAGGATGTTTTGTTCTGTGTCGGTCTGCTCTTACTCCAAACCTCAGCCGACAATGGAGAGTGTATCTCGGCTGGATCTACTTTGTTGGATTATTACTGGTTGATGGGTGTGGCTGCTCTGTGTCGCTGACCTCCACTATGTGTAAGTTGTGTTGCGTCGGCCGCCACGGTTGCGCAATTGGCGCATTTTGTGGTGGCGGTCGGTTATTGTCATATCTTTCACTGTTTTGCCGGTCCCGACTGGGCCTCTGGTTCTGTGGCCAAGTTCGGTTTGCATCGTTATAGGTATTGGTGTTCCACGGCCCCCTGGCATTTTTCCATCTACTATTGCTTGGTGGGCCTGTTTCATTTCGGTCATCGAACCTCCTTTTCCGGTCATTGTTCACCGGCGGACTATTGCCGTTCTGGTCTCTACCTCTATTCCCGTTTCGTACATAATCTTGTCTCCTATTGTTACCTCCGCCGTTTCCATTATTTGGTGGAGGCGTGTTATTTCGACCATTTCTGTAACCGTTTCCGTTACTTCTAGCCTGTTCAGAGGCTGCCTTAACATCCTCCTGAATCAGGTCAATTGAGTCCAGAACAGACAAGAAATGTTCCATGTCGTTCTCCGGTACGTGTATAAGTTTTTCCTTTACGTGTATCGGCAAGTGTGATTTCAAAAGTCTGATCAAATCCCGGGATGAAATCTGCTCGTCCCAGTAACGGGTCTTATTAATGTATTTCTCAAAATATTTTCGCAAATTGCCTAATCGTGGAGAATACGGCTCTGGATTACATACCTCTTTCCGTAATCTCTCCTGAATACATGTTGACCAATATTTGGCCAAGAATGCCGTTTCAAATTGCTCATATGTGTCGCAACTGTCAGCTGCTTCGGTTGCCCATAATGCAGCATCTCCTTGTATGTAAGACATAACGAACTGTATTTTCTGTGTATGACTCCAAACGCTAGGCAAAATGTTTCTAAATCCCTTGATAAATACTACAGGGTGAACAGATTTCTTCTCCGTTGTAAAGATCTGAAACTGTCGGTTTTTAATCAGGCTTTCTTCAATCACTATTTTGGAGTGACATTTGTTTGTTTCACTAACATTGGTTGCCTGTTCGGTCTCGCAGTCGCAATTTTTCACTGCTGTATTTATATGCCTATCATTGTTGGACCTGGCTGGCGTGACACACGCCTGTGCGTCGCCGTGCAACAAGCTGTTTTCCAGCTCCCCAAGACGACCGCCCCTTTTAGGTCCCGCACTTCCGCACTCGAGCCCAAGTCTTTGGCCTCAATCGCGACGTGCACCTTCTCGTCTATTTTGTTTTGGTAAATTCCTTTTCAATTTTTGCTCGCCTGTTCGGACATTTTCTGCTCTATTGCTTGACTTGTGTCAATTTCTAATTTTTCCATCCTGTTAGCCAGTACACTAATTTCATCTACGATACTGGCGTTAGCCACTTTGATATTATCTACTCTTTCACTCAGTTTTTGCACCGCTCTGGGTATGGTTTCATAGTTTTGTCTCAAACTAACAATCTCACTTTGCATAGCTTCCAAAGATTGCATTAACTGCAAGTCTCTCTCATGCTGGCATCGATCACGCTCTGCTTGTTTAGCGTCACGTTCACTGTCGCGTTCTGCTTGCATACGTGCAAATTCAGCTACCAATCTCTGGTCACGCTCTGCTTGTTCATGCACAAACGTAGCTTGGAAATTGAGCATGCGCTCGAACATAACTCTTAATGATTGCACTTCTGACACCTCACCACTCTCTGGTCCGTGTCTAGTGCTTGTAGGTGGCACAGTATTTCTACTTTCAACTGAATCACTGGCTGGCAGTGGCAACATCTCTTGCCCTTCTGCCCCAAGATTCTCACATTGTACTTCCTAAACTAAGCCACTAACATTACTTTGTGCCCCACTTTCTAACTCGGTATCACTGCTTGCTAACTGTTGTTCATTATCCATGTTTAAATTTTTCTGACTACGCAATCTAACCATAGTCAACAAAAGAAACAAAATCTGAACTAAATATCCTAACACTCAGGTTTCACAGACAAAATCACACAAGAAATGGTCATTTGTTTAAACACACTTATTATATACTACGATGACTAACTACGCAAATGTCCTGTTATTCAAAAAAATAAAATAAAAACTAACAACAAGCACACCACTAACGATCCGAAAACACCGCACTGAGGCTACTTTACTACCCACAGGACAACTACATTCTAGCTTTACCTTTTGGTGATCTATCTTGGGTGCAGCTGCCCCCTGGTATTGCGGTAGGTAATTAATTTTTTAATATAATGAGCTCTCTTCTTCAGCTTGCCTGTGGGTATATAGTGTTCTCATGCAAAAAATCATATACAGGTATTACCACACAATATTGGTTAGGCAATACATACAATACATGAAAAAATTATTAATTGTTCTCCAACAAAGTTCGACTACAATAATTCCCTAGTTATCTCATGGGTATTTTGTGGCCACTGCTTATTCGGGCTCCACGTTATTGGGCGCCAATTTAAGGAAAAATAAAAAAAAAAAAAAAAATGAATTGATTTGAAAATGATGGCAATGGAAATGTTGCTTCATATATTTTTATTTTTTCTTTCAGTACGAACTTTGTTGTAGAACCCCTTATTTACGTGTGGTAATAAAAATTCATTTAGACAGAATTAAGCACATTTAAAATTACGTGAACCTTAGTCAACCCTCTCATGCTGATAAATTCATATTAAATGATTAAGAACGTTTAGTTGAAATTTGTATAAATTAAATTTTTTACGTATTTCGGCCTTGGCACACATTTTCTAAATGTAGTGGTTTATTAAATATTTACTGAATTCTTTCCCGGCGTTAGCTATGGAACACAAGACTGTCTCTGTTAGCAGAAAATGGTTAAATATTGCCAAGCCGACCTGAACGTTTAATTATCATTGATAAAACACACTCCACTATACGTTTAAGTTATTTGCTTTAGAAATTGAAAGAACCAACAGATTTTTAAACTTCAACGTTAACTATCCGCCTATAAATGCACAAATGTGAAACCAATAATAAATTCCGTCAGTCTCAGGATTGCTGTAAAAGAAAAATATTTTCGTAATTCACTGCTAATTTTATCTGCTCCCGATTTACGGGTTTGGTTAATTTTTCTTAGCGGAACAATTTTTCAAATGTGCCGCCGCTGCAATCGTTCGGTCGCGGCACAGCCCATCCCAGCTAAAAATGCTGAAAATTCTTTAGAGAAATATTATAGATGACATGAGCAAGCTAATTTACATTAGTAATACACAATTTTGATAAATTATAATGTATTTAGACCACAACAATAATTCAACTTACATTAGTTTGTAATTTCCGCTCTAATGGCGGCTAAAGATAGATACAGACAAAAGAAGTCTACTCATTCATAAAATGCTACGTCACAGGTTCCTCTCTCTCTCAGCTCTCGAGGAAGACGACAAAGAATGCACATTATGTATTCCTATTTATACCACTGCCGACCGTTAATGTCTCTTTGCACACTTACAACATTACTCCCCTCTGTGGCTGTATTTTACATTTTTCATATCGCAGATATTAACATATTTCGTAATTACATTATGAGTATAGAAATATTACAATCATAAATACATCGAGAATATTATTACAGAAAATATTACAATAATAACGAATGTCCTTTATACAAAATTAAATAATATTTTTTGTTAAACAATTACAGTACATACGAATTGCTTCATAGCGTACATAGTACAATTAAATGTCATTTCCGTTGAGTAATAGTGTGTGTGCTGCCAGGGAACGTTACACTCGTCTCTAACACGGACTATTCCTATCCTGTATCGGTACTGGTGGCGAGATGTGGTGTCTGTACGCGAACATAAGGGAAAGTAAGGAGTGGTTGAACTCAAACAAAGCTGCAACGCCCGTACAAAGACGGACGTGAGTCCACAAAAGATAACATTATCCATCTGGTGGTTCAGCGACGGTGTGGTGTGCTACGAATTTCTTCCCCGAGGCGCAACCATCACTATGGACATTTAGTTTCAAGAACTGAGACGTCTTGTAGATGCAGTCCTAGAACAACGACCAGGAAGACTGTGTGAAGTGATACTACTCCACATTAACGGCCGTCCGCATTCTGCTAGACTGATATAAAGCACTATAGAGGAGTTGGGTTAGGAAGTCATTCCGCACCTACCTTTCCTCCTGATCTTCTGCCCTTGATTTTTCTGCCTTTTACTGAACAACCTTCAAGGAACTTCCTTCCCGGATGAAAATGCGCTCCGAACATGGCTCGATGTGTGGTGCACCTCAAAATCACATGATTTCTACGATAGTTGAGCCGAAAAGTTATTCCAGGACTGTCAAAATTTTTGTAAATGACGAAAATATATTAGAGGTGACTAAACTCTGTTTTATGTAACTGTTGTGTTTTATGGAAAACTGCTAAGATTGGCGATATTTTGCAGAATCTCGAAATTGAGAGCGGACTTCAATGCGAGATGCTTATAACAGTTCCCACAACGAAACTTTTTCCTGAAATCTGGCATAAAATTGAAAGAGATTCTGGCCGTATGTGAAGTATGTTAGCGCCAAGAAACAATGAATGCCTTCTCTGCGCGATAACAATGGATATAATATAGAAAACAGTGATGTCAAAGCAGAGTTGCTAAACACAACCTTCCGAAATGCATTCACAAAAGAAGACGCAGTAAATATTGCAAAAAAAAAAAAGTGTGTGAAATCCTATGGGACTTTACTGCTAAGGTCATCAGTCCCTTAACTTACACACTACTTAACCTAAATTATCCCAAGGACAAACACACACACCCATGCCAGAGGGAGGACTCGAACCTCCGCCGCGACCAGCCGCACATTCTACGACTGCAGCGCCTAGACCGCTCGGCTAATCCCGCTCGGCAGTAAATATTCTAGAATTCTAATCGAGAACATGAGTAACGTAGAAGTGAATATCCTCAGAGTAGTGAAGTAACTTAAATCACTTAATAAAAGCAAGTCTTCTGGTTCAGACTGTATACCAGTTAGGTTCCTTTCGGAGTATGCTCCATACTTAGCTCCATACTTAACAATCATATACAACCGTTCGCTCGACGGAAGATCCGTACCTAAAGACTGGAATTTGTACAGGTCTTACCAATATTCAAGAAAGGTAGTAGGAGTAATCCATTAGATTACTGGCCCATATCGTTAACGTCAATATGCAGCAGGATTTTGGAACATGTATTGTGTTCGAACAATTATGAATTACCTCGAAGAAAACGGTCTATTGACACAGTCAACATGGGTTTAGAAAACATCGTTCCTGTGAAACACAACTAGCTCTTTAGTCACATGAAGTGTCGTTTGACACTGTTCCACACAATCGGCTCGTAGTGAAATTGTCAATACAATGTTTATTGTTTACTATGATAATTATTATTGCCAGGGAGTATGATAGATTAGCAGTAGTTCTCAAGTATGGTTTGCAATGTCATAGAATCAGTTTTAACTACTGTAGTGAAAGATAGCATTCTTCACAACCTGCTAGTTTTTCCACACAGTGTAGCTGCCCTGTGCTGAATATTTCTGGAGCAATAGTCACAACGGCTTCGTCTGCTGTTATGGATTTCGCCAACGCTGATCTGAAATAAAGACAGTTACTCTTCACTTTAATGTTTCCGTAGAAATGAATTACTACGTAGACAAACATACAAATATGTCAGTATTGTTTGATGTCTAAGAATTTTTCTTGTAGTTTTGAGCAGGATGTTTGAAGCGTATGACAAAAGTAATGAATCACTTTGTACTCACCACAATAATTTTTTTCATAGTTATCCTTCCATAATAATTGCAGTCCCCCATATATTATTAACCAGACTAACTCATGGACAGATTGACGGCATCTGTGACACTGCTCTAACACATCGGCAGTAATTTTGAACCAGATTCTTGATTCCGTTTCCTGTGACAGTATCAGTTAGTTCACGTACAATTTGCATCATATACGATTACAAAGTGAATGCTTTGTTACATGAGGAGGACAAATTGCCAGTGAGTCAACGAAACGCAGTGAGATACGATTACTCTGTTTTATGTAAAGTGCAGCTTTGTTACATGAACTGACAGTGGCATAACTGAACAGACATTCCAGCGACTGTGGGCTTTTTATCGTCCCATGTTAAGAAAGAGATTTGATGAAGAAATTTAATTTTTCAAATTTTACAGCCTGAAATTTTCGTTCGATAGAGAGCTGAATTTGTTTTCAGTATTAGTCATGGTTATTGTGCTGCATTAAGCTAGGTAAAGAAGGAAGGAAAGAAATCTTAGGCTTTAACTTACTATTGACATCGAGGTCATTAGAAATATAGAACAAGGTCAGATTGTTTAATGGTTGCGGAAGGAAGTCGGCCGTGTTCGTTTCGAAGAAACAATCCTGACACCTCCCTGGAGCGAAGATTCGGTTACTTCGGAACCTTTTGTGTAATCTCGAACTTTTCATAGCAGTTGGCAGTGTGGCACTGTGTCAAATGCTTTCCCGAAATCAGGGAATATGGAATCTGCCTGTCACCCTTCTTCCGTGGTTCGCTGGATATTGTGTGACAAAAGAGCACTCTAAGTTTCGTACGAGTGTTGCTCTCTAAATCCGTGCTGATTTATGGGCAGAAACTTTTCTGCTTCACAGAAATTTGTTATGTTAGAACTTCGACTATGCTGTAGAATTATGCGGACAACCGACGTTAAGGATACTGATCTGAAATTTTTCGGATGCTTTTTTTTACTTTTATTATATGCATGTGTCACCCGGGCTTTTTCCAATTGTTCGGACTTTGCACTACGCGAGAGGTTCTCGATGTATGTTACTATAGTTGGTGTCACGAACAATGGTAGTCTAGTTAAGGCTAATCAGCGCACTAGACGTCACGCATTCTCCAAGAACCAATGAGCGTTCAGTGGCGTTCTGAGTGCTTTGTTGTGAATGTTGTAACCAGTGCGAGCATTAAAATGGGTAGTGATGGTAGTTAGCAAAAGAATTCTACATAAACAAGAGAGAGACATAATTTCCAGTTTACACGTTTCTTCAGGCGAGAAGCACCTGTATGCCCGTACCACAAACGTTGATTGGGGCCACTAACGCTGTCATCTTTGCCTATGCCTAGACCTGCGTGGATCATCATCGTTCGTGGATCGGTCTGTAAGAAAGAGGCCAGTGCCGCAGTACTCCCTGTAAAATTGGATTGGGATTCCCTCTGGGCCTCCCAGCTTATTTCTTTCCAGTTCTTTCATTTATTCTAAACGCCAGGCACGCCTATTCATACGTCCTCCAGAGGGGAGTCTGCCCAATTGTGAAATGATGGTGTCTGAAAAATCCTCCTGTGTGAATGATTTTTCAAGCGCCGATTTTAAACTTCAGCTTTCCTTCTGCAGTCTTGTGTGGCCACCCCAAGGAGATCGACAAGTGACTTAAAGGATATCCTCGAATCAGCCTGGCGATTTTATGTAGAACCGGAATACCCTCGGGTTCTCGGCAAGATCTTCCGCTAGCGTGTTACGGTGAAATATGTGTGCTTCACCCTACAAATTTTAATATCATCTTCTTACAAACAGCCGACATTGTAATTGGATTTCAGGACATCCTCATTGCGTAATAAACCTTATATACAAACCTACCTGAGTAACCGGCGTTGCCGGGTATTTATTTATATTATATTATTCCATCTCCTCACCCTCCGCTCCCTGTCCATGTCCTTCCCTTTCCTTACTGTGCCGATCTCCTCCTCTCCACTCTCTTTGTCCTATTCCTCCTCTTCCCTTTCTCTGTCCACTACCTCCCCCCCTTCCCATTTCTCTGCCTGTCTCCCCCCACCCGCCCACCCACCCACTCGCCCACCTGCCCTGAATCTGTCGATCTCTTGTCTTTCCTTTCTATGTCCAACTCCTCCTTCCCCTCTGCCCCCCCCCCTCATTTATCCACGTCCATCTCCTCTTCCCCTATCTGTGCCTATCGCCTTCATCACCCATGCTGTTGGTCTCTTGGTCCTCCCTTCTCTCACCTAACTTGTCACAGTCAGCCCAATTAGAGGCTGGTAGTTCTTACCTCTACAGTATTTCTTTCCTGATTTTTAACTAATATGTGCACCAAATTTGACTGAAATCTTTCCAGAGGTTTAGGATGTATTTATTAACCGTTGCTTTGCTCGCATTCCCAGTTTCAAATATATTTCACACCTATTTTACACATTTCATTTGTGTGTCTACTGTATATCTAGCGAATTTCATCCTGCAGTTTTTTCCCACGTATCTCAACGTTAATGACGTCCTATCTCCTGAATTATGCCCTGTACAATGATATTGTTTTATATGTACGAGCAGCGGTACATGTGCCTACTGTCTGCGAAATATGTTATGAATAGAATTAGTTGTAAAGAAGTAATAAATTGAACGTCAATCTTCATATGACAGTTTTACTGCATGTAATAGAAGCTTTTTTTCTTTCATCATTTTTTGGAGGCCATCAGAGAGAAAAACTATCATGAATATGAAGATGGTATCCGGTCTTTTGGACATGTCTGAAAGAACAGATACCATCTTCATATAGTTAAGGCTAAGCGGCCATTGACCTTCTTCTCTGCTGGATGCACACGCATTGCCCGAACTCTTACGGGAATCGATAAGATTGTCTGCCGCGATTAATGATTGTAATGGTTAGGGGCATTCGAATTTAGTGTTTGGACATTAAGCTGGGAATGTGGGTCTCACGGGGAGCGTGCAAGGGATAAATCCATGCAGTCGCACTATACTCTGTGCCCCCGGTGCCTCAGATGAATAGTGAGTCTGTCATGTATGCAGGAGATCCCAGGTTCCAGTCCCGGTCGGGGCACACACTTTCAACTGTCCCCATTGATGTACATCAACGCGTGTCGACAGCTAAGGGTCTTGATTTAATTATCATTTCAACTATTTGAAATTATGTGTAAAGTTCGTTGCAAGTCTCTGTGTGCTGTCATTCTCAAATGATGGATGACTAAAGTACGAGTAATACTGAGGCGTGTGTTACATTGTTATTTCATCCCCACCTTTTCGATAGGTGGATGGTTCTCCCCCCCCCCTCCCCCCCTGCCCCGACCCATCATTGTAATTCTTTCCGTACAGTAAATGGTATGTGTACCCAGTTTTGTTTGCAACCGGTCCAGCCGCTCAGGATGAAATATAGAACATCCGTACATATATACAGACGTACATCCATTTTTCCAATTTGTGTGGATATGTATCTAAGGCCGCACACCTGTGTACTTTATTTCTCTAGCTGAGCTAGACTGCTAAATATTTGCGTATCCAGGCACGTAATACAGCTCATGTCAATTTATCTTGTATTTAATGGCCAATAGTGTATTTACTGGCGAAGACTACTCCGGAAATCGTAACATTCTGTGCCGGCTTGCTGTGTCTATACTCTTGCTCACAATTCATGGAAGTCTCTCGCACCACATCGGCTCCCCGTTCTGAGAGCGCTCCACAGATTGCAGGCGGCCACCTGCTCTGTGTCGGCCGACCACCCACAGCGATGCCAGCGTTGGCACATTTCTCAAAAGCAAAGCACGCACACCTTGGCTGTGGCGTCGCCGTTGGCAATTATCCTTTTACTGTTCTCCAATCCCGAAAAATGCTCAACTCATTAACTATGAATGACATTCTTCTGATCAAAACGTAAATCTTTCTGTTTAAGAATTGCATAGTGAAATTCTTACGTTGGTGGCAGTTGACAAGATGAGTTATCTAGACGCACTAGAGAAGAGACTGGCCGACTACAAAGCTGACGTAGGCACTGGTGGGTGAGTTTATTTCCGTCCCGTTTCAGTGTTTATCTTGTAATATTGTGTGGAACCAACGTCCTCACATTAAATTACTTCAACAGTAAGCAAAGGAATAATGCTGAGGAGTACATGTTTAATAAATCTAACCAAATAGATGGCTAAATATAATTGAAATAACAGCTGAAAAGCACTCATATGAACTTACTTAAGTGATGAAATACGGCCAGTAGCCATGTGACAGTACTAAAAATTTACTATAAGGGAAAACGTCAGGATGTATTTGATGGTAAATGTAGAGAAAACAAATCAAGGGAAGCGCTCAGGGAAAACGAGCAAGGAAGGGAGTAGGACAAAAAAATTTAGAAGACACAAGAGAAACATATGGATCAGGAAAATGATGCAGTTCCTCTGCTGTACTATGCCACGCTCAAGTGTGTTCATATGAGTTTAAAGGGTTCAGAACCATTCCTTCACTATGGGTACCAGAAGGCAAGGTCTTGCATATGCCAACCACACAGGGGACAGATATTGCACTCATCTATTATGGGAAACCATTGTCTGCACTAAAGAGAATGTTAATCATATGTGCCGATAAAACGACACAAACAAGTAGAATATCATTGGATGCAATCAGTCTCTATTACCAGCGCGACGAATTGCAAAAAAATGGCTCTGAGTACTATGGGGCTCAACTTCTAAGATCATCAGTCCCCTAGAACTTGGAACTACCTAAACCTAACGAACCTATGGACATCACACACATCCATGCCCGAGGCAGCATTCGAACCTGCTACCGTAGCGGTCGCGCGGTTCCAGACTGTAGCGCCTAGAACCGCTCGGCCACCCCAGCTGGCGGACGAATTGTAACTAGGAATATGAAAGTGCAATTATCGCCAAATTCATTGTTGTATTTCATTCAGTTACACGTCACAGAACGCACGGAAAATGTTGTAGGTCAGTGAATTTTCCTGTTTTCTGCTGCACATATATTTTAGTAGGTAATTAGTAACATACACGTTGAGTCTCGTTTCGGCAATTTGTCATTTTCAGGTTATGGTTTCTATGTGTCACAAAAGAGTTTGGCAGTGCCTATTGAAACTGACATATCAGTGGAATTATCAGACTACTGAGAGCCCAATTAAAAAAAGTTACAGACAGTACACGAAGTTCTAACAACCCTCAAAAGCATTGAAAGTAAGTCACTATCTCCATATCTCTATTTTGACACTTAAAAACGATAACTTGAAACTGGAAATCAGCTGAAACAAGAGTCGTCGTTTATGTAAATAATTAGATGAAGAAATCTTTTACAGTCTTTAAGATTATTTAAGCAGTGCAATTCAGTTTATATAAAAAATGCATCTGTAGCTTCTTTGATATCAAAGGAATCTTTGTTTGAGACTATATATGACGGTTGATTTCAGTTTGGTCGATGAAATGGTTCAAATGGCTCTGAGCACTATGGGACTTAACATCTGTGGGTATCAGTCCCCTAGAACTCAGAACTACTTAAACCTAACTAACGTAAGAACATCACACACATCCATGCCCGATGCAGGATTCGAACCTGCGACCGTAGCCGTCACGTGGTTCCAGACTGAAGAGCCTAGAACCGCACGGCCACACCGGCCGGCTTGGTCGATGATTTGCACATAGTAAAAAAAGTACATATCACGTCGATATCTTCCTTTCTCTGCCCAAACAGATGCTACTTCATCTTTCATATATTTTTTCTTAGACTGCGTACGTTAATGTGAGACTGCTTCAGCCATGTATGTCGTACAGGTCTTACATTTAATAGTAGGACGTATTTGACTCACGTAGTCGCGGATTGAATACATCAGGAGCGTATACATCTCTTACAACCACGAACTGGAATTTTACTTAAGCATTTAATCAATGTATCGAGTTGACAATGGCTGTGACGGAGTTTGCAGCCGAATTACTTCAAACGTCACTAATTATAAACTGGCACATTGTCTTAATCCTTCTTCCACATTGATATCAAGTAATGTAAGTCGTGTAAGAGGTAACAGTTCCATTATTCGGTGAACAGTTCACTTTATGGCAATGAGGTTTTCCGGGAAATCTTGCATATGTAATAGTCGACACCTGTAGTAACCGTGATACTGAAGCAGATATATTTTTGTAATGGGAAGACTTATTTACCGGTATTTGAAAACTCTCGAAAAGACGAATGCAGTGATATAACACTTTTAAATGTTGCCGTCTCAACATTTCATAAAAGTGCCCGAGAACTGTGCTGAAATCGTTCGCCTCGGTTGTTGAGCGGTCAGCGCGGGGGATAGCTAACTGAAGGGCACGGTTTCGATTTCCGGCTAGGTCGGAGATTTTTCTACACTTGGCTTTTGTTGTTCTGCCGTTCGTATCGTCATTATTGCCATTCCACAAATGAGATAGCTCTAAGGGCTATTGCAGTGTGAACAAATTCGAATAGTGCTTCATATGAGACTCTGTCGTTATATGCAGCTAGAAGATAGGCCTACGATGGTAGGATAAAACGTATTTTCTCTTGACCCTGTTAGGGTCATCTACGACTTTTGTCAATTGAGTTAAGTGCTAACTTCTTGTCCCTAACAAAAAGAAGTGCGTGAACGCAATGCTCGCTCGCAACCAGTGTCTGTGATTCCTTTGAGTATTAATTCATAATGACTACAGGATGAAAATGGTGTCTGTTCTTTCAGGCATGTCCAAAAGAACAGTCACCACGTATATATATAATTAAGGCAAGACAGTCAACTATCTCTTCACTCCAGATGTACACCAGACTCGAACTATTACGGGAAATGCAGCGAATAATAAGGATCAGGGGCAAGAGGAACTGAATTAGTGGATAAGTTGAGAGTTTTGCTCTGACGGGAGGCGTGCCAGGGATGTCCGCGCAGTTGCCAAGAGACTGTGTCGGGATGTCTTAGTGGCTAAAGCATCTGCCTAGTAAGCAGGGGCCCGGGTTCGAATCCCAGTCCGGCACAAATATTCAACTCCCCTCATGGATTTCAATTAGTGCCCACTGGCAGCCAGTGTGAGTAATCCCTTTGTGTTGAGCACAAGGAGTACAGCATAAATGACATCCCTCCCATTTTCTCCATAATTGTAAGCCTTTTTAGTTCCCTCTTCTATCGTAACAACCTGCACTCTGGTTAATGATGCAGTCAGATTGTGAAGAAACGTATTTAAAAAACGAGGGCACGGAATGATATCAATTAAAATAATGGATTAATGAATGAATGGCTGTGTCTTTCAGAACAGTTACACAGAGAAAACTGTAACCCGTTGCCACACACATCTGTTTTTATGGTTTAAACCAATGCATTATTCTCAAGATAATACCGTTTTGGAATTCAATTGGTTTTTAATACATTACAGCGCCATCTATCGCGCAACAACAAGAGGAAGACATAGAAAGGTATGTATTTTTTTCCAGCAGCATCCGATTCTATAATAAAAACCAAATGCTCCTATTTAAGGGTTCAAAGTCGACCCCGTGCAACATCTTGGGTTTTGGACAGGATGGTCAACGTTGGTATCCTCGGACACCACTTTTAAAGTATATATGTAGACTGAAGCGAAGAATGAAAGTTTGTACTAAGACCAGGATTCGAAACCGCATTTGATGCGCTAACCACTACAACCCCTTGCCACAGTAGCTTTCCACAACTGCAGGGACTTCCCTAGCACATCTCGCTCCTCAATCCAAATTCCCATTCGTCGCTTCAGTCCACATCACAGATGTTTGAAACTTGAGAAGATATTTCGAATTCCCATTCGTCACTTCGGTTTGCATATATACATCATAGACGTTTGAGACATGAAAAGGTATCTGGTACGCTATAGTTTCGCCTGATGAAATCACCTTGACTGGATTTCGGGCAGGATGTTCCGTTTCGATCGATGTTGAGGTACTACTCAAATACAGTTGGAGAGTCTCTGCATTGCCATTCGAGTTAAGGTGCAATACCAAGTGGTCTGAGGCGTGAATGGGGATTTGGATTGAGGAAAGAGGCCTGCTAAGGTCGCTGTGCAGTTGTGTAGAGCCACTGTGCCAAGTGGTTAGCGCATCTGCCTAGTGAGCAGGAGAGCCAGGTTCGAATTAGAGCCCAGGTACAAATTTTCATTCGTCGCTTCATTCTGCCTATATACTTAAAGACGTTAGGGGCTTGAAAAGTTCTGTGGAAGCTTATAGTTTTGTTTGATTTTTTAAAAATACTAATGACATATTCATTCGTTTTTATCGGCTCTGGCGTTTTTTAAATATTTCGTTGCCTGAAAATACCAAAAAAAATTTTAAAAACTCAGTTTGGAAGGGAGAAGGTGAGACTCAGAAGCCGGCCGCGGTGGCCGTGCGGTTCTAGGCGCTTCAGTCCGGAACCGCGATACTGCTACGTTCGCAGGTTCGAATCCTGCCTCGGGCATGGATGTATGTGATGTCCTTAGGTTAGTAAGGTTTAAATAGTTCTAAGTTCTAGGGGACTGATGACCTCAGATGTTAAGTCCCATATTGCACAGAGCCATTTTTTTGAGGCTGAGAGGAAGCAGTTGATTCGGAAAAAGACGAACTCAATTAGAGGGAAAAATGGATGAACTAGAGCAGCGGAAGAGTGACATTCTGATAAATAATATTCATTGTGAAACATCTGGGACTCACCAGAAACAACAGCTGTAGCTTTGCGGAGCTAGTACCGTACCCCTTGAAGCCTACAAGTGCTACGTAGAATGTCACAGTACCACACTGGGGACTTGGTAGTGTTACGTGGCGACCTGATGGCTACGTGGCCTGGCGCCGTTACGTGCTGGAGGCCGGCGCGCCGACCGCGCCCTGGAGGAGGCGGGCGCCGTACCATTAAGGCAAGGAGTGGCCATTTGGAACCCGCTGAGAGCAGCGGCCCATTATCACCGCGCGGCGAGCGCCGGTACCTGCGCCACACGACCCGCTGACGGTCCCGCCTTAATACCAGCCCAGGCGATGACACCACCGAGGATTCGCATTCGTCAACCACTGGGACAATCTGTCGCTACTGTCACTGCGTGTAACGTTCACCGTTCACTGAAACACTCAGAAGTTTGTACCTAGCTCCGTGCTAACAATGGTCCCTCGTGACCTTCAATTACCATTTCTCCTGCCAGATATAAGAGTCGTGGGGCATTCAAGGAGAGCAGTTGTTGAGAAGGGAGTGAGACAGAGTTGTAGCCTATCCCAGATATGGTTCAATGTGTACATTGTGCAAGCAGTAAAGAAAACAAAGAAAAATTTCTTGTAAGAACGAAAGTTCAGGGAGAAGTTCTGTCAGAAATAGCAAACGACTTCGAGGAGCAAGTACCGGAATTGACAGAGTACATTAGTGGATATTGTTATGAACTTTGCCTTTGACAGCCTGAGCTCTGCTGGGGACACTTTGAACGAGGTGTCTGAATGTCTGGGGAAGAATAACACCCCAGTCATTCTAAGGAGCCGAAACAAGAGTGATTTTGTACTCTGGGGTCTGAAGCGATGTCGACGTTGTAATTCACCCCGTCCAGGTCAGGATTCTGTGCAGGCCAGTCTACTTAAGTAATGTTACAAACCATGAACCATTGCCTCACAGATGCTGCTTTATGACAGAGTGCATCATCATATTGACAAAAATAATCGTCATCTCCCCTCTTCTGTACGCAGTACACAATGTTGTGACATATGCATCATTCCCATTTAACGTTTTGTTAAGCACAATAAGGGGATCACTCCCCAACCACGAAAATATCGCAATACCGTAACACCACCACCTCCATAACTCATTGTTTGCATTACTCATTACTGCAGATAATGTTCTCTAGGCATTCGACCAACATAAATTCTCCCTCGAACTACCACAGGGTGCATATTTGTTCAGTACTCCAGTTCACTCGTTTCCAGTCATTCACTGTCCAGTGCCGTCGCTCCTTATACCACCTCAAACGTTACCTGAACTGACTGTAGAAATCACTTAAAACTTCTGATATAATAGACCGAGTTCGATGTATAAAATTTTTTCCTAATGTTTCCTTTCCGACTTCGAGAGATATCTTCAGAAGTAGCTCTGAAGATGGCTCCCGCACTCGGAGAGGAAACGTTAGGAGAAAGTTTCATACACCTACTACGGCCTTTTAGTCCAGAAGTTTTAAGTGATGTCAGTACTAGCCGTGTAAGCTTACACTGTATGACTACAGAATGGCTTGGCTTATGAGGAGCTGTTCGAGCATTGAACCTCATTCTATTTAACGTCACTGATCTATCTAGACTGCTTTAGAACTAACGAGTGATTTCTTCTAGTGATCTGATGTGACTTTAACCAACCTTGTCAATGTTTGACGCTCCATGACTCGTCTTGGTTTAGCTATGATGGTTCCTGCGTATTTCCGCTTCACAATCACATCACCAACATTCGATTTCAGTAGTTTTAGAAGAGTTGAAATGGTATTCAGTTGCTGTCCAGTAACTAGTCTATGTTCAGAGTCACTGTGCTCTCCTAACCGACCGATCCTGCTGGTACCGCGTTTCAACTACCAACCGAACAATCCTCGCTTACCACTATGCTGGCTGGTCCGCCGCTCATAGTACACATAGGGGCGTCCGGATATTTCTGATCAAATCATAGAGTGTATATAAATAGAAGTCACCTGCCGCAATACTGTCTGTATGTTCGGGCTTATCTCAGGAACTACCATAAGAGTTTTGATACAGAATGAGATTGATCTCCCAGAAAGTTTCAGTTTTGGTACAGTTTAATAGATAGAGGAACGTTTGTGTATAATTTATAAAAAAATTACTTCTAAACTTACCTAAGTGTGATGAACTAAAGTCCCTCACTGTGGTGAAATAAAGCCCTATACACATAGAGTAGCGAAAACCATGTATGTGTGGATTGCCGACAATCGCATGCAGCCACTGGTCAGTTGAATGTGTAGTGGTGCTCGGCAGCCATTTCTGGGCCAACCTGAGTAAGTACACTTATTGCGGAGATGTACTGATGTAAGATTTATTTTATCATGCGTAGCTGTTATGTCATGCAGGATCATTTTGTATCCACTAGAGAACTTACTGCCTTGCTTTTGCGGTATAGAATTCAAGGATAGATATAGTGATTTTGTATTTAAATTACTGTGGTGTACTAAGCGATATCCCTCGTATTTTTGTGCGTTCGGAAAATTTTAGATAATTCACGTTTATCTAATGTTTAATATAATAACTTTATACTGTTTTTGCTTAATCATCAAATGACTGTGGAGATATGCTTTTAGATGAGACAATGGAATTACGAACTCATTTGTACATTACCACTCATTAGTGCTGATAAGCATTAACTGCATCAGTGTAGTTAACGTGTGCGTAAGATTAGATCCTCATTCGATCCTCTTTTAGTTTTCTACATGTAAGAGAGATAACAGTGCAAACAAAGAACAAGCACCACACAACAAATATTTTAATTTAATCAGAGTTAATTTTGTAAATGTAAGGCAAAATCCGAATAACTGTCCCTAAGAGACAGATAATTAATACAGCAGCGATAGACAGATTCATGATTTCTTATTGTTATTACTCTTTCAGGAATAATTCCTCACTGTTGCGTCATTAATTGTAGCTCAAGATCAGAATATAGTTTTATTCACATTCGTAAAAGACGAAAGAAATGAGGGAAATGAGGAACATCACGCAGGGCGCGGCTGCATAGAATGCGGATAAAGGACGAGTTCTCACGTGAATCAACTAAACTGTGTGAGGTAAGGAACCACATCTACGTAAAATTGTTGTCTCTCGCCAGATAATGAGACCACTTTCTTCCACTGAGCTGAGTTGTCGTACGGGCCCCGATGTAAATCACGAAAAACTTTTTAATATGTCATACATTCAGCATCACCTTTTTCTTTTCTGAGCTTCACTTTACATCCGATCACTTCGAAAATAATCAAAGTATGCTGTTAGAAAGCTGAAGGAAAGTGGTTTACTATCAACTATTAGCTATCGGACTGTAAAGCAGAAAAGAAACCCACCGACATGTAGGTATGGGCAATTTAAATTTGGATCTCGACTAAGGCAATATTTCAACGTGATGAACATGTTTGTGGATGTTTGTCGGTATGCTGCATAACTTCTGAATACTGCAAGGTTTATAGCCAGATGGTCGTGGAATAACACACAGCAGACTTATAATCCTTGGGGAAATAGACACAGCTCTCCCTAGTCCATAAACAGATTTACAATGAAACAAGACGAGCGAGCCAATGCAAGTTACCTTCAGTGAGTAAAGAGAGAGTGATCGTCGAGTTCGGCCACATGCACAGCGATAACATCGTTACAGTGAGAATAAACCACTTAGGTTTCCTTCAGCTTACGTTTTCTATTAGTGGGTCATCTAAACATCGAGAAGTTGTAGGGCGATTTAAAGGATTCGAAATCTCAGATTAACCGATATTTCTATCTATCTATCTATCTATTGCTTGAGCCTTGTCCTGCAGTGACGCAGGGTCAGCCATCGTTAATCGGATTTGGCATGTTAATGGTTAAGGGGTGGCCAGATGCCCTTCCTGCCGCCTCCCTGTATCCTCCAGGACGGAATTAATGTACCCCAACTGTCTGCGTCAAGTGTAATCCATGGAATAGTGCGAATGTGTTCAGATGTCTCCGCACCGTTGAACTAAGGCTGAACATGAGGACCAGCCCGTTATTCACCTAGCGGGATGTGGAAAACCGCCTAAAAACCACATCCAGGTTGGCCGGCACATCGGGCCTCGTCGTTAATCCGCCAGGCGGATTCGATCCAAGGCCGGCGCGCCTACCCGAGCCCAGGAAGCAGCGCATTGGCGTTCTCGGCTACCCTGGCGGGTTCAGATTAACCGATATTTATTTACTCTAAAGACTGACATAAATAGCAATAAAAATACCAGACAACGAACACTACTAAAACTCAAATCATCTTACAAAATCACGCTAACAGTGTGGGGAATTACCAAAAAAGTGTGGAAGTCTGTGGGCGTGAGTCGTGTTGGGTAGCTCTGATGGTAGAACACTTGCCCGCGAAAGGTAAAGGTCGCAAGTTCGAGTCTCGGTCCGGCACACAGTTTTAATCTGCCAGGAAGTTTCATATCAGCTCACAGTCCTCTGCAGAGTGAAAATCTCATTCTGGAAACATCCCCAAGGCTGTGGCTATGCCATGTCTCCGCAATATCCTTTCTTTCAGGAGTGCTAGTTCTGCAAGGTTCGCAGGAGAGCTTCTGTAAAGTTTGGAAGGTAGGAGACGAGGCACTGGCAGAAGTGAAGCTGTGAGGACGGGGCGTGAGTCGTGCTTGGGTAGCTGAGATGATAGAGCAAATGTCCGAGTTCGAGTGTCGGTCCAGCACACAGTTTTAATCTGCCAGGAAGTTTCATAGCAAAGGTCTGCTTATCCAGGCAGCTCGCGAAACTGATGTTAACGATAGAACGAGAAGACACAAATTACACGAGTATAGCCGAACTAAGCAACCGAAGCTGCGTGACAAAGTACGATATTAACGAGCGGTTCAGAATGTGCATCACGTTACCGTAATTGCGACGCTTTCATTCGCCTAGCAAAATCTAGCGCATGTCGATCAGCACCAAAAGGCAGCCCGCAGGGGAAACTCCCAGCACGGCAGCCCAGAGCAGAACAGCCCAGAATCTTAGTTCACGTCCTCAGCTCCCTAGCTTTCAAAAACACCAAATTCAAGGAACGACCTATTGCTACTGCCAATGTGTTGGAATAAAATATTGCTTATTTCATGAAAAAAGGGGGGTATCAAGCAGAAAGTTTCCACTCTCCTCATTAATAAGCAGGTTGTTGATACTGGGCTGCACCAGTGCCTCATCTACTGACCAACTTCTTAGCTACAGGTATGGTGCTGCGCCAACTCAGTTCGATTGGCTGACAAAAATTTTGGGGCAAAACTAACCATTAATCTCGTGATGCCCATGGGGCACCGTGGCATCTTTATCTTTAATGTTGATGCAGAAAACTCAATTGTTATCTGGTGATGGCAGTGGTGGCACCTTCCCACAAAAGCACAGAGTAAGCCGCTGCCTCACTTCCGCAGGAACTGCCCATCTCCCTGCGGAGGTTAGTCTCTTCTAATAAGATTCACTGACTGCCCTCTGCCGACAGTAGGAGAACCCTGAGCTTCCCAGAGCAAAAAATGTTAAGCCGTCCTCCCTAGCCCACATGTGCAGTGCTGTCAATGGAATAACCATCACATAATGTCAGAAAATGACACCAGTACGAAACAGTATGCAGCAGGACAGAACAAATTTCATACCTTTTTTCCTCACTTTATCTATTGAGATAGCCAAATATCATTGAATCACAGCAGCAGTTTTTATCGTATTTTCGTTGAATGGATTAGATGATTTATTTGACCGATATGGGTTCATCACATGACAGTGGAACAAATTTGTAAAGAAATGATTGGAAGACCTTACAATCGACAATTTAAATTTTACAGTGGGCATTTCAGTTATTACAAAAAAAAGAAAGAAAGAAAGAAAAAGATCTCAGTGTAAATGCGCAGACTGAAAGTGTGTCTGTGTTTGAAAAGCAGTTCCTTAATGAAGGTCAGTTAGCATCACTGGGTAAGTTAGCAGTGAGGGGAATTAAATGATAATCAGAAGAAATTAACAAAATGTTGAATATCTCTTTAGCCTGCGAAAGCAGCGGCTACAGTGAGGGAACTGGGAAACCACTGCCAAGTGAACGCATGCTGCAAAGAAATATGAAAATTATAATTAAATCGAAACCCTTAGCTGTCGACAGGTGTTGATATACATCAATGGGGACAGTTGAAAATGTGTTCTCCGACCGGGACTCAAACCCGGGATCCCTCCTTACTTTCCAGACGCTCTATCCAGCTGAGCCACCAAGGACACAGAAGATAGAGCGACTGCGACGCTTCCCGTGACACCCACATTTCCAACCGTCCACAAACTACATTCGTTGTTGTTGTTGTTGTTGCGGTCTTCAGTCCTGAGACTGGTTTGATGCAGCTCTCCATGCTACTCTATCCTGTGCAAGATTCTTCATCTCCCAGTACCTACTGCAATCTACATTCTTCTGAATCTGTTTAGTGTATTCATCTCTTGGTCTCCCTCTGCGATTTTTACGCTCCACGCTGCCCTCCAATACTAAATTGGTGATCCTTTGATGCCTCAGAACATGTCCTACCAACCGATCCCGTCTTCTGGTCAAGTTGTGCCACAAACTTCTCTTCTCCCCAATCCTATTCAATACTTCCTCATTAGTTATGTGATCTACCCATCTAATCTTCAGCATTCTTCTGTAGCATCACATTTCGAATGCTTCTATTCTCTTCTTGTCCAAACTATTTATCGTCCATTTTTCACTTCCATACATGGCTACACTCCATACAAATACTTTCAGAAATGACTTCCTGACACTTAAATCTATACTCAATGTTAACAAATTTCTCTTCTTAAGAAGCGCTTTCCTTGCCATTGCCAGTCTACATTTTATATCCTCTCTACTTCGACCATCATCAGTTATTTTGCTCCCCAAATAGCAAAACTCCTTTACTACTTTAAGTGTCTCATTTCCTAATCTAATACCCTCAGCATCACCCGACTTAATTCGACTACATTCCATTATCCTCGTTTTGCTCTTGTTGATGTTCATCTTATATCCTCCACTCAAGACACTGTCCATTCCATTCAACTGCTCTTCCAAGTCCTTTGCTGTCTCTGACAGAATTACAATGTCATCGGCGAACCTCAAAGTTTTTATTTCTTCACCGTGGATTTTAATACCTACTCCGAATTTTTCTTTTGTTTCCTTTACTGCTTGCTCAATATACAGATTAAAAAACATCGGGGAGAGGCTACAACCCTGTCTTACTCCCTTCCCAACCACTGCTTCCCTTTCATGTCCCTCGACTCTTATAACTGCCATCTGGTTTCTGTGCAAATTGTAAATAGCCTTTCGCTCCCTGTATTTTATCCCTGCCACCTTTAGAATTTGAAAGAGAGTATTCCAGTCAACATTGTCAAAAGCTTTCTCTTTGTTCCAGTGTTTCTACGGAATCCAAACTGATCTTCCCCGAGGTTGGCTTCTATCAGTTTTTCCATTCGTCTGTAAAGAATTCGTGTTAGTATTTTGCAGCTGTGACTTATTAAACTGATAGTTCGGTAATTTTCACATCTGTCAACACCTGCTTTCTTTGGGATTGGAATTATTATATTCTTCTTGAAGTCTGCGGGTATTTCGCCTGTTTCATACATCTTGCTCACCAGATGGTAGAGTTTTGTCAGGACTGGCTCTCCCAAGGCCGTCAGTAGTTCCAATGGAATGTTGTCTACTCCGGGGGCCTTGTTTCGACTCAAGTCTTTCAGTGCTCTGTCAAACTCGGCACACAGTATCGTATCTCCCATTTCATCTTCATCTACCTCCTCTTCCATTTCCATAATATTGTCCTCAAGTACATCGCCCTTGTATAGACTCTCTATATACTCCTTCCACCTTTCTGCTTTCCCTTCTTTGCTTAGAACTGGGTTTCCATCTGAGCTCTTGCTATTCATACAAGTGGTTCTCTTATCTCCAAAGGTCTCTTTAATTTTCCTGTAGGCAGTATCTATCTTAGTGAGATAACACTCTACATCCTTACATTTGTCCTCTAGGCATCCCTGCTTAGCCATTTTGCACTTCCTGTCGATCTCATTTTTGAGACGTTTGTATTCCATTTTGCCTGCTTCATTTACTGCATTTTTATATTTTCTCCTTTCATCAATTAAATTCAATATTTCTTCTGTTACCCAAGGATTTCTACTAGCCCTCGTCTTTTTACCTACTTGATCCTGTGCTGCCTTCACTACTTCATCCCTCAAAGTTACCCATTCTTCTTCTACTGTATTTCTTTCCCCCATTCCGGTCAATTGTTCCCTTATGCTCTCCCTGAAACTCTGTACAACCTCTGGTTCTTTCAGTTTATTCAGGTCCCATCTCCTTAAATTCCCACCTTTTTGCAGTTTCTTCAGTTTTAATCTACAGGTCATAACCAATAGATTGTGGTCAGAGTCCACATCTGCCCCTGGAAATGTCTTACAATTTAAAACCTGGTTCCTAAATCTCTGTCTTACCATTATATAATCTATCTGATACCTTTTAGTATCTCCAGGGTTCTTCCATGTATACAACCTTCTTTCATGATTCTTAAACCAAGTGTTAGCTATGATTATGTTGTGCTCTGTGCAAAATTCTACCAGGCGGCTTCCTTTTTCATTTCTTAGCCCCAATCCATATTCACCGACTATGTTTCCTTCTCTCCCTTTTCCTACACTCGAATTCCAGTCATCCATGACTACTAAATTTTCGTCTCCCTTCACTATCTGAATGATTTCTTTTATTTCATCATACATTTCTTCAATTTCTTCGTCATCTGCAGAGCTAGTTGGCATATAAACTTGTACTACTGTAGTAGGTGTGGGTTTCGTATCTATCTTGGCCACAATAATGCGTTCACTATGCTGTTTGTAGTAGCTTACCCGCATTCCTATTTTCCTATTCATTATTAAACCTACTCCTGCATTACCCCTATTTGATTTTGTGTTTATAACCCTATAGTCCCCTGACCAGAAGTCTTGTTCCTCCTGCCACCGAACTTCACTAATTCCCACTATATCTAACTTCAACCTATCCATTTCCCTTTTTAAATTTTCTAACCTACCTGCCCGATTAAGGGATCTGACATTCCACGCTCCGATCCGTAGAACGCCAGTTTTCTTTCTCCTGATAACGACATCCTCTTGAGTAGTCCCCGCCCGGAGATCCTAATGGGGGACTATTTTACCTCCGGAATATTTTACACAAGAGGACGCCATCATCATTTAATCATACAGTAAAGCTGCATGCCCTCGGGAAAAATTACGGCTGTAGTTTCCCCTTGCTTTCTACCGTTCGCAGTACCAGCACAGCAAGGCCGTTTTGGTTATTGTTACAAGGCCAGATCAATCATCCAGACTGTTGCTCTTGCAATTACTGAAAAGGCTGCTGCCCCTCTTCAGGAACCACACATTTGTCTGGCCTCTCAACAGATACCCCTCCGTTGTGGTTGCACCTACGGTACGGCTATCTGTACCGCTGAGGCACGCAAGCCTCCCCACCAACAGCAAGGTCCATGGTTCATGGGGGGACTACATTCGTAGTGCTCGTAACACTACATTCGTAGTGCTCGTAATAGATATTTCCCCATTCAGTCATTACTCGCGGCAGACTAAGCAGCTGAGTCCCGGAGTCCCGTGAGAGTTCGGGCAAAGCGTCTGCATTCACACAGGAGGAGGTCAATGGCCGTGTAGCCTTTAACTATAAGAAGATAGTATCTGTTCCCGAAAGAGCAGATACCATTGATGACCGTGCAGTTTCTCTAGAATGAAATGATAATTAAATCGAAACCCTTAGCTGTCGATAGGCAGAGCGTCTGCCATGTAAGCAGGAGATCCCGGGTTCGAGTCACAGTCGGGGCACACATTGTCCCCATTGACGTATATCAACACCTGTCGGCAGCTAAGGGTTTCGATTTAATTATCATTTCATTCTCGAGAAGCTGCACGGTCATCAATACTATCTGTTCTTTTGGGAACAGATACTATCGCCAAATACGGAAATAACTGCTTTTTACACCAGATACAGTAGTTGATAAGGCATCTGCATTGAAATTTAAGACGGACACATTGAATTAACTTAGCTCTTGTGCTAGGTGTGCCATGGCTACTATAAGACGTAGCATCAAAAGTCGTCATTGGAAACCCAACACTCCCTCGAGCTAATGGTTCAAAGGAAATTCACACTTTGCATGCACTGGTGTTCACGCACGGAAGACTAAGTACGTGATGGAAGCAAGTTGTTGCATATCATTTCACGAGAAAGTCTATTTCATCTGTGGATCTCAAGTCATTCTTGTGGGACATTATTAAGAAGTGTGAAGATATTGGCCTAATGATCGATATGTTTGTATCTGATATAGGTGAACAAACTCAAGCTTTATGGCGTGAATGTGGCATTAAAACAGGTCAATATCATGTAACAAAAACCACTGCCAACATCTCTGTTCTTCAGAACTGTAGCTGTATTTTATGCCAAGTGTACCTCACATTAGAAGAACTTCAGGAATCATCTCAGAAATTTAGATGGGTTGTTACTTTCATATTGTGTTGTATAGGTTAATAAAGTACCACTTGCAGTTTTCTTCTTCATTTCAACGTGTCCTTAAATTGTGTGATGAAACTAAACCAAACATTGCGTGGGATCTCAGGGAAAATCTTATAAGGCCTAAATATTACGAGAAAATGAATTGTGGTCTACCCTACACGCTCCAGGATCATTGTTGCGGCGGCAATAAAGTATGTAGATGCACAGAAAATGCTTAAATATTCAGATATGTCGACTACATATTTCATATAAACCATCTTTCATTGATTAAAATTAGTTACGTCAAGAAACAGAAAAACTGTAGGTACAATGTAGAAGAGGAGAAATACGATGATGCTAAGGAGTTGTAGAGGCAAATTATTATTCTATTTGAAAATATCAAAATAAGAAAAAAAAAAAAAAAAACGTGAAAATCTGTGCAACCTGCAGTCATTCTCCTGTCTCACCCCCGAATATCTAGAAAATCTTTTCGGCACAGTTCGCGTAAATAATAATAATTTTAACTACTGACCTGTGTTTTGGATTTTCACTTTCTTCGAAAAATGATAACAAACTCATCTTGAAGCATTGGGCCGTTGATACGCTATGAAAAGCGCAAGTCATTTGGCCCAAAAATGGCGACCGCTGTTTAATTGGCCCTCCTTACTTCATACCGTAGAGGGCTTGTAACACCATGGAGCTAATGCTGCAGTGATTTATTTGGCCTTTTCTTTGATGTTTAATGTCACAACGTTTAGTTTCTGTAAATGTTTTGATTGCATTGATAGCACAAGCGTGTTCGCTTTTTTCCTTCGTAAAAACTTTGATGCCATGGTTTGATTTTGTGCAATGTATTGTATCTACCATTTAAATTCTTTCACATTTGGAGGGAACAAAACTTAATGTATATAATTGTAATTTTGTTTAAATAATTTTTTGTAGAAATGTCAATATGTGAAAAGTTCTGTTTTATTTAATATGTTTGGTTGCTGTTATGTAAACTGCTGACCTTCACTTAGGGTTCTTAGTTATTTTGTATGTAAAAGGTGGTGTGGTTCCCCTCGGGAACGGAACTGTGTAGCGCGCGAAAAATATGGTTGGCGTGGATAAAAAGGTGGAAGGGAGAGTCAGTCGGGGACGAGCTACCAAACTGTCAACTGCTCATATAAAAGTTGTGTATTGTGCTGGTGCCCAGAGAGGCTTTTGGTGCCGTTTCCCAAGGTGCTAATGCCTCGGATGGATGGATAAAGAGCTGGAACTATTCTGGAATTGGTATCTATCATCGCCAGCAAGAAATGACAGAGTCCAACATTTCTACTTGCAAATCCACCTACCAACATGCACTCGCCACCACATTGCGCAATCACTGTAATGGAACAGAAGGACTATAATAATGTACAGTGAAGGATCAGCTCATAGGATGTTATAGTGTACTCAAATATAAGGTAAATTTTAACTGAATTCTTGTACCTACCGTGATTTATCCTCAGTCACATATCCACTTAGGGTCCCTCCCACGCTAAAGTGCTTACCGAGTGTCCTTTATTGAAAGCTTATTAAAATTAATATGGCATTAGAGTGTGCTAAAATTAATACTGTTTGTTGAAAGCTCTTACAAATATCTCAATCTTGTGTTTCGCTGCAGTAAAAGTTCAGAACTGTAACTGTTGAGAGTTCTATGTTCATGCTTGCTAAGTCCTTGTTTCACAAATGTAATGAAAGTGCATTTATTTTGCTCTACTACAGTGGTCAAGATTAAGGCCCCCCATTGAAAGTAGTCCAAATGCCAAAGTTACTTAATTATAGAAAGTTTCAATTACTCTTGCTATTCCTGTCAAGTTCTGTACATTATTGGGTTCCTCTCGTATATTAAAAGTGCATATTAATGGTGCAACAGGATCCACAGCTTGTCTATTGTGCTCATGCTAGATAACAATTAATAAAAATACCACTATCTATGAAAACAGTAACTTCTTTATTCAAAAGACAGTGAGAAGTAATTTGTTAGTGAACTCCATTTAATTTTCAAGCTAAGTAGAAAGGCGTTTAGTAGTGAGAGAATTAATCTATGCACAATAACTAATTTTGCTGTGAACCGTATCCATATTTCATGTCAGATAGGGATTTGTTTGAAAAGTAATATTGAGCCTATGTCCAACTTACGATTCTAACGTGAATATTAACAGTAACGTTATTGAGACTAAGTCCTCAAGGTAATAATGTGTTTCGTTATCTATTTATGCAAATAGTTCGTTCTGCTCTGTCAGCTCCAACCTTAACGTGAACATAGTAGACGTCAGGGTTCATTGCACTCTCGTGTGACAAAGTATAGGCTGTTTTTGCCCATTTAAGCTACTCACAATTAGTTTCTTAATGAAGAATGGTTACTCATTCTTATGCCTAATTAGGCTGGCTATCGTTTTTTACTATTATTTGGACTCTGTGGATAGGTAAATTATTGTTCGGTACTGTTTAAATATTTACGTAATTCTGACTTTCACTTTCAATAAGCCACCTCCGGTAGGTACATCGCGGTCAACACAACAAAATTCCTTTCAGAGGGTAACACTGCTCTGTTGCTTCATATCATAACTGCTTTAACAAGATAGTTCCATTTTACGATCTGCCTCCAACTTTGAGGTTATGGTATAGCAGTAGCCGCCGGTAGTGTTATACATGGCTCTTCCGTGACAGGACTATTTGTTCTGTTCGGGCACAGTGCGTAATAAACCAAACTTGGTATTTTATAGCACACGCTACGTTAATGAAGATACAGTGTTATACGTGGCTTTTCCGTGACAGGACTATTTATTCTGTTGGGCATAGTACGTAATAAACCAAATGTGGTATTTGGTTGCACAAGCTACGTAAATGTAGTTGCAGTGTTATAGGCTTTACTGTGGCACAGGTTGCGTTATGCTTAACAGTGTTGCTTCGCACATGGTGCTTCGTAGAAATGTTGTGTGTCGCAAGGTGCTTCACAGCCTTTTTGTGACAGAGGATGTTTCATACCAGTGTTGAATGGCAGACAGTGCTTTGTACCAATATTATGTGTCAAGGATGCTTCATACTGATGTTGCATAGCAGAGGGAGCTCCGTACCAGTCTTGGCTGGCGGAGAATGCTGTCTACCAATGTTGCGTGTCAGAGGCTGCTTCATACTGATATTACGTGGCAGAGGGGCCTTCGTAGCTATGTTGTGTTGCAAAGGGTGCTTTGTAGCGCCGTTACGTTGGAAAATCCAGCAAAAGGTCACACAGAAAATGTAGCCCGCGCAGGAGTGGCGAGTCCATCAAGTGGCCATAGCTCACGCCGAAATGGCGGTGCAGTTACACACAGCGGGAGTAGCCGTAGTTCGCAGCCCCCATCATTTCCTCGAGATGTCACTCCAAACGCATTTATATATGTAACTGGCTACATTCGCGTCTGCTTTGAACTCTCCTGGAGTGTCCTGCTTAAATCGTTTAAGTTGCGTGAAGGCGATGATATTCAGCCATCTAAATGTTTAATATATTTACACAGCTATACCTCTACGCCAGAAATGCTGTCGAGCTGTAGATACTTATTGCTACCAAAGTGAAGCCGGGGCGATTGGCTAGTGAATATTGAAAAGATCTTAACTGGTAGATAATAAAAGAAAGATGCTGCATGTATAGCGAGAACCGTGAAAGGGGGTCGACGTGGCGACATTTTATCATACCTGACCGAAGTTGTACTGTGATATTGATTAATACTCCTCACTAATTATGACATGTTAAGTACATTATCAGATTCAAGACATTTGTGATCTAGTCTTCTTGAGAGAGTAAGAATATTCCGCGCAACAGAAAATGGCACATCCTTGAGACATGACATTGCTGCTTATGCACGCAAAGCGACGCTGCTACGCCATGAAATATATTACCTGGAAATACTAACACTATATGCAGCACCCGTGAGGATTGTACTCGCTTCGGCGGTACATATACTAAAATTGGAACGATACAGAGAAGATTAGCGTGACCCCTGCGCAAGGATGACACGCAAAATCGTGAAGGGTTCCACATTAGTGTCGCCTTGCGCGTCCAGCGAGCAGGTCGTAGTGAACTTCCGTTTGTGCCGCGGCGCCGCTTGTGTCGAAGATATTCAGTCTTGTTGATGTTTCGGCCGGAGTCACATCGCACTTGCGTAGCGGAGTGTGTTGTCGTTTTCCTCTGGGCGGCGATATTCTCTGCCCTCGCCAAGGTGTCTGTCGAGTCTCCTAAATCTGTTCCTCGCCGAGCTACTAGTCGTTTCAGTTTTGACAAGAGTACAGAGTACGCGTCGTGTTCAACCTGGCTCTTAAGAAATTCACGATTGGTTGGCTGATGTTATCTGTGTTACACCTAATCAGGTAGATACGGCTTGCTTCGAATCTGATTTGTATGCTTTCTTTGTGACGTTTTATGATCCCGTTCAAGTAGAGGGCTTCTCTCTAGGGTTGGTTCTGAAGTGTTGTTTACATATCGAGATGGTTCCGTTTGCCGGCGCGGTGGCCGTGCGGTTCTGGCGCTGCAGTCCGGAACCGCGGGACTGCTACGGACGCAGGTCCGAATCTTGCCTTGGGCATGGATGTGTGTGATGTCCTTAGGTTAGTTAGGTTTAAGTAGTTCTAAGTTCTAGGGGACTTATGACCTAAGATGTTGAGTCCCATAGTGCTCAGAGCCATTTGATGGTTCCGTTAGCCAAGTCCTCTTTGAAAATGCGGCCTTCGAGTATACTCCGGTTAGCATTTATAACCTTCCACCTGAAGTGGACGATTCATTTCATAAAACATCGTTACTTCAGTTTGGAGTAATACGGCATATCAGATGGGACCGCTGGTCAGCACACCATCGCTTCCAGTGTTATAGCACAATACTGGATATTACAATTGCTACACCACGAAGACGACGTGATACAGACGCGAAATTTAACCGACAGGAAGAAGATGCTGTGATATGCAAATGATTAGCTTTCCAGAGCATTCACACAAGTTTGGCGCCGGTGGCGACATCTACAACGTGCTGACACGAGGAAACGTTGTTGTGATGTCTCGTGTAAGGAGGAGAAATCCGTACCATCACGTTTCCGAATTTGATAGAGGTCGGATTGTGGCCTATCGCGATTGCGGTTTATCGTATCGCGATATTTCTCCTCCCGTTCGTCGAGATCTAATAACTGTTATCAGAATATGGAATCGTTGAGTTCACGAGGGTAATACGGAACGGCCTCGTATCACTAGCAGTCGAGATGACAGGCATCTTATCCGCATGGCTGTAACGGAACGTGCAGCCACGTCTCTATCCCTGAGTCAACAGATGGGGACGTTTGCAAGACAACAACCATCTGCACGAACAGTTCGACGACGTTTGCAGCAGCATGGACTATCAGCTCGATGACCACGGCTGCGGTTACCCTTGACGCTGCATCACAGACAGGAGCGCCTGCTATGGTGTACTCAACGACGAACCTGGATGCACGAATGGCAAAACGTCATTTTTTCGGGTGAATCCAGGTTCTGTTTACAGCATCATGGTGGTCGCATCCGTGTTCGACAACATCGCAGTGAACGCACATTGGAAGCGTCTATTCGTCATCGCCATACTGGCGTTTCACCCGGCGTGATGGTATGGTGTGCCATTGGCTACACGTCTCGGTCACCTCTTGTCCGCTTTGACGGCACTTTGAACTGTGGACGTTACATTTCAGATGTTTTACGACCCGTGGCTCTACCATTGATTCGATCCCTGCGAAACCCTACATTTCAGCAGGATATGCACGACCGCATGTTGCAGGTCCTGTACGGGCCTTTCTGCATACAGAAAATGTTTGACTGCTGCCCTGGACAACACAGTCTCCAGATCTCTCACCAATTGAAAACGTCTGGTCAATGGTGGTAGAGCAACTGGCTCGTCACAATACGCCAGTCACTACTCTTGATGACCTGTTGCATCGTGTTGAAGTTGCATGGGCAGCTGTACCTGTACATGCCATCCAAGCTCTGTATGACTCAATGCCCAGGCGTATCAAGGCTGTTATTACAGCCAGAGGTGGTTGTTCTGGGTACTAATTTCTCAGGATCTATGCACCCAAATTGCGTGAAAATGTAACCACATGTCAGTTCTAGTATAATATATTTGTCCAATCAATACCCGTTTATCATCTGCATTTCTTCTTGGTGTAGCAATTTTAATGGCCAGTAGTGTAGTATCTGGACTGTGGACATGTGCGTCAAAAAGAATATTCCATCCCACGTAACTGTTTGTGGTTACCGGATCCATGTTACATATGCAGGTCAAGAAGGAACATGTTTTCTCTGTAACGAGAGTGGTCATCTCAGATCTTATTGGCCCTGCCGTACTACTGTTCTGACGTCGACCTGTGGAAAACGTCTTCCTTTAACGTTAGCAGACACAGTGTCATCGCTGTCAGCTGTTAGTCAATCTCCAGCTTTAAGCGATGTAGGGGCAACATTACCCTCGACTCCTCGCGAATTTCCGCCGTTACGGGCACGTCCCAGTGCGGCCTCTGTCCATGAGGGGACGACGGTTCCTGCAGCGCAAGTCAAACGCCGGCGGACTGAGGACGGTACAGATTTCGAGGACGCCTCACTGCAGTCTGGTTCTTCTGATACGCCGTTGACAGAAGGTGCACCTTCTGACGGTAATGAGTAGTCTACTGACGTTACTTGTGATTCCAGTATTACCAGAAATGCTGTAGCTGCTTCTGTTGATGTTGCAGTGTGTGTTCAATTTGTGTCCCCCACTTCACCCGTAGAGACGTTGCATGCAGACCAGTCTTTCCAGTGTTCCAGTGAAACACCACCCCTCCTCCACGCTGAGGCGGTGGAGCAACAGGATTCTACGGTTCTCTTCCTGATGATAAGGAGATGCCATCCGACACTGGCACAGCATTACCTGTCTCTTCTGTACCTGATGTTGCTGTTAGTCGTTCTGAGTTTTGCTCCCCGGTTTCCGATGAGTGCAGTGGCGATGGCTCCTCTATCAAATCGGAGCTTGACATGCCTCCTACCCTTTCACATCAAGAGAGTTTTCACGAAGTGGTGTGAAACAGCGTTTTCAACCTGTACGTGCAGCGGCACGTTGTACAAAGAAAAACGAGGATACCTTGGCTTCCGGTGGGGAGGATTAGAATTATATCTTGTTTCCCCCGCCTCCGGACGTTGAGGAGAGAAGGACGTGACGGGTGCTTTTTCCTTAGTGTTGTTTCATTGACCTTTCAGGTACTAACGGATGCAGGCATATGCGTTTCTAACCCTCAATGTTAATAGGATATGTTCCCAATTACGGCTTGCTGCGTTACGCCAGTTTATTTACGATTCCCAAGCTGATATCGTGTGTTTACAAGAGGTATTATTTGATGTGTTTTGTCTTCCTGGATACTCTATGTTTTTCAATGTGGCGCCTGAAAAGTCTACCGGTATGGCTTTGCTTTATCGAGATGGAATCCCGCTGACGGAATTCGAAACGCTAGTTGACGGTCGCGGTATAGGCTGCAGTATTTATGACCTCACCTAAAGTTTTATTTACGCTCCGTTTGGACCCGGTGGTTCATCCGATCGCACGCGGTTTTATAAGGAAGAACTTGTTTATTTACTCCGACGGAACCCGCACCAGATTTTGTTGGGGGGGGGGGGCATTTTAACTGTGTCTTACGCCGCGTAGATCAGACCCCCAACAATACGAATTGTCGTGAACTTAATGATATGGTGACGTCCTTCCAAGATGCTTGGGTTTGCAGATATCCCTCATTGTTGCAGTTTACGTTTTTTTTTTTTTTACAACTACTTCAAGTAGCCGACTGGAAAGCTTTTATTTATCTGCCCCCATATGTTGTCAGCTTCTATCGATTGATGTAAATACTGCCAGTTTCACTGATCACTGTGCTGTTTCAATGACTTTTAACCATGTGCCACAGCGGGTCGATCTTTCGCGCCCTATATGGAAGCTAAACACTTTACATCTCACGGACCCCACTCTGGAAGGCGTCATCGCACACGTATGGCGGCGCACAACGCAGTCCCAGGCGCCTTATTCCTCACTTCTAAAATGGTGGGTTACCTTTGCTAAACCTCAGATTCGAAATACACTCAAGCATTTTAGCGCTGAAAAAGCGGCTGAAATAAGGCGAACTAGGGAATTTTATTATGCTGTCCTTCCCGATCTTTGCGATAATGCTCGTGCTGCCCCCTTGAGTTCGTCGATGTCCACCGTGTGAAGGCAAAACTTCAACAACTCAGACGGAGGCAAATAGATGGTGTCCGATTGCGTTCCCAGCCTCTTTCAATCGTACAGGATAATTTGACCTCTCTCTATCATCTTCTTCGGCCTCACGAACGATCTCAAAGGACGTGTTTTTCTACCATTCGTTCTCTAGATGGGCGTGAGTGGTCCTCCCAATGTGATATAACGCTTGAACTTACCAGTACTTTTCCGAACATTATACTGAAGTGGATTCAGACGGTCCATCGTCTGTTGATTTTTCCTCCCTCCTTGATAGTCTTCTTACGCCAGCTCACCAGGAAGAGTTTTTCTCTGTATTCCATCCCGGTGCTATACTTGGTATTGTGGCTCGTTCTCCCTCCCACAAATCGCCTGGCTTCGATGGCCTTCCCAAAGAATTTTATATCCGATTTTGGCCCCTGATAGGAGATACGATAACTTCTATGTGAATGAAGTATTTTTCGGAGGCCTTCTCCTGGTCAGCTTTAAGGTTGCTAAAATTGTCCTGATCCCCAAAAAGCCGGGACGTTTACGTGTGGATCAGGTCCGGCCATAACCCTCTTCAACTATGAGTATAAAATAGTGGCGAGAGCGGTAAATAGCTGACTATTGGTTTTGTCGGCTACCATCATCACAAGCCATAAAAGTTGTCTATCGGGTCGTACTCTCCTGATTCCCGTTGCTGAATGTCGTGATTTAATTTCGATTGCTTCCACGATTCCCGTGCCAAGCGCTTCTCCTTTCATTGATTTTCACCAAGCGTTCGACCACGTTCATCATGTATTTCTTACGCGAATGTTGACAACTGTTGGTTTTAACGATGCTGCACGACGGCTGTTTCGCTCTGTAAATACTTGTATTCGGGCGTCCGTTGATGTAAATTGCCGTTTTACTTCCCGCATCGCGGTGTGTCAGGTCGCCCTTCAAGGGAGTCCATTATCTATGTCGCTCTACGTGCTGTTTCTGGAAGCCTTATAGCGATCTATAACTGCTCGTTTGGGTGGCTGGCCGCTGTTGGGAGAAAGGTTTACCGTTCGTGCATATTCTGATCACTTTATGGTTCTTCTCCGTACCCATGATGATATACCACTGCAGAAGGAAGTTTTTGATGCCTTTTGTCGTCTTACGGGTGCGCGGGTTAATTACCAGAAATGTCACTTACTCAGTTTGCGCAGATTTGACGCTGTTTAAATTCCAAGGGCTTTGAAGATCACCTGATATCGACCGTTAGGTGTTATAAATGACAGCTGTCCGCTAAAGATGACTACGATCAACTGTAAGTCTGTCTCGGATAAGATTCAGGGAGCAGTCATTGAACACGAGCGTCGCACCCTCTCACCCCTTCATAAGATCGGAGCCATGGAAACGTACGTGTTAAGTAAGGCTTATTTCACTGCACAAATCTTTCAACTTCCTGCGATGATGTACCGCATGTTTCAAAGTTTAACTGGCAGGTTTATCTGGCGCAACTCTATTTCTCGCGTGCGTTATGGGGTCATGGTGCGCTCCCGTCTGCTGGGAGGTTTGGACCTCCCTGACATTCGGGTTAAGGCTTCTGCCTTATTCATCCGTCGCTCCATTTTAACATGTCTATGCGCCCCCTAGTCAGTTACAACTCGTCTTCATGACTGTATCCGATCGGAGAGTTTAACACTTCCAGTAGATACTAGTAGGATTAGTTATAAACTACGGCATGTTAAGGAATTTATTCTTGAAGTCAGTTATTTAGGAGTAAATGTCCTTTCCCAAGCGAATCTCTCCTAAAAAATGCTGATAACCCGCTGGCCAATTCCTCATAGTATTCACTCTGTGGAAGCTATGTCGACAGAAATTAATTGGAAGGTTGTTTGGTCTAACGTTAGCCTCCTGATTTTCCCGATGGAAGTGGCGTTCTCGTGGTACCGAGTTGTTCATGATATTATACCTACCAACGGGCGACTTTTTCGTAATGGCCTCAATGTGATGGATCGTTGCAATCATTGCCATGAATCTCCTGCGGTCATGGCCGTTGGAGATGGCTTTGCCGACAACTGGCTTTTCTCCTCAGAAGGTCGGAGGCGTCTATCTCTGGGGAGATTCTCGTGCGTCACGATTCATCTTTCTTTCCCCGATCGAAGAACAATGCCTTCATGTGAGTTGTTGGACATTATGTCCACTACGTAATGGTGAGTAGATATGACGCAGTTCCGTGTGCCTTATCCCAGTATAAGGCTACAGCCCATTAGACGTGTCTCAGGATGCCACGTCAACGTGAACTTTTTTCTAATATGCTGTATCTTGTTTTTCATCGACAAGGAGTTGGATGATTTGAAATCTCCCCCCCCCCCTTTTTTTGTGGGCGCTCTTGTTTGGACTTAAATGTTTCAAGATGTAGAAGTGACGGAAGAAAGAAGGCGTGGGCACGTTAAAATTAACGCTATATCCGTTCACATACGTTTTTCTGATTTAACCCATTTGTTTTTGTCGAAATGACTTCTTTTATTTTATTTTAATTTGTTGCGTTGTAAAAAAAGTCGAATAAATCGTTTGCCATGTAAGCAGGAGATCCAGGATTCGAGACACGCTCGGGGCAAAAAAAAAAAAAAAGGATAGCCGAGAGCACTAATGCGCTGCTTCCTGGACTCGGGTAGGCGCGCCAGCCTCGGATCGAACCCGTACGGCGGATTGACGACGAGGGCCGCTGTGCTGGCCAGTCTGGGTGTGGTTTTTAGGCGGTTTTTCACATCCCGCTAGATGAATACTGGGCTGGTCCCCACGCTCCGCCTCAGTTACACGGCTCACAGACATCTGAACACATTCGCACTATTCCATGGATTACGCTAGATGCAGACAGTTGGGGTACACTAATTCTTTCCCAGGGGGAACGGGGTGGCGACAGGAAGGGCATCTGGCCACCCCTTACATTAACATGCCACATCCCATTAACAGCAAATCCCGCCAGTCAGGATTAATGCTTGGAAAGAGAGAGAGAGAGAGAGAGAGAGAGAGAGAGAGAGAGAGACTAACGCTATGTGCAGCATATGGGAAATAATAAACTTAAAAATGATGTTCGGAGGGGCAGGAAATGGTAGTCTTAGCTGTCTTTCTGACAGAGAAATTATGGGATCCTACATTTACAGGTTTATTTCTTCTTTCTTTACTTCACTAACATGATTATGCGAGCCCCTCTATTCTATTTATTTCTTTACTTTGGCTTTGGGTTACAAGGACCAAACAGCCAACAACGGCTGCAAAGTGCCAAAGAAACATAATTGCAGAAAGCCAGAACGGAACAAAATTATGAAGTTGGCACACAAAGTAAAATAAAAGCGCAATTACGCAAACGCAAAACAGCCAGCAACAGCGATAGCAACAACATTGGAGCAGAATTACAAACAGCACTATACAACAACGCTATGACAGATATGCATATACTCTTAAAGTAAAAGACAAATATTGAAGGGCAATCACAGTACATCGTACAGTAAGTACAATAATAACTAAGGAAGAAATCTGCAAATAGCCTCATATAACAAAATGTGAAATGTAGCATACAGACAGACGTATTTAAAGTAAAAGAAAAAACAAAAAATGACATAAAATGAACACGACAGCAATAATGAATGTTTAATGTACAATTAGAGGTCTGTTCGCAAATTAAAACACAAAATTCCGCACCTGGTTACAAACTGCGCTGACGCCATGTGAAAATGAGTGAAAATGAAGACCTCGGCAATTCATTAATTAAATTTGGATACCGAAGGCTTTCAAATAGTTTGTGAGCAAGTTATATTTATCAGAACGGTGGATTAAAACAAAAACATTGATGGTGATTGGGTATCCTCTCGCAACCGATCTTTGCAATCGTGAGCGTGAAACATGCCAATATGGTGTGGTTACGATCCGCTACTGCTGTTGAGTCCTTATCGAATGTCCAGAAGTGGTAATCTTCAACCAATATAGGTGCGTGGGGTAACATCCATGTCCTAGCTGCATGAGGATACAGAAGTTACTTGACGTCTACGTAGCTGCACCGAGGCGAACCATGGTCGAAAAGAGACGTTCGGTTGTATGGTAGCCAGGTGGACCCCTTAGAGTGCCGAGAGACATGCCATTTAGAGGAACAGCGTGATAAATAGCCGTCCATATTGTCGATATGAGATCCGTGTAAGGGATCGACATTGGGCGCAACTGTCCATCCGTAATACTCCTCAGCGGAGAGTGCCATGACGTCCTTTAATCAAGAGTAATTGGACGGCAATGGCCAAAGGCTGCGCGTCTCGTATGGGTGCCTAGACGTCCAGAACATATCTCTTGGTCTGTTTATCAAACGCGGGATGTTGCAGTTTCTGTAGCACACTTCGAGAGTCCGTAAATATCAGAACGAATTTGAATGTTTGGGTACTATAATGAATGGCTTCCCTGATGGCCACTAACTCCGCCATGTAGATAGAAGATTCAGATGGAAGCGCAAACATTTGGCAAGTGCTACTAGAAGGCCTAAAGAAAGCGCATCCCACACCCGTCTCAGGTACAGAACTGCCCTTATAGATGTGAGCGTACTGCGGCCGAGAAATTGCTCCAGGTCGCGAGTGACGTTGATCTCCGTTCGGGAATCGGACGGAAGGCATGACAATGGGGCTGGATTGAAGAACAGACTACACGAAAAACGAAAACGGGTAGTTTTGTGTCCTGTAGAATGAGTGGGAGGAGATGGTACCATTTCTCGTAGCTGCGAACTAGTAAAGGAATTCTGTTAACGCGTCGTCTATGAGGTGCCTGAGTGATTCTCTAGAATTGAACCACCGCCGTAAGGGAGGCACAATCGGACAGCGAGGATCGACTGACGTCTGCCGTCTTACAGACATTATGGATGCTTACTCTAGCAAAGCACTGGCGGGCGTTGATTTCATGGCTCCGAGGATAAGACGAATGACTCTGTAATGGATGACATCAAGCTTGCGCAGACTGTGCTGCATGCCGTAGACAACGCTACGATAATCTAAGATAGAACGGATCAAAACATTACACACCTCCTCAGTTCCGCTCTTCACCATAATCGGGCAAGTATACGCAAGATATTCTCAGTATTATACAACTTGTCGATGAATTAGGCAACATGTTGCATCCACATGAGTTTGCCGTCATATTAGACACCAAGGAGCTTAGCATGTGACCGAACAGGAAATATGTACGAGCCAACTGAAGATCGGATGAGAAGTCACTGTGCCGTTTCCTTGTGAATATCACAGCAACTGGTTTGTCAGATGACAAAGTGAGCCCATTTTTGAACTTCCATGCGTCGATAATTTCACATGTGTCGGTAAGTCGCATGCAGTGGGGCTGAACAATGTCTCTAGGTCGGTAACATACAGCGCATACAGTAAGCGACTCAGTATCGCGCCCTGCGGGAGGCCACAACACACTATGCAGGGACAACACATTGGGCTGATCGTGGATATATACCGTACAGCCACCAAACTGACTGTATATAAAACTGACTGTATACGATCCGTAAAATCATCACCCAGAGGTGCAGCAGTTGCAATTTGTTGATAAGTTCAGATATCAGGACGTTGGCGTACGCCCTCGAAAAGACAAGAATTAAGGCCGTTAAGGGTTCGTCAGTGAAGAACGTGCTTCGAGCTCTATCGCAAGCAAGGTGATATTGTTAGAAGTACTTCTGTCCTTAAGGAAGCTGTTTTGCGTCCCCGGAAGCAAGTTCTCATGTTCCAACCACCATTCTTAGCGAGGCTTGAGAATACCGATAGCGTTTAGTTGGCGCCGGCAACAGCAAAGCTTCCTGCGCAGGCTGGAGGCGATTGGCCTTAACCCCCAATACATTTTCTCACAGGCACTAGCACATTTGTGAGTGAGAAGTTTTAAATACGTGGATTTAAATGTTGGGAATGACCTTATCCGGTTTAAATAGAAACTGAATCGTTTGACTTGAAGCACCTGAGGATGCAAATCTAATTTGCGAAGGAGGTCGTATTCTTCAATAAAGATTTGTAACAGATGATGCGATATTGTTCATTCAAATCATGAAGCTTCGAGAGACGTTCGAATATATTACACACGCAGGGTGACAATGCGATCGGGCGATGAGATGTCGCATGACCAGCGTCTTTCCCAGGCTTCAGTATGGGGGCAAATATTTGAGTCTTCCAGTCGTCTGGAGCATTTCCATTCCTCCAGATGTTATTAAAGATGCCCACGTTTTGCATCGTCAGACAAATATAGAACCATGGAGTAGTGAATCTGGTCATAGCCAGGCTTTGTATCTGATGAAGACGTCAGGGCCCTGTGGAGTTCGGTGAGAGTGAATAACTTAGTTAAACCATCTCGTAGATCGTCAGCGGCACCTGTAGTCACGAGATCGATCGGTAACGGCATGACAGTAAAAAATGCGATAATGGTGGGAAACTGGTCTGTTCAGATCTAATCGCTTGGAAGATACTGGTTTCCTGTTGAGCGAATTCACCATCGACCAAATACGTCCATCAAGAGTGTCAGCCTTGAGAAAACGCTTAGTGAACACATCCATCCGTCTGTAGGTAACACAGTTCCTCCACGTAGTATCCCGTTTAAGACGACTACAAGCCCATCTCCGTTGCACAACCCGACGCGAACTTTATCGGTCGCATAAGGGATTCGTGAATCGGATGGTGCAAGTCATCATCCTTTTCTGTAGAATAGATTGGCATGCCGCTACAATAATATAATTCCTAAACATAGATACCTGTGCTTGCGAGGACGCTACGTTGAGGAATGACGATAGTTTGGCATCCATTACTACGCCATATCATGAATCGTGACAAACCTCCTTGCATAACGTTTCATTTACGAGATCGCCTAGTCTGCTGTGCGCGTTAAAATCCCCACAAAATCAGAATGGAGGTTCCAACTGCTGAACCAGTGCATACCCCTCTTCAGGGGGAATATACGATTTTGGCCGGCAGTAAATAGCCACGAGTAGAGAGCCTGGCAGGTATCGTTTGAAAGCTGTCGACAGCCTCGTGCCATATCTTTATTGGGGTGTGATACAGTCCATTATTAACGAAGATGGCGACACTTCCTCTACCATCATCTCAGTCTCTGCAATAAGCCAGACAACAGAACCTGGGTTGGCAACGTTCATGTTGAAGGACCCCTTCATTGGCAATCGCAAGTCGTGCATTCCATTGGAAGACCCTAAAACCAGCCACAGCTACTAGGCAGAAGTAGGAGAGGTAACAGTCGTCGGGGAGGCTGTATCTGTAAAGTTCCAGGTGGCTACGTCTTCGCGTCTTCCAAGAAGCGCATGATAAACGAGATACTCTTTTCAATGACGTATTCCTTGTTATTACAAAGTGACGGTGTCTGTTGACTTTATTGAGGAGGATATTGGTTGGGTTGGAGCGGGGCTTGGTGAATATGATGGAAGACAGAATATTAGTGTCGAATGTCTGAGAAGCCCTGTCGCCAGACTGGCCTAGGAGCACACCATTTCTGATGTGGACTGCTAAGGCAGCCAGTCCACAGTGACAGATAGCCGAAAGAAAGGCACGCGTACACACACGCCGACTGGCGTGAATTCTGGAACAGGATAAGTATTGATTCTAATAAGAAAAGTATGCAGCTCATCGAATACTTAACTTTATTCTTTGTGGTTTACAACGTTCTTCTTGAGACATTCATACGATAACTCTCAAACTATGTAAGGCTAATGGCGCCTTGCTAGGTCGTAGCCATGGACTTAGCTGAAGGCTATTCTAACTGTCTCTCGGCAAATGAGAGCAAAGGCTTCGTCCGTATAGTCGCTAGCAATGTCGTCCGTACAACTGGGGCGAGTGCTCGTCCGTATCGCGAGACCTGCCTTGTGGTGGCGCTCGGTCTGCGATCACACAGTGGCGACACGCGGGTCCGACATGTACTAAATGGACCGCGGCCGATTTAAGCTACCACCTAGCAATTGTGGTGTCTGGCGGTGACACCACATTCCTCCCCCGCAAATCGGCGAACGGTCGTGTTATAAGGCTTCCGCCCGCCGTGGGGAGGACCCCATGTTGACGTATACGATGAGGTGGGGAGCCTAACAACAGGCGAGGCCGTGCCACCCGCACCCGGCCATTCGGTCCGAGGGGAGCTAGGAAACGCCTGAAAACCTAGTCCAGGGTGCACGTCAACATGCGGTGTATGCGCCCGTAAAGAGACAGGAGGGGCCGAAGGGTCGACCGCCATTGCGTCGGGGTACCCGACGCGCGATGACGTCATGTGGTCCGGAGCGGGCATGAGTTCCATGACGGAGGACAGCTGGTCACGGGAAGCGATCGGCGGCGCGTGACCCATGGAAGCGCTTGGCGGCTGCAGCGAAGCGTCCACTGCGGGCGGCGCCGGCGGGAGAACAGGCGGCGGCGGCGACTGCGGCGGCGCGTCGCCATGGGGCAAAATGGAAGGCAGCGTCGGTAACACCTGGGGATGAGGCGAGCCAGTAGATGGGTCCCCAGGGCGCTGACCGGAAGGCACCGTCGCTGAAAGCAGACGGGGAGCGGCAGAACCCGTGCGACGACAGAGGCGCAGCTGATTGAGATGCCGACGCACCTCACCAGAGGCCCCCAAAACCAAATACATCGCGCGGCCGAGGCAGCGAAGAATGCGCCCTGCGAGCCAACGCCGTGAACCCCGATAGTTGCGATAAAAGACAATGTCGCCTGGAGCAAAAGCAGGAGTCTGCCGCTGCACAGGAACCTGATGCGGCGGATGCAGCAAAGACATCAAGGTTCGATGAGGACGACCGTGGAGCAACTCAGCCGGCGAGCGACCATCTCGGGGCTGAGAGCGATACGAAGACAAAAAGAGCAACAACGCGTCCTCCCGAGAATGCGACTCTTTCAACTTCAACATCTGTGACTTGAAAGTCCGGACCAATCGTTCAGCGGCACCGTTTGACTGAGGCGAAAACGGCGCGGATGTCAGATGTTGAATACCATTGGCGTGGCAGAATGACTGAAATTCTGCGGACATGAATTGTGGGCCATTGTCGGAAACAATAGCCTGCGGAAGACCTTCAATGCAAAAGATAGCAGACAACGCTTGGATGGTGGCAGAAGACGTCGTGGAAGACATCCCATCCTCGTCGCCAATGATGTGGACTGCTAAGGCAGCCAGTCCACAGTGACAGGCAGCCGAAAGAAAGGCACGCGTACACACACGCCGACTGGCGTGAATTCTGGAACAGGATAAGTATTGATTCTAATAAGAAAAGTATGCAGCTCATCGAATACTTAACTTTATTCTTTGTGGTTTACAACGTTCTTCTTGAGACATTTATACGATAACTCTCAAACTATGTAAGGCTAATGGCGCCTTGCTAGGTCGTAGCCATGGACTTAGCTGAAGGCTATTCTAACTGTCTCTCGGCAAATGAGAGCAAAGGCTTCGTCCGTATAGTCGCTAGCAATGTCATCCGTACAACTGGGGCGAGTGCTCGTCCGTATCGCGAGACCTGCCTTGTGGTGGCGCTCGGTCTGCGATCACACAGTGGCGACACGCGGGTCCGACATGTACTAAATGGACCGCGGCCGATTTAAGCTACCACCTAGCAAGTGTGGTGTCTGGCGGTGACACCACAATTTCTATGGACCTCTCGTGCCAGAGGTGGCACCCGATCTGTCAGCCAACTGGAAGTCACGTTGACGATGCTCGGGACCATGAGGGAGAGAGCCTAACTGAAGCAACACCAGTAGTGACGTTGGTCGCATAGAAGAATCTTGTAAAACGACCATTGGTTGCGTAGAATGCCTTAAAGTTAGAGGAGGGAAATCTAGAGGATTTTTGGTACTGGGAGGCTGTCGGAGAACAGCGAAGTGCGACGGCTGCATGCTACCAATTACCCTCTCCGATGCAGCGTGGGATTTGTTTTCACCTTGGAGCTTTTGTTGATGCAGAAAAGCGCATGAACGTTCTGTCATTGGGTACGGACCATGAGAATTATAGGGAAATAATAACTTGCCTACCGACTAAGGGTGGAGTTGGCCAGCGTTCTTACCTATGCTCTCCACAAAGACAATGTAATGGCCTGCATCTCCTCGGCTATACCGATTGTTGACACTTGGCCGTGCGACCGCAACAGTGGAAGTCAACATTGACTCAGCATTCTGAGTTTGTCTGCCTTTTACCATAACTAGAAGGGGGATCCGAACCCGGTAATTCACGCATACATACTGGATAGGAGGTGAGTCGACACACAGCCGTTTACTAAGGGGACCACTTTCCTGCTGCTGACTTGCAGGTGCATAGGCTTCATGGCGCGAAGCTGGAAGGGTCTTTGAGATGGATAACTTGCTGACTAGCCCAGTGCAACTGTTGTTGTTGGTGGTGATATTGCTGGTGTTGTTGTTGTAGCTGCAGTAGTTGAAAGTGTTGCTGTTGGGGTTGATGTTCTAGGTACTGTTCTTGCTGCTGAAAAATCTGTGCATCCGGGAGTGGTAATTCACCCGTGGGCCGGACATCGGTGGCGACGGAACATCTGTCGGTACGTGTTGATGGCAGACTTCTAGTGCCCTCTGTATGACCTCACCCGCGTCAGGGGAATCGGTCACTATACAACACTACCACCGCGAACGTGTGACGAAGGAAACACTATCCGATGTACGTTACACTGCACGTAAGCAATTGTCTTCGAAAAACGAGTATATGAGAAGGGAAGTACTAGTAAGAACGCGAAGAGTCGAAGCACCACGCTCGTTCGCGAAACGTAAACGGCGAGTCCCTCTGGTCAGCAATGCAACAGTGCCTAACCTATTTCAAGAACGTGAAAACTAACACTAGGTAATAACTAGGACAGTTCTTTATTAAGAATAACATTTAAATATACTCTGGCACGGGAACAAGAACCCAAAGGACTGTATTAAATAGTACAGATGTGTAGTACAGAATCAGCCCTAATCGAGTCTCCATAAGTAGGTCAGAGCGCAGAAAAAGAGGTATAAAATTTTTAAAGAGAAAGGCAGTATGGCAATTGTTTTCAGAGCCGTCACTACGATTCTCAGTACCGACTCTATCGCTCTGGCCCTACGTGCAGCTCCAGCTAACCCAGGAATCCAAAGGTAATCACGCTAAAAAACGAATATATACGAATAAGGAATCAGATTTTCTACAACTCGCAATGTTTCGACTTTGAAATTTGTCAAAATCTAGGATACCTGAATAAGTGAATGTAATCACATAAATAGAGTAAGTGGCTGTAACAGGGCCTGTCTCTGAAGTGTAGGCGGAAACTGCGTAATTCGCGACAGAAATGTAGACGACAGACTATAACAGTTCTTAACAATTTCTCACTATTTGCAAGCGATGTTTACTGAAAAAGAAACAAGAAAGAAAACTACTACAGCCAGGCGGGCCACTTAATAATGCAACTCCACTGGATGTAGCCGGCCGTTGTGGCCGAGCGGTTCTATGCGCTTCAGTCCGAAACCACGCGGCTGCTACGGTCGCAGGTTCGAATCCTGAATCGGGCATCGATGTGTGTGATGTCCTTAGGTTAATTAGGTTTAAGTAATTCTAAGTTTCGGGGACTGATGACCTCAGATATTAAGTCCAATAGTGCTTGGAGCCATTTGAATCCACTGGACGTAAGGCATCCGCCAGAGATTTAGGCAAGGAATTATTTCCGAAAATTAAATACCAACGCAAATATCTATCCTGCATCTTTATGAATCTGTTAGAATAGAAAATGGCGTGAATTAAAACTACATTAAATGAAAGGAATGTTCCTTGGCGTGAAACGTTTAGTTGTAACATCTACCTCCATTTATTATCTTCTAAATTTTTCTCTTTCTGACGAAAACTATATGAGGTAGCTGATCATGCACGTTTTAAAGAAGCTGCAATAAAAGAAATATGTATTTGTCACCAAGGAACCATCTTTTAATATGATGTAGCGTTAATTCGTTAGTTGGAGATGGAAGCCCGATCTACACTTTTTCATCGTGAATAAATACATAATACATCACATTTTGGTGGTATCGTAATGCCGTTCACTACAACCAAGCTGCGCTGCACTGTTCAAATAAAATATGTCACCTTCCAAATACCAATCGGAAAGCTACAAAAGTTGACGTATCTGACCATTAATAACGTATCATTGAGATGCATAGCAGACTACGGTAATTGGTTCCACGGGAGCGAAATAGCTGGGACGACCCCTCGCTCGATTCCAGAGGTGAGCGGTTTGTTTGCAGATTCTCGGCGCGCGCGCACATGGAGTCCTTGGCGTTCTCTTCTCTTGATGGGCACCAAAGGGAACCAATTATAGTTACGTATACACATCCATCCTAGTCTAAATACCTGCGACAGGGAAACCCTCTTTCGCAGAAAACGGAGACTGCAAAACCCCAGCGAGAAGTTTGGAAGGGGACTGAAGAGTATACAAGATGGCTTCAGGGAAATGACAATGAATCATCCTTAGAGAATAATAATATCCACCAGTCATGTGACTAGTTAAAAATATGGCTGTCGCGTTTGGAAGCAAAAGATAGAGGGTCTTCAGGTGAGGAGATAACAGCTGATTACTTGAGACATTTTCCCAGGTACTAACGGTACCTTCCATTAAAGACCCAAGGCCACGAGAGTCTTTTTCGCTAAAGTTCACCAAACAGACGATGACATAGCAGTCATTACTCCGGTGGAGAAACAAAACTATGGGTAGAGATAAGGTTCATAAATCATTCTGGCAGATACTATTAGAGCTTACATCTTTATTTTTCCAAAATGGGTGCAAACAAGCTCTTTCCTAATTACACTGCATCTTAACTTCCGCAAGGTGACCGTTATGTTGACATAACACTGGTTTTCTATTTCCCGACATAACTGTAGTAAAAAGTGTGACCAAAATATAACTTAAATGTTTATTTGACACTACAAAAGTGAAGTCATAGTCACAGTACATAATTTTTTTTTCTTTTTTTAAAAGAAGAGGGGTTACGTTACCGGTTTCAACGAACTACGTCGTCATTTTCAAATGTAAATCATGAGCTGGAGAATATGTAATGGGAATTATTTATTCTCTAACTGATGTTTTGCATTTTAAAATTACGACGTAGTTCATTCTAACCGGTAATGTAACCCTCTTTTTTCATAAAAACAAAAAAAAATGTATTTTGACTGTGGCTTCACTATTGTACTGTCAAATAAACACATTGATTTTCGTTTAAGAAATACATCTCTTATCTCTGCTACGGGTGACAGATAACTTCAATTTTAATTCAGTTCTTTCATTCTTTGAGATTGATTCTCAAATTCTATAGTCAAATTTCTGTCTGTTCCTGCCGAAGGACATAAACGTAACCATTTCACCGAAAGTTTTTCCACTCTAGACTGTTTTATATAGCTAACGTGCGGCGTACCACTTTCGAACACTTAAAACCAACCAGCGAAATGTTTGGCAATACCTCACCTCCTCCGACAAGAGGCGACACGCTATCAGCGCCTGCCTGTGATAAGCTTATCGCAAAACGTAACAAGTATTCGATGTATATGGGAAACCTTAACGTCGAGCTCTTCTGAGAGCTACACCGACTGAGGCTCTAAAGTCATGCAAAACCAATTGAAATGATCTGTGGCAAGCCTTGTCACACAGGGTCATCAAGGAACATGGCGGAATACTGTCACCATTCCCACTTTATTCAAGTGAACGTCCAAGGGTTTTATTCTCTGGGAGGTTCTGCCAAATATACTATCCATTGACGAGAAAAAGAAAAGGAGACGTATGCGTCCACTACTGTTAAGCGCTGACTTTTCTTCTGCTTTGAATTTTCAGTTATCTGCATTCGTTCGAACGGTGCTAAGTATCTGCTTGCTAGGACAGTTCATACACCATTCGTATTTTTCAAATGAAATACTATTTTTTTAATATTAAGTCTTGTGCTTCTCCATAAATTAAAAAAATTAATGTTTCTGTGATAAACTATTTACTATATTGCTTATGGGATTTATAGAGCCTGCTCACTCAAAGACGTGAAAAGGAAATAATTTTGAAAGAATATTCTCCTTGAAAGAGAGGGGTAAGAAACTTGAGTAAAGTGGAATTAGCTTTGAAGGTGAACTTCTCAAATCCAGTTCTCCCAATAATTTGCCTAGTATCAATATTCTACGAAGATCTCACACTTATTTCCACGGAGTGTGTACGTACATGAGTGTTGAAGGTGGTAAGGCGAACGGGTATAGGCATTAGTCAGTGCACTCCAAAGTCATTTATAGCTGTACAAAAGTCGCAGTAAATGTATTCACATACTACATAGCCATTCAACGTATAGTTACATATGAGACGACTCGTACATGAGAATTGTAGAAAAGAAGAGACAACTCACACCTCATATCTCTTTGTCAAGTGTATGCTTAATTATTCTCATAGTACTCAGAGATGCATACTCTTGAAACAAATCAATTCATAAATAATCATTTTTCTGAACTTCTGTTATAATCTCCCTACGTATTACATGGTCTCATCCTAATAAGTGAGATCATACGATTGCAGACGACCGATTCGAATATTGGTGAGGTTTGCACGTTGGGGCAGAGCTATGCATTTACCGATCACTGGCGTCAGCATAAATATGGACCAGTGCCGAAAACTATCTAAGCGCATATGGCATTTAAGATGTGTGCTTCCACTGTACAAATTTACCTTCTTTTCCCTTTGTGCCAGTAAAAAGGAGATATCAACTTGAAGAAATAGGGCTGTGCTATCCCGCATTACTTTCAGCACAATCCGTAACAACATAAACTCAACACCATACAAGCAATCGTCACAATCAGCTCATGACACATTTCCGCAAATGAAGTGTAATCATAGTGACAGTAAAACCTGTAACTATCAGACTTACATGGTGGTGTGTGACAGTCGTTTTCCGGCAGGTATTTTCTGGTTGTGGAATTGGAGCAAAATACAGTGATACGGCTACATTATGTACGTACCCTCCTCTGCTCACAATGCGATGGCTATATTGTACATATGTAAATTTAGTTTTAAGTTCAAATGGCTCCAAGCACTACGGAACTTAACATCTGAGGTCATCAGTCCATTTAGACTTAGAACTACGTAAACCTAACTAACCTGAGGACATCACACACATCCATGCCCGAGGCAGGATTAAAACCTGCGACAGTAGCAGCAGCGCGGTTCCGGACTGAAGCGCCTAGAACCGCTCCCCCACAGCGGCCGGCTAGTTTTTAGTCCAAAATAATTTTGCTGCATAACAAAATTCGTACCTCTGCCGATATCGTTTCCATTACGGCAAATACACTATGTGATCGAAAGTATCCGGACACCCCCAAAAACACGTTTTTCATATTAGGTGCGTTGTGCTGCCAGGTACTCCAGCGACTTCAGTAGTAATTAAACAACGTGAGACAGCAGAATGGACGCTCCGCGGAAGTCACGGACATCGAAAGTGTTCTGTTGACTGAGTGTCATTTCTCTCGTACATCTGTGCGCGAGATTTCCACACTCTTAAACATCCCTAGGTACACTGTTTCCGATGAAATAGTGAAGTGGAAACGTGAAGGGACACGTACCGCACAAAATCGTACAGGCCGACCTAGTCTGTTGACTAACAGAGACCGCCGACATTCGAAGAGGGTCGTAATGTGTAATAGGCAGACATCTATCCAAACCATCACACAGGAAATCCCAATTGAATCAGGATCCACTGCAAGTACTATGACAGTGAGGAGGTGAGAAAACTTGGATTTTATGGTCGAGCGGCTGCTCATAAGCCACACTTCACAGCGGTAAATTCCAAACGACGCCTCGCTTGGTGTAACGAGCGTAAACATTGGACGATTGAACAGTGGGAAAACGTTGTGTGCAGTGACAAATCACGGTACACAATGTGGCGATCCGATGGAAGGGTGTGAGTATGGCGAATTCCGGTGAACGTCATCTGCCAGCGTACGTAGTTCCAACAGTAAAATACGGAGGCGGTAGTGTTACGGTGTGGTCGTGTTTTTAATGGAGGGGGCTTGCAACCCTTGTTGTTTTGCGTGGCATTATCACAGCACAGGCCTACATTGACGTTTTAACCACCTTCTTGCTTCCAACTGTAGAAGAGCAATTCGGGGATGGCGACTGCATCTTTCGACACGATCGAGCACCTTTCCCTAATGCATGGCCAGTGGCTGAGTGGTTGCACGACAATAACATCCCTGTAATGGACTGGCCTGCGCAGAGTCCTGAGCTGAATCCTACAGAATACCTTGGGGATGTCTTGGAACGTCGACCTCGTACCAGGCCCCACCGACCGACATCGATAACTCTCCTCAGTGCAGCACTCCGTGAAGAATGGGCTGCCATTCCCCAGGAAACCTCCCAGCACCTGATTGAACGTATGTCTGCAAGAGTGGAAACTGTCATCAAGGCGAAGGGTGAGCCAACACCATATTGAATTCAAACATTAACGATGAACGGCGCCACGAACTTGTAAGTCCTTTTCAGGCACGAGTCCGGTTTCTTTTGATCACATAGTGTACGTCTATTCCATATAACGTTTTTCCATCCTCCATCCTATCTAACAATGCCCAGATTATTTCAAGTGAAAAATCACAACAATGAAGTAGCTTCACCGGAGTGATTGCAATTCATGAGGAAAAGAGCGAAAGCACAGATTTGCGTCGCTGCGTCTCACTTAGGTGTAAGGAAGATTGTATTTCTAAGCGACAGTAATGATCTCTTTATATCTACAGAAGTTAAGTAAACATAAAAACTCTGCTCAGCTTAAAAAATTGTGCCGCAGAACTATTCGAACCACGTCTTCCACAGGTAAGGGGTATGGCCTACACCAACTAAGGTGAGCTATTTCACTCTGGCACAATAGCCAAAAGGATACTTCACTATTGCATAGTGCATAGTTAAATATTCATTTTGCAACCAATCTGCAGCTAAACCGCACTCATATATAGCTCCTTTTGGGCTTACTCGGTGGGTTAGTTGCGTGTACAGTACATTTAAAGTTCCACCACCCATTTATGGTGGAATTAATTACCATTAGTGGGACAACAAATTACGGAAGCTTCAGAGACTACTACGGCTTGGATTTATTTATTTATTTATTTATTTTGTACTTTACCTGAAATTTCAATGATATTTGTGCCCATTTTGGGAACTCCGTCCTCCAGCATGTGAAAATTTGCAAATTTATTTCCGTCTGCAAGAAGGTTGTTAAAGCACGTCGCAGCATAGCGTCAGTCAACTGAACGCCTGTTAATTTTGACAACAGCACGTAATTGCCTCCTAGTTCAGGGTTCGCGGTTACTGGTAGAGTGAAAATCTGTTGCTTCCTGTGCATACTTATGACAGATCTACCTTCGAATCTTTTATCATTTTACCATTATGAAGGTCGAGCAACTATGGAAAATTATGGTTGTTATTGTATAGTAAAGCAGCATACAGAAGTATTTTTATTTTCCTGTCATATATATTTCGCAATACTTACTTAAGGCTCTTTGTATGTTTCTTGAGACTAAAAAGCATGATAATTTCTATCCGTCTCCTATACACACTAATCAGCCAGATCATTATGACTGCTGCACACCGCGACGTTGGATGCCACCTGGTGGCGTTGCGGTCTCGTGATGCGGTAAACGGAGCAGACACGGACAGGGGATCACACTGGCAAAGATATGAGCTGCAAATAGCGAAAACCACTGAGATAAGCGGTATTTGACAAAAGACAGGTAATTATCACACAGAGACTGAACGAGTATCTCGAAAATAGCGAAGCTGGTCGAATGTTAACGTGCTACTGTCTTGAGTTTCTACGGAAAGAGATAGGACAGTGAAATTAATGGTAGGTGCTAAATGGTTGGACGTACACGACTCTTGACAGAACGGGGAAATTCAGGAATAGAGAAATACAAGTCGCTGAGGAATGAAATAAATACGAAATGCAGGAAAGATAAGGCGAAACTGTTGCATGAAAAATGTGAATAAATCGAAAAAGTAATGACTGTCAGAAGGACTGACTCAGCATATAGGAAAGTGAAAACAGCCTTCGGTGAACTTAATAACAAGGGTGGTGACAATAAGAACGCAATGAGAATTCCGCTGTTAAATGCAGACGACAGAGCGGATAGGAGGAAAGAGTACATTGAAGGCCTGTATTTGGGGGAAGATTTGCCCGATGTAATAGAAAAAGAGACAGGAGTGTTTTTAGAGGAGATAGGAGACCCAGTATTAAAATCAGACTTTAAGAGAGCTTTGGAGGATTTAAGACCAAATAAATGCATGCCACTTCATCAGATTTCTAAAATCATTGAGGGAAGTGGCCGGAAAACGACTTTTCACGTTGGTGTATAGAATTTGAGTCTAGCGACAAACCATCTTACTTTTGGAAAAATGTCATCCACAGCATTCGGAAGGCTGAAGAGCTGACTGTGCAGTAACTTCTTTGCTTACTAATTCTTCCTAACTAATCTCTTAAGCTTCAGCCTACTCTCCATCATTACTACATTGTGATATGAGCCTGTATCTGCTCCTGAGTACGCCTTAAATCCAGTGTGTGCTTTGGGAACCTCTGTCTGACCACGATGTAATGTAACTGAAATATTCCCGTATAACCTTGCCTTTTCCTTCTCCTCTTGTGGTACTTGAACAGAGTATTCGTTATTACTAGCTGAAATTTATTATTCTCCTCCCTCATCGCACAATCAGCTTAACAGCTAATGCGTCAAGAATAATATAAAGAATAATGGAAAGGAAAATTCAGGATATGTTAGATGACGACCATGTTGGCTTTAGGAAAGACAAAGGCAGCAGAGAGGCAATTCTGACGTTGCGATCGATAATGGAAGCAAGATTGAAGAAAAATCAAGACACGTTCATAAGATTTGTCGACCTGGAAAAAGAGTTCGACAGTTTAAAAAGATGCAAGGTGTTCGAAATCCTGAGCGAAACAGGGGTAAGCTACAGTCAGTAATAACAATATGTACAAGATTCAAGAGGTAATAATGTAGATTGGACGACCCAGAACGAAGTGCTGGGTTTAAGAAGGGTGTAAGAGAAGGATTCAATATTTCGCCCCTACTGTTCAATCCACACATCAAAGAACTAATGATGGAAATAAAAGAAAGGAGTGGAATTGAATTTCAAGGTGAAAGGCCATCAGTGATAAGATTCGCTGGTGAAACTACTATCCTGAGTGGAAGTGAAGAAGAATTACATGATCTGCTCAATGGAATGAACAGTCTAATGAGTGCAGAGTATGGACTGAGAGCAAATCGAAGACAGACGAAAGTAATGAGAAGTAGTACAATTGAGAAGAACGAGAAACTTATCAGGATTGAAGGTCATTAAGTAAATGAAGTTAAGAAATTCTACTACCTAGGTAACAAAATAACCAGTGACGCACGAGACAAGGACATCAAAAGGCCAAAAGAAGTAGTAGTATCAAAAATAACTTCAGGAAGAAATTTCTGAGAATGCACGTTTGGAGCACAGAATTGTGTGGTAGTGAAACATGGACTGTGAGAAAACCGGAACAGAAGAGAATCGAAGCATTTCAGATCTGCTGTTTCAGAAGAACGTTGAAAGTTAGGTACACAAATAAGGTAAGGAATGAGGAAGTTTTGTGCATAATCGGAGAGGAAAGGAATATTTGCAAAACACTGCCGAGAAGAAGGGACATAATGACAGAAAATCTGTTAGGACATCAGGAATTGTCTTCCATGGTACCAGAGGGATCTACAGACGCCAAAAACTGTAGAGGAGGATAGATATGGAATACACCCAGCAAATAATTGAGGACGTACGTTGCAAATGCTGCTCTGAGATGAAGAGGTTGGCACAAAAGAGGAAATCGTGGCGGGCCGCATGAAACCAATCAGAAAAAAAAGAACAGCACACGTATTTTTTTTTTCAAGAAATATATGTCGCGTGGAAACATTAATAAAGGGAAGAAGAAAGAACAAACATTTATCACCCCTGTGAATGTTATCGAAAAATGTTCGCGTAAGACAATGATGGCTTTGTGTGTTTTGCAGCACTTCCACATAACCTTGAAGTGAAGTGATTATGGTATAGGGAGAAACTAGTCATTCAAGAGGTCTGGGGTTATGTGCATACGTACTGGATGCAGGCATTTGTAGTGTCCTTACTGAGCTGTATTTTAGGTAATTTTACCTTTTCTTAGGTAGTTTTACATTTTCATGCTACAACTCAGTGTTTTTCATGAATGCTCTGATGATATAGTAATTAAATTTACACATATTCAATTATTATTCCAGGAAAACTGTGATGAATAAGTATTTAATTTGCTTTCTGTCTTCACGATCCGATATGTGTAAGTAGGTGAAGGGCTTATTTTTCTTTCATCTGGAAGGTTCTGCACAATCACTGAATTATTTTATTTAAGGTGAAACGACCACATAAAACTAGGTACAGGAATGGAAGTAGCTGGACTGAAATTCGTTGAAAAAAATCCAAAAGAAATCAATAGCTAGCCTATCTTCTTTTGACCGATTATTGAATAGTCTCTGAGGCATGTATCTGGTAGGATTAGTATCCTCCTGCTTTCGTTTAATCAGCGAGTGAACATCATGGAGATATTCATCAAAGTCTAGTACCGCAGTTTAATAGAAAGACTTGCTGAAAACTCGAAAAACCCATTCAAAAATCACTCAACTAATATGATATTTCGGCTGCATGAATCTTACGAATGGACAATAATACACATAAGAAGTTCGACAGTATTTAAGACAGTACTGTTTCCACAAACAGATGCCAAATAGAACGTGTTGTGTGGAAGGCATGAAAATCAGTGTTCAGAATACGACCGAGTCACACGCCACGAACAATGAAGTCGCTTGGGGACTACGAAAGATTTAACGCATGCACAGTCCAATGCTCTCTCGTGCGTACTGAATTCGTGGTGTTATTTCATCAATACTGGTTCTTACTGAAGTCTGTGAGCGTTATTCAATATATGATTCTTGACGGAAAAGAAAACCAACCATAATTTTTTGCGTTGTCCTTCAACAGTCGTTACGTGATTCGTATTGCTGTGCAAACAGAAATATTCCTCTGTTTAATTGTTGAGCAACGTTTGTTGTGTTAGACTCTTATGTTGTAGATCGTCTTTCGCTGTGTGAGCGTGAGCGCACGTTTGGGTGCGTGCGTGTGTGTGTGTCAAAGGATCCCCAATTCTCTGGCGATCCTTAGCGATCGTACTGACTATCAAGCCCACTCGAGCTGCGTATTTGTTTTCTTTACACGGAAACACGAGTCTTTTGAAAATGACGCGCAGCCGGCCGGCGAGCCCAGGGGGAATTCGCGGCACCGAACAGAAGCTCCGGCCCCAGCGGGTTTGCTCAGCAACTGCGCCTGCGTTCCATCAGCAGCAGCCACCGGAAACCTCCGTGCAATGCGGCATATATAATGCCAAGGGGCAACATGTGTCGACTGCGCTAGCGAACACGATTATGGCATATATTATGTAACATGAAGTCCGACCCGGTCTATCACTGCAGCAAATCAACACAATCCATTACATTACGCTAATCGGATTCCAATTGAAATTACACTGGTTGTCCGTTTATTTCCATAATGAGTTAATTTCTTTTTACGGCTGTTAGCAGGAGGTACGCATTTGTTTTCACGGCTAAGCACCCATAGAGAGAGCACTACATCTTCCTCTTGCGAGACTTATACAGTTAAGGAACTAAGCAAATATGTGAGATCTTCACGTCGGATTAGCGACAATTACAACATAAACACCTACCAGCTGGCTTAGAAGACGTGATACGCCCGATGGTAGTGCCTATTCTGAAAATCTATAATCTGGATCAGGATGACGTTAATAATAAGACACATGTATGTTTAATATTTTTGAAGTGTGACACATAAAATTCATTGTTTGTGAATTAGTGTTCTCTCTCTCTCTCTCTCTCTCTCTCTCTCTCTCTCTCTCTCTCTGCGTGCGTGTGTCGGTGAGGGCCGTTAGTCTTATAAAATGAGAACCTACTCCAAATTACCAATTCTCTAACACACGACGCAGGTAAGTGACTTGTGAACATACAAAAAGTTACAGTGTGGTTTTAGAGGAGTTAATTGAGTAGTTTTAATCAGAAATGTAATGTAAAGCCAGGAACTATTGACTGTATGTTCACAATTGCTAGCTTCTTCGGCGTTATGAGAATTTCACTGTACTCGTGCAAACTTCAGGCGCCTTTAGACGGGATAAACAGCAACACTTTTTCTATTTGACTGAAAGATCATAAGTGCACCGTTCCCTCACTGGTTCAGTGAAGGTTTTGTTGCCAGTAATATTCAGAGATGGTATCCTATCTGTCATGTGATGAACATTTTTCAGATGTTTCTGAAAATTTCGTCTGTTTACATTTATGCACAGCTGGCATCTGCCTGCCAAAAACTGTCCAACACACTCGAAACGACGAGGTGTTTTACATATAATGGCTACAGGTTGGCAACCAGCTCATCTGTAACGTTTATCGATGTCTCGTACAACAAACGCTTCCTCTCACCATGTTTACCACAGTAACTGGGGTAAACATGGTCTAAATGATCTCAGACACCAACGGCAAGCCGGCCGTTGTGGCCGGGCGGTTCTGGGCGCTTCAGTCTGGAACCACGCTACCGCTACGGTCGCAGGTTCGAATCGTGCCTCGGGCATGCGTGTGTGTGATGTCCTTAGGTTAGTTAGGTTTAAGTAGTTCTAAGTTCTAGGGGACTGATGACCTCAGATGTTAAGTCCCGTAGTGCTCAGAGCTACACCAAAGGCAAAATATAGTGGAACCATAATCGTCGGCTGACTCCTATAGGTACGATAATTTCTCCCTCCAAGCGTGTTAGCCAGATGATGCATCGCATTAAGACGGTCATGAACGCTACCGATCCACATAATTATGATAAAACTCTGTTGATGATGGAACACATAAGTTGTCTTAGAATTTTACAACTCCACGACATTATTGTGGCTGTTTAAAATGAAAATCACAACCTTGTTAGTAAACAAAACACTTTGGAAGTTAAGGATGTTTCTAATCTGGTGTAAATACCATTTGCAGAATTCCCCGAGCTGAGTAATGTCTTCGACTAATAGGTCCTGTACCCGTACATACTTCAACTAATGTATGCCCGTCTCGTGTAGGACGCTCCACAAATTGACGTTGGAGGTATTTAGCACCTCAGCTATTAAAGGTGGTGTCCTCAATTTGCTACAAAGCAACTTCCTGAAACTGAACAGTACACAAACAGCGAAGTGTACCAGTCCGATGTCCAGGGGATCATATTTCATGAAAGTGGCAATCAAGTCTGTGAAATGATTTGTAATGTCCTCCCTGTAAATCGTTTTGCAAACAGATGCCTTGCTGCTCAACTGTTGATTCATGCCTCCCCATAAATGACATGCCTGTCAGCTAACTCTGTTAGTGTGTAATAAGCCATCCAAGAACTTGTATACTTCTGTAAAAACTTTCATTTAAAAACATCATAAACAACACTAATATAATTGTGTATCGCTGGACGTGGGCAATGAATACAGTTTTGAAAACTACCCTTTCTAGCAGTAAGTTATAGTTATGTTGGAAATCACATTCCACTGTCAACGTGTTGCATACGCAGTGGTCAGAACAACTGTTTACATGACGAGGAAGACCTGCGTAAAATCCCTAAAAGAACTCTACTGGGGAAATGGTGCACTTGTAACGTTTGTGTCGTATAACGGAAGTGTTTCTTTTATCACCACTAATACCTCTACAAATTGGTATATGTAGATTTTTGCATCCTGTATTTAACAAAAGCGCTGAAGATTTTAGAGGCCGTCCGGCCGGAGTGGCTGTGCGGTTTTAGGCGCTACAGTCTGGAACCGAGCGACCGCTATGGTAGCAGGTTCAAATCCTGCCTCGGGAATGGATGTGTGTGATGCCCTTAGGTTAGTTAGGTTTAATTAGTTCTAAGTTCTAGGCGACTGATGACCTCAGAAGCTAAGTCGCATTATGCTCAGAGTCATTTGAACCATTTTTTAGAGGCCAGACTTCTGTGTTTAACCAGCAGTCAATCCCGTCGTTGGATTTCCGTGCTGTACCTTGACATTTTTGCCAGGGAAAGGGAAAAATCAAGATGAGAGCACGATTTGAACTTGGAATTTTCTCCAGTGCTCGTGATTCCAGTCTCTAGTAAAAGACCAGCATTAAATAAAAAGTCGTGTACACGTGTTCGTAAGCACTAACTCCCTTGAAAATAATATTTTTCCTAATAACATTGTCATTTAATAAAAGTCATAAATTGACAAGAGATACTCCTTACTTAGCTGAACATTTAATACGATTTTGATATACCGCGCCGGTAAAGTCAAGGAGTCTTCTTGTCGATGTTTGTATTGTAATCTGATACTGAAAATATATCATCTATTATCTGTATCTATATTGGGCGCGGAAATCTTTTTGAAAACTAATTAACAAATTCTTCCAATAGAAAATCGTACTTATAGCTCCTCATTTTTATTGTTTCTAATTTACTTAATTATCTATTTACCTTACCCTTGTAAAGTAACATAACAGTGCCGACATTCAACTGCTAAGATACCTAAAGAAGTGATTCACTGACTTCCTCGGTAGATGAACTGAATATAATTGTGTGGAGCAAATAGACCTGCTTACCCAACTTTTGAAGACGTCGATTATGTAGAAATTAATACTTCACTGGGAGCTGAAACCTTCCGTCTACTTTAGGGATTTTTCTTGTAGTAAGGTCTTACGGGGCCAAACTGCTGAGGTCATCGGTCCCTCCGTCTGCTTTAGGAATGCACTTCACTATTGCATTACGGAATGCAATTAACAATGATACATAAGTTATAAAAAATTCTTTGTCTTAAATAATTCATAGTCGGATTTAAATTACGCACCGTGTTTGGTGGCCACGTATGAGCACGGTACGAGCTAATCCAAAGAGTTAATGACGTGTATATGAGAGTAATGAAATGGAATAGGAATACCACTTAATATCGTATGAATTTACTGTGAAGAAAATGAAAGAAAAAGTAAATAATACTTGATTAGGTAAATGGAGCCTCTTACAGACCGATAAATCCACATTTTGCCACGTGGCTACTGATGACACAGCGTCTTCGTACGTCTGAAGTTCACGTTGACACGTTTCCCCAAGTGAAACTTAAAATTAAAAATCTACGTTGAATCATTTGTACATGTAGGTCAGAGTCTCCTTTCGTGTGCTGTATGAAGACTGCTACACTTCCGACAGAAGACACAAAGTGAACTCATCACTGCGGACGCCTGCTGATGCTGCAGCACGCTTTGGCACATGTACTCTGGTCGTTAGTAAATTAGTACACCAAAGCGTAATTATTCATATATCGTAGGTGAAAGGTACCAGTAGTCTCTTAGCTGCACAGTCAAGTGAGAGGAACCCGTAGAAAGATATAGTTACTAGGACCCCAGTTACGGTGGAGATACCCCTTTTGACAGATGTTTCACTGTAGCGTCACCTCAAACGAAATGTTACTTCTTTGGGAAGTTGCACGACTAAGCCAGTGTTTCCTCTGTCTGTATTTAAACCTCTATTGACGCATTATTGCTTGTTCACCTTAATACTTTAGCTGCAACTGGATCCGTGAATCACCGCATAGGGCGCAGCGGTTCTAACACGGGGCTCGATTTCGGAAGGACTTCGGTTCAAATCCCCAACCAGCCATCGGGATTTAGTTTTTCCCTGGTTTCTCTAAACCGATTAAAGCAAGTTGTGGGATGGATTCTCTTCACGTCTGACTTTGAGCGTCCTCTCATATGATATGGTAGTCGACGTGACGTTCTCTCCTAAATGCCAAGCGTCGTTAATTCGCATCATACCACAGAGACGCTAATATATAGGAGTTTAATTGTATTTGAGTGCCAGTGGCGGTAGGTGTTAGATTCTACAGAAGCTACCAACGCCTCTGACACGTGCTTCCGTCTATTGAGTGTTTCGGTTACTTCTAAAGTGACTTGAAGTTAGTGCTTTGTTAAAGACAAATATACGAGAAGTTATCGTCATTTTTGGAGCATTATAGCTAAATATTGATGTAAATTCCGTTCTTAAAATTATTTGTTTGTTCTATAGTATCTGTGAAGGATGATAATAACATTTGATGTAATAAACGAGATGCGCGTATAGTTGAAGTGAGATCATTAGGCGTCTGTGTACGAATCGAGTGAAGTGAAAGCAAATATTTCCATTGATTTCTAGCAATAGAACACTTTAATCACCTATTGCGTTTATTATTTACGTATATATAATTTATTTTATTAATTTTAGCCGTGCGGGACTAGCCGAGCGGTCTCAGGTACTGCAGTCATGGACTGTGCGGCTGGTCCCGGCGGGGGTTCGAGTCCTCCCTCGGGCATGGGTGTGTGTGTTTGTCCTTAGGATAATTTAGGTTAAGTAGTGTGTAAGCTTATGGACTGATGATCATAGCAGTTAAGTCCCATAAAATTTCACACACATTTGAACATTTTTTTATTATTTTTCCAATAATTCATACGAACATTCGACCTCAACACTCCTGTAACTGAACACATTTAAGTTCTATTAGAATGTGGAAATTCTAATAAAGCATTTATTCTATTAGTGATGGACACACGCTGGATGACCTCAAAATGATTTCCGTCGTAGTAGTGGACACTTGATGTGTGATGTATCGTCAATGTTGTGAACAGTATGCCAGGGAGGATTAGGTTTCAGTGCAAGAGGTGGAGCAAAACGGTATGTAACGATATACAGCAACAGATTTTGATTTCCGCTTCGAAAAGACTGCCTTTACTGTAGTTATTGTTTTGTTTCTGTTCCTCAATAAAGTAAGTGGTTCTAGTTTCGTAGAGCGTTCATTATCTGCCACTCTTGAATCAAAGCTCTCATACTTTTGGAGATATCTAGGTCGCACATGTTTTAGCAGTTTCATTAGCCTCTGCCACGGAGTGTCGAATAAATTATTCCTAGTATGCAGTACAGTTCTATAGCTACGGCTTACACACTGTTACAAAACACCACCGTGCCATTATCAGAACCTGGTAAAGTTATCATTCTGTTTACAAATTAACGTTAATGGATTAAATGCTTGCAGTTTAAGGGCGTAAATAACCTAGCACTCCGCTATAGCTTCCACGTGTCACCTGCGTACCTTAAAACTCGTTAAATTCACGTTAGAGGTTGCTGTGACTTACTTCAGCAGTATAATTGAGGGTTGTGGGTAGTCTTCAGCTGTCGGGTAATGATCTTCCATGAGGCAGCTAGTTTTCTCTTTGATTAACGGTTAATGTCCCATCGATACTGTATTGACCAATGACATTTGATGTAGACGAGGAGACAGAAGTCGTTCATGACTGTAATAAGGAGCATTCTTACAGTTTTACTTGGCACATTAATGACTCTTCTGATACATTTGGCTGAATAATATCCCTTATGAGATTTTGGTCTGGCGCTCTGCACGAAACCCATTTTGGTCACTAGCATTTTCTTCATTGTTATCTCGGTCCAAATTTGTTTGACTGAAAAAGAGCCGTAGTTGGTGTGCATTTATTATACCGTCAAGCATTTCGAGGACCAATCTTTTTAATTTCTTCGCTTTCGTCTATTCTTGAATTGTCATGCTAAGGAATCTTTGTTTGGCTTCCTTTAGAGCACAGAACTGATTACTAAATTGCCCGAAAGACCTCTGAAGAGTCAAACAATCTTGACTGAAAAACAAGTATTATTATTTTATATTTTGCCAATAACTCGGCAACAGGCATCTTCAGATTGGTTGCCACTACAGGTGTTACACTTCATAGGCTGCCTACCATGCAAAAGTCCTAGCAGGCAGACACCATTTTCAGAATTTTAAGAATATTGTGTGGTGCTCAGATATAAAACAGTGTTGAGTACACGAAAAGTCACGTTTAAAATACATAAAAGACCTCACTGGGTAGCTGCCGTTATCGAGTTTAAACAATTCGTGCAATTCCATTGTAGAATATATTGCACAGTGAAAAAGACACAAAGAATTGTATCAGGCCTACAGAAATGCATCACAAAAAAAAACATGTAAGAAACTCCGGTGTACATGTTCTGCCCATGCAAATAATATCGGGTATTTGATTATAAAGGATGTATAACTAGCGTGTTACGCTCAGTCATAAGCGACAATCTACTCAATTCCCGCCTTTGACTGGCGCAGCGCTCAAACTAACAGCCCCAACTATCGAAACGTGATCATGACGTAAAAACTGCCCGCTAAATATTTTTCAGTATCGTCACATAATTTCTACGTAACTTGATATCAGACAGACCTATAATCCTGTCTACAGTCCATTAATAATCAGTTCCGTTTACCTGCACAAGTTTCACGAGTTGCTAAATTTACAACAGTTGTTCAAAGTTACGTACTCCAGCGTCAATGCAGACGTGGCATCACCGCAAAACGCTTTGCGTAGCTATTCAACTAGACCTGGCGTCCTGTAAATAGAGCCGCAGGTAAGGAAAATTCTTGCCAGGATATGCAATCCAGTTTCGTTAGGTGTCTCGTGATGGTGAAGGAGCTGACCACTAAACAGGACCTCGTCTGGCTGATCCGTGGCGCCACTTAGTTAACAGACTGTTCTGTCTGGCGCCACTGGCTCAGGTGTAGTATAGACTATCCCTCTCGCAGTACCATTAGCAATATCCTTGAGGAAGAGTTGGTATCTGTGGGTTGTGTCCTTAGAAGGTCTTCGCTTGCCGATAGGCTGCTAGGGTTCGCAGGCCCGAGAGGGAAGTACGAAGTTAGGGGATTAGCTGTAGCGTTGCGACAAGAGGTGGTCACGAGGTCCGAGCGGCAGAAGCCACGGGCTGCGGAAGGAGGGCCTGCGCAGAGCGAAGATACCGGAATACTTCACCGGGGTCGGCGTCAACTACAAGTAGCAGGCCGACATCCCGGCAGTTGGTTGGCAACATTAGCGTCGGACGACAGCTCGTGGCCTGGCTGCCCTCTTCTACCTGGCTTTCATCGGCACCACGCAGTAACCGCTGCTACGCACCGTGGATCTATGGAACTGCTCGCTGATAAAGGCGAATAACATTCTGTAATCGTTGTGGTGATTTGTTTCATTGTCTACCTGCCCTCCTCATTATTTTCTGGTCGGCTCTTTGGTCGTGAATATAGGCAGTAGTATTGTACTAAGACACTAGTTGTCGTTTGAAAATTTGTCCCGCTGTTATATTGCCTTTCCTTTCTGGTTTGTACCCGATCATTAGTGTTCTAATTAATCAGCTCTTGGTCATAAATACAGCCGCATCAATTGTACTAAGTCACAGGTTGCCATTAAACAAAAGAGAGGCTTTGTGGTTAGATTTAGTTGTTAACCGGTTGAATTCTTTGATTGTAATTGCGTTTCTCAGTTATTAGTTATAATATGAACAACCTTTTACTAAGCTGTTCGATTCCGTGTTTGAAAGATCGGGTCATTATTGGTGTATTTTCGCTGGATCTTGTGGTTCCGTCGAGTGAGTTCTTTTGTAATAAGTGTTCACAAATGATGTTTTAAGACGTTCCTTCAGAGTGGTCTTAATAACTGACAATCAGTTTAACCTTGAAAATATTAACAGCCAACTGTCACCAGGGGTTTTGTCCATTGCCAGAAGGGATGGGTTAGGGTCTAGTCGCACCTTGGTTGCCGACTGAAATGAAGAGGTTGCTTGCTTTGAAGTAAGCCTTATAATCGTCATATTGTTTTCTAATCTGTTGAACCTTTAAGCACAGGTGGGCATCTTAAGCCTGAACCTTCCGACTTACAGCTTACAAATGAAAAGTTAAGTCATTGTTTTGAGTAACTGAATCACTCTTGTCATCAATAGTGTTTATATAGTTTTCATGTACTGCAGAAGGGCATTTAATAAGACAAACTGTGTCCAGTGCGGTAGTAACGACTGCTGTTTCCCCCGATAACGGGCGGGCTGCAGGTCCGGCCGTCTTGTAATCACTGTCATATTTTTTGCTGTTTTGCAATACAGCCCTTCAGATTCCTTTTGCAAAGATTAAAAGCTTATTCAGGTTAAGGTTTAAGGTCAAAAGAATTTTGCAAATTTGTTCATTTTGTTAAAGAAAATTGTATGGTTAAATGCTTCAATTATCTGTAAAATACAGTGTACATATTGTTAAATAAACAGGTTGTGTGAAAAGAAAGTTATATTGGTGGGTCATGCCTTCCACATTTTAATTAATTCCAGTAAGTACCACTTATCACTGGCTAACCATTTTCCTGGTAATATCTGATCGAAGTGTTTACTTACCTTCAATCAAGAGTCATGTGGATCCCCATCATGATAGAACCATATCCGTTGACGAATACCAAATTGGGATATGTTCTGGGGACGTGGGTAGTTTGTCTCTGATAAACACTATATAAGCTGGTGCATTTAAGCGGTGAGGAGGAAAAACGGTCTTCGTACGTAAACACAGATCTGTGGTGAGCGGTCTTTACAAATGTAGCGTGGGGCTCCCTGTCCGCCCGAACTTCGCTATTGGGATTATTTAGCGTTCTTTCTCTGTTGAAGCAGGCTTCATCGGTGGAAAGTACATACACAGTGAGGATTGATTATAAGGCACTATCCGAACCATTAACTGAACCCAGGACCTCCGCAGTCAGCGAGAGTCAAAGCATGCACTTTCATTGGATGATTTGGGGGTAGCTGCATTTCATGTAACACTCGCCTCGCAGCTCTCTGCAAAACATTTATTTCATCTGCTACTGACTGAGTGGTGACTGCAGGCACCTCACCCGCTCGAACAAGCACTGCATCTTCTAAGTCAGGAGTAGGTGTAGTTCGTTCTCCTCTTCGGTGGTTGTGTTGTGGTATAAGTTTCAAATGATTCGCGTAATCGCTGGACAGTCGTGGAAACATGGTATCAGCAGGATGTCTTCCACGCGGATATTTGGTCGTGTACAACATTTCCATTTCTCTGCTTTTTCCATTTGCTTCTTCATACACGAAAATCATGTGTCGAATCTCCGTCACCGGGTAAACTTCCGTCTGCTGAAGGCTGATCGACGTTAGTACTTCACCTGCAAACGCAGACTGCAGCCTACTACAGTAACTGTACACCAGGATTACTCATGTCAGTACACAGTACGCCATTTGCATTGGATTAGCTGAGTTATTATCTTAACCTCTACATTTATGTGCTCGTCAGGACTGCCTACCCTAAAATACTAGAAACACAACTACCGCTATGTTAATAAAATATTATCGGGTTTCAAGCCGCGTCAAGTGGTTAACTGCCCACGAGCTTTCGGCGGAGATCTGCTCTGCCATTGTCAAGTCGTTGACTGCCGTCAGAATGGCGCTGCCGTGCTTATATAGGTGCGCTGGTGCCTAATCCCACGCCATATTCGGTAACATTTTGGTTGCGCGACTGCCGGGCCCGCTTCAGTTTCCTGGTCACAGGATCACAGGCCGTACTCAGCTGCAATCTAGCATCCTTACTCAGGGTTGTGTCCGATTTTTTGATCTCTATTGCCTCGTGTATTACGCTATTCCAGAAGACGTTGATCCGTTTAATAACAGAAGTATTGTCGAACGCAATTAGGTGTCAGTTTCCCAGTGCATGCTACAACTGATTTTTCTGGGTAGCGTAGGCGGAAACACCTTTCATGTTGTATGCGACGCTGTTCAATAGTGTGGACAGCGACATACTACCGCCCACACCCATGCGCTATTTTGTGTATTCCCGGTGTTCTGAGGCTTACTTTGCCTTTCACGTGGTTACATTAGTTGCCGAATCTTTGCTGGTGGCCTGAAGACTGTACCGATTTCGTTTCTTCAGGAAACGGCTAATATTCCCTGATACTGAGACACAAAACAGTGAACACACAATTTTCTTCGTGTCTTCTTCGGAGGTTTTCAGTTGTCGCGACTTAGCAGGAACCGCTTGCAACATTTGTCTGTTGTTGTAACAGTTTTCTCTGAAAATTTTACGTAGTGGCTCAGTTTCCCCGGCAGGTTTTCGGCGTCCAAGACGGTGGCAACTCGATATACCAAGGTCCTCAGAACAGATCGTTTCTGTGCTGGGTGGCGTGCAGATACCGATCCGTTGGATTGGCTTGTGGTAAACCATTGGGTTTGTGGCAGACAAGGACATCCAGAAATGCCAAGGAACCGACCTTCTCTACTTCCATCTTGAACAATACGTGATCGTGAATATTTTTGATATGTTATGACGTAACGAGAACAACAGCTAGGCTTTGCAGGAGCCGTGTCCAAGGCGAGTCCTTAAAATGTTACATCAAGAGGTTCGCTACAACTGGAGATAACGGGCCGCCATGACGACGCTGTCCGTCTGGCTGAAATATTCTCCACCATACAAAAAATCCGATGCCATCAGGTACGTTCAAATAAATCCACGGTGTCGTCGAAGAGCCGGGCAGCAAGTCTACAGAGTGTGTGGTGGGCACACACGTGAATAGGGAAACCACATCAAAACTGACCGTAATACCACCTTCACCAAGGCGTTGTGTTTAATTCGATCGATGAAGTCCACCGTGTTCTTGCGCACAGTGTCCAACGTCGATAGGATGCTGGACAAATGCTTTGCAGGTCTGTTTGTCGTTGATCCTATGGTGCTCACTATTGGTCTTAAAGGTGTATTCTTCGTGTGCATCTTTGGCAGACTGTGGAACGTTAATGGTCTGAGTTCCCGAGGGAGGAGATTCTTCACAACACATCCTTCCAGTGAAGCTCAGAGGTCTTATTCAGTATTCTGGATGCTGGGTCCCGAAGTAGTTTTTAGAATGTATCTTGCTCCAGCATCCGTCACGTTCTCGCGTCATAGTCGACAGGTTCCATTAGGACGGCAGCATTGCCCATGTCAGGTGGCAGAACCAAGGTGAAAGGATAGTTGCGCAAGAAAGCCATCGCTTTTTGGTGCTGGCGGCTTTGATTTTAAAAGAATGTGGCTAGTTGCTCTTTGAATTTCTTCTGCAGTTCTACTGTCTCACTGTGAAACTTAAGAACTGCTTGTTCAAGACCACTTAATATGTCAGCGAAAGGGATACTTCTTGGTGAAGGAGCAAAGTGCTGAGGTGGCACCCGTGGCGAAGTTTCTTACTGTCATGTTGATCACGGTGCCTTCCTAAGTTTTTCAATTTGCCCCATGTTGTTGTAGTGAAAGCCGCAGCAGGGAAAAACTGGCACGGCGAAATACTCTTCTGGTCACTGCAGTGTCGATGTGATGGATAATGATGGCAAATCGTGGGATCTACTCATCACGGCAGCGTATTAGGGAGAGTTTCGAGCTCAGTAACCTGGGCATCTTAACGCGCTGCTTCCCCAGACATTTGATGCTGCGCCACGTCTCCTACCCGTAGAGGTGCGTTATGTGCTAAAGAATGCTTTCGGGGCTATACTCATTTATCCATTAATGAAATATGCTCGGGTTTTAAGCTGCTGTAGTGTCTTAGTAGAAAATAATACTATTTTTGGTTAATTAGTTAGTGTCTTTTGGATGGAGAGATTCTTACTGTTATGGACACTAAATGTTTTTGAAGTGCTGTGCGTTATAAAGGGTTAAAGGCTGTAGAATCTACAAGATCAGAAAGTTTAATAGTTCATCTGTAAATGCGAAAGTAATTGAGTGGGATTTTGATGGTAAGAAGTGGCAAAAATACGGAGTCAGCCATAGTAGAGTTTACAAAAGCTGTACTTGATGCTCTTGACAAAGATGAGTGTGTCACAGGCATATCTTTGGATCTTTCTAAGACCTTTGATACAGTCGACCACAAGACTATGTTAAATAAATTAGAAGCATTAGGAATAAGAGGGGTAGCTGGTGGCTGGTTTCGATCATACCTAGGAGATAGGGTACAAAGAGCAGAGATAACACATACTTCAAATAGATCCAAACATCAGAACGAAAATACATTAATATAAGTGTTCCACAAGGTAGCATATTAGGACTAATACTATTCCTGATATACATCGATGAGTTTCCCAGTAGTGTTACTCATGGTGAAAAAATGCTCTTCGCTGATGACATCAATATTATAGTCACTGAGAAAACAAGAGAACTCCTTGCAGAGAAAGCAAACGAAACTCTCAAGGACGTTTACGATTGGTCAATAAGCAATAAAGTAAAATTGAACATAAGGAAAACTAATGCCATGAATTTCAGTTTGAAGAGGGAAAATGACTATGTTAAATTAAAAGTAGATGGTGGCTCTACAGACTGTATAACAAATGCAAAATTTCTACGAATGAATATTGATTCCCAACTGAAATGGTGTGAACACACAAAGATACTTTCGAACAGAATGTCATCAGCATGTTATGCCCTTAGAATCCTATCATCAGTGTGTATAATGTAGTGTCTTGTAGTTACATATTATTCAGATGTACACTCAATTCGTATCTATGGCATTCTTTTTTGGGGAACAAATGTACAAAATATGAACACAAATTTCAAAGTCCAGAAAAGAGCCATAAGAATGATAACCAAAAATACTAGTCGAGCTCATTGTAAAGATCTGTTCAAAACACTGGGGATTTTAACCGCTCCGTATGAATACATTTACCAGTCAGTTGCACACATCAAAAATAACGTTGGTAATTACTGCACAAACAGCTCTGTTCATGACGATGGAACAACAGTTAGACTCAGCTTACATTTACCAAGAAAAAAATAAACATAAAACTCAAAAAAGCATTTTCTACCAAGAAATAAAACTGTACAATAAATTACCAGAAGGGATTAAAGAAATAGCAAAAATACACTTATTTAAAAAGGCAGCTAAAAGGTACCCATTATGTAACACCTTTTATATATTGAAGGATTACTTAGACAAAACAGAATAGGGGTTAGGTTAAAAAAAGTTACACAAATAAATAATAATAATAATTGTTAAACATCCCACATTCCACATAACAGCTTCATACTATGTTTCTTTCCATCTATTTTCCATTTCTAGAAAAACTTACCACCAAGTTATGCATAGCATAGTACTAACACCTCCCCCTCTTTCTGAGCTCAACATCTCATTCATTGTAGAGGGATGCTGACTCAGTTTTTCAGGATAGCAAATCGGTACAGAAAATGTCCCAGAGATCACCAGTGTGTGTGTGTTTTTGTGTGTGTGTGTGTGTGTGTGTGTGTGTGTGTGTGTGTGTGTGTGTGAAGTGTTATGGAAAAATATGTGTATGGTGTGTGCAGTGACTGGCAGTAGTGAGATATGAGTGAACAGTGTGGCATTACATTATGTAATAAGGTATTTGTAAAATAAGTATTGTGTACCAGGATATATCTAATTATTGTTTCTAACTTGAATTCTGTAAGAGTATGCATAAGCAAATTAATTTATTTTAAATTGGTTTAAACTTGTAAATGCTTTGACGTGTCCTACAACCTTGTAAAGAGAGGTCTATGGATGAATAAAGCTACTACTACTACTACTAATACTACTACTACTTTTGCATTACACATAGGCCACAAAAATAATGTCTGTAAACTTTTGTACTAAGTATTTTGTATATAGAAAGTAACTGTAGCTTAAGTGTTTAAAGTATTCCGGTACAAGTGAAAATAATTTAGTCTGTCTATGCAAGATAATCAATCTCGTGCCTGTGCCTATGTGCGCATAAACTATTAATTAGAAAACACACACAGTTTCAGTATCGCAAAATATCCTCATTAAATTAGTAATGTTGTTATGGTTCAACGTGTTTCACTATTATTCCAGCGTAAACTGACAATTCATTATTTTAACTTAAGCATCAAGCCAAGCCTTTATCGATTCTGGACTTTCTACTTACACCAGTTCTATAACTTTCGTGGAAAAGCATTGTTCATGCTCAAATCTCAGAACTCCTGTGCGCTTTAGGTTGCTGTACTTCATAAATAATCGCTGAAAATTAAAATTTTCGCATAAATGCGGACAACAAGAGGACCAGCGATGTTCATCTCTGCCGCAGAGTGTGCTAAAACTGCTGAAAACTCAATAATGTGGCAAAGGGGAATTACATTTCTATAAATGAAAACATGTAACCACAATTATTGTTAAATCTCTCCTTCAGAAAAACTCAAATTTAGCCGAATAGCACACTGAGTACAGCAGTTCGCTATTACTCAGATCGACTATATAGGATCAATAGCAAGCGAACAAAGCGAACAGACAATAGGAAGAGAGCAAAACGAACAGAAGCCAGAGCAATAATCTTATCGCACGATTATGTATGTTAAAAGATAGCAACCAGAGATTACATCTTGGTTTGATCTATACATATCCTTGTCATAGTCTTTAGTAAATCATAAATGAAATACACTCCTGGAAATGGAAAAAAAGAACACATTGACACCGGTGTGTCAGACCCACCATACTTGCTCCGGACACTGCGAGAGGGCTGTACAAGCAATGATCACACGAACGGCACAGCGGACACACCAGGAACCGCGGTGTTGGCCGTCGAATGGCGCTAGCTGCGCAGCATTTGTGCACCGCCGCCGTCAGTGTCAGCCAGTTTGCCGTGGCATACGGAGCTCCATCGCAGTCTTTAACACTGGTAGCATGCCGCGACAGCGTGGACGTGAACCGTATGTGCAGTTGACGGACTTTGAGCGAGGGCGTATAGTGGGCATGCGGGAGGCCGGGTGGACGTTCCGCCGAATTGCTGAACACGTGGGGCGTGAGGTCTCCACAGTACATCGATGTTGTCGCCAGTGGTCGGCGGAAGGTGCACGTGCCCGTCGACCTGGGACCGGACCGCAGCGACGCACGGATGCACGCCAAGACCGTAGGATCCTACGCAGTGCCGTAGGGGACCGCACCGCCACTTCCCAGCAAATTAGGGACACTGTTGCTCCTGGGGTATCGGCGAGGACCATTCGCAACCGTCTCCATGAAGCTGGGCTACGGTCCCACACACCGTTAGGCCGTCTTCCGCTCACGCCCCAACATCGTGCAGCCCGCCTCCAGTGGTGTCGCGACAGGCGTGAATGGAGGGACGAATGGAGACGTGTCGTCTTCAGCGATGAGAGTCGCTTCTGCCTTGGTGCCAATGATGGTCGTATGCGTGTTTGGCGCCGTGCAGGTGCGCGCCACAATCAGGACTGCATACGACCGAGGCACACAGGGCCAACACCCGGCATCATGGTGTGGGGAGCGATCTCCTACACTGGCCGTACACCACTGGTGATCGTCGAGGGGACACTGAATAGTGCACGGTACATCCAAACCGTCATCGAACCCATCGTTCTACCATTCCTAGACCGGCAAGGGAACTTGCTGTTCCAACAGGACAATGCACGTCCGCATGTATCCCGTGCCACCCAACGTGCTCTAGAAGGTGTAAGTCAACTACCCTGGCCAGCAAGATCTACGGATCTGTCCCCCATTGAGCATGTTTGGGACTGGATGAAGCGTCGTCTCACGCGGTCTGCACGTCCAGCACGAACGCTGGTCCAACTGAGGCGCCAGGTGGAAATGGCATGGCAAGCCGTTCCACAGGACTACATCCAGCATCTCTACGATCGTCTCCATGGGAGAATAGCAGCCTGCATTGCTGCGAAAGGTGGATATACACTGTACTAGTGCCGACATTGTGCATGCTCTGTTGGCTGTGTCTATGTGCCTGTGGTTCTGTCAGTGTGATCATGTGATATATCTGACCCCAGGAATGTGTCAATAAAGTTTCCCCTTCCTGGGACGATGAATTCACGGTGTTCTTATTTCAATTTCCAGGAGTGTATTTAGTAAATGTATGAAGGCACAGATTTCATCACTATTTCTAATATCTGAATAATATTTCATTTTAATAAAAACCCATATCGTTTGTATATTGTATATTTAGTTCTCAAAAGTATCCATGGGGACGCTATACTGTGTCAAGTGGTTAACTGCCCACGAGCTTTCGCCAGAGAACTCCTCTGCTACTGTCAAGTGGTTGACTGACATATGAATGCCGCTGCCGTGTTTATATAGCCGCGCCGCCGTCGTGACGTCACTGGTGCCTGGTTCTGCGTCATATATAGCAATGTTTTGGTTGCGCGACCGGAGTAATCGGCTGCAGTCCACCGTCTTTATTGAGGATGGTGTCCGACATTTTGATCTCTATTGCTTCATGTATTACGATATCCCAGAAGGCGTTGGTCAGTTTAATAACAGGAGTATCGTCAAATGCAGTTCTGTGTCCTTTCTCAGTGCATGCTCCATTACAGCTGACAGCGTAGGCGCAAACACCTTCCATTTTCTATACAAAGCTGTTCAGTAATACGGACAGGCTGACCAACATAAAACTGCCCTCAACCACACGGTACTTTGTATATTCCTGGTGTTTTGAGGCCTACATCGTCATTTACGAGGTTACATTAGTTACGGAATCTTTGCTGGTGACCTGAAGACAATACCAATTTTACGTTTCCTTAGCAACCGATCAATCTTCCCTGATATTGAGCCACAAAACAGTAAAATCGCAATTTTCTTCGTGGCTTCTTCGGAGGTGTTCTGCTTTTGCGGCTTAGCAGAAACCGCTTGCGAAATTGTACATATATCCCACTGTCAGAGGTATCAGAACGACTTTCGCTTGTTATTTACGACACGGTCGTTTGCGAACCAGAGTTCCCTACCTCAAATTGATACATATACACCACTCCATCATCCATGAACGTTTTTAAGATCATCAGAGAATCACCCTCAGTTTGACTGAGTACCTATCCGGATTATAAAATGTTGCTACCAGAAGTACGAGCTCTGTGTATTAGATTTCGTTTCGTGCATACCCCCAAATCACCTACACCTTAATCATGTCATCCTCTTATTTCATTAAATACGCAGAATTAGTAAAATTTCCATATTTAGTATCCTTCCAGGTGGTGCAACTTTGACGGCCAGCAGAGGGCTAGTGGGTAATTCTGTCTTTTCATAATTAATGTTGAAAAACAAACGTTTGTCCACTTGTGATGACCAATTAAGCTCAAAGTAGGCTTATGACAAGCAAATATTAGTGGAACAAAATGCCCTTTCTTTGCTTTTCAAACTTAATATGGCATTTGTTTGTTGTAATTTATTTTGTGCCCTATTAGCCGTTTTTCTTTCATGTACTCCCCCTCTGTCTGTACAAATCCGATCGAGGTTGGTTTGCCTTTAGAAATGCGGCGCTCAGTAATAATTTCAACGACTGGTAATTCGGCTCTCAACATGTCGCAAGCAAAAATAATCGAGCTGTCGATCTGAAATCGGGTTTCAGCTTCCGACACTACTGTATTTTCACACCTGTTACCACAACTGAGTTGGCTGTTGCTGATTTGTCATAATGTTTCAACAACAAGGCATTTATTTATTATTAGTTTATCAGAAAAAAATCTCGACTTCGCCATTGTAAGGTACTAAGCAATATTTAACGTAAATTCCACAAGAAGTTACTTCCTTTTATACTTTCGTGATACGTTACATAATATTCAGTGTATACTACCATCTCTTGAATTTTATACACACCTATATCATCTGAATCAGTGGGCACGTTTCTTATGCAATAGCTGCCATATGACACGGAGTCGTTTCTTTCTTTCTCTATTGTCTTATACGTAGAAGAAGTTATTCCAATCTTTTTGGCTATAGATAATCTTAGGCAAACTTTAAGTACACGCAGTAAGTATACTTGTGCCTCAAATGGTTCGTGGTATTTAGAGTTTTACCAAAGGAATTTCTGGCAATATCACACATATTCGCAACAGCTACTGAGATGGTTTTCAGTTAAAGCTTAACGGAATAATTCGTGTGAAAACTAAATTATATCCAGACTGAGTGTCTGTGTCTTCCACAATATATGAGTGTTGTCTTGTGTTTCGAAGAACAAACTCAAAATTATGAACTCTGTCTTAAAAACATTTTCATAACAAATTCCCACAAATTTGTCATGTTATTTAGTTCTGAGATTTTAACCGAAAGCTTATTTTTTTAGGGCACACGGGGTACTATTAGGCGTATACACGACAGGTGGACGTCTCTCTACCATTTTTGTTCTCTCACAAAGCTATTCGGCGGAGGAAGCCTGCACCAGGTCTCGCAACCTGAAGAGATCTCGTTGTAGATATTACGAAACTGGCGTCGCTTATGGTTATTGGACCTCTCCCTAGAGTAGGGGTTGCCCTTGGGTACAGCTGGCCAATTACGCGTGGGGGTGAGTTAATTGTTATTCGAGGGCGATACTTGACCCGCCCTGGAAAGAAAGCCTTGCTCCAGGAACGCCAGCAACGATGCACAACAGTAGCACACCGACCGCGCAGCTACGCTTGCCGACGACACAGCCGTCTTTTGCATCCAAATCGCTATCACTTTGGAGTGTCCTGGGCGTAATCAAACTACTGAAATTCTATCGACATGTGATACAGAACTCAAGCGATGTCTTGCTTCCTCTATAGGTGTTAGCTTATTGAACTATTTGAGCAACAAGTGCAGCATCAAAACGTAAGAGCAATTCATGGAGATGAATATAGCGAAATGTTCGTATATATATATATATATATATATATATATATATATATATATATATATATATATAAAAATCCTGTAATGGAGAACTTTCATGATGGTAAACTAATCGTTAAAAATGTAGCTAAGCTGTTCTCTCTGGAAAAGGAGACTCACTTTACAACAATTTTGATAGGTACACTACTACCTCTTGGGATTTCAGAGGGAAACATAGACATTAAAAAGGTACTGTTAAAAGATTTAAAGCTGACGTGGGCATCGGAAAGAAATTCTCTGAGTAGGTGCCTCAATAAATTCAGTAAGTAGAAAACAATGGGTACCAGATAGTGAAGTCAAACCTGTCATCTAACACTAAGGCAGAGAAAAGAAGAAATATTCACATCGAGAGTAGAAAGAAAACGTGGAAAACATACAAAAAAGTCACTGGAAACTGTATAATAAGGTCTAAATAATGTCTAAATTTAAAAATGTAGCTATAACGATCGTAGTTCGTCACAGATGATTCTCCTAACTGAGGAAGGAAGATTACCTCCTTAATAGTGGAATAAATTTCTACTTGAAAGTTACGAGTAATGAAGTCTTATGGAGTATGTAAGATCATATCTGACATACGTTATACCTGTTAGGTATTATTGGGTATGTCACATATTTGAGACATCGGGCATTTGAAGAATTGAACACTTATAACATTTCATTTAGTGAAAGATTTTTATTTAATATTATGACAACACATTGATGTAACTGATATTATTAAAAACGAAAAATACATGATGTCAAGTTTTAAATAATTACATGTATCCTTATTCGTAAAATTTTCGAAACACCTTAATCTCTTGCTTACACGCATATGGACGTTATACTTTTTATACATGAATACTGTCCGTCATTCACTATTTGATTTTTTGCCTCTTTCCCTTGTGTCTTGTACTGCATTGTATTGTATTGAACTGGGGATCTAGAAACGACGGAGCGGCGTCGTCCCCGCCATAGCCTCAGTGATACACAATCCCACAACAGGCTACAACAGTCCACTCACTCCTCTGCCGCTCCACGCCGAACCCAGGGTTATTGGGCGGTTCGGCCCCCAGTGGACCACCCCATCACCCCCCCTCCCCCCTCCCCCCCCCAACTGCCACCAGCAAGCGTCTCATGCCAGACAAGTGCAACCCCGACGTTTGCGTGCTAGAGTAATTATGGTGTACGCGTACGTGGAGAAAGTGTTTGCATAGCAATCGCCGTCAAAGTGTAACTGAGGCGGAATAAGGGGAACCAGCCTGCATTCGCCGAGGCAGAGGGAAAACGGCCTTAAAAACCATCAACAGACTGGCCGACACACCGGACCTCGACACTAATCCGCCTGGATGGTTCGTCCCGGGGACCAGCACGCCTTCCCGCACGGAAAGCAGTGCGTTAGACCGCATGGCTAACCGGGCGGGCACCCTTGTGTCTTAGTCTGAGGTGAATAATATATATTGCATTGACTGACTGCCCTGTCGGTTCTTGGTGGAATGTTATGTACATTATGAATAAAACACACGCAAAATGGGTGTAATATTCTACAATACTGTCGAATATTAAACCAGTGTTGTGGATGTTACGGAACCGACTGGTTTTGTGGGACCATGATCCATCTTGCGTAGTAGTTGTGCAGCTACACTGGCTGAAGGTGCATATCTCTCTCTCTCTGTCTGTGTCTGTCACTCTTTCTGTCTGTCTGTCTCTCCTTCTCTATTTCTTTCCCTCCCACCCTCCCACTCTCTCTCTCTCTCTCTCTCTCTCTCTCTCTCTCTCTCTCTCTCTCTCTCTCTCTCTCTTTGTTTCATGTCTGGAAGTGCAAAATGGCTAAGCAGGGATGGCTAGAGGACAAATGTCAGGATTTAGAGGCTTATCTCACTTGGGGTAAGATAGATACCGCCTATAGGAAAATTAGGGAGACCTTTGGAGAAAAGAGAGCCACTTGTATGAATATCAAGAGCTCAGATGGAAATCCAATTCTAAGCAAAGAAGGGAAACCAGAAAGGTGGAAGGAGTATATAGAGGGTCTATACAAGGGTGTTGTACTTGAGGGCAATATTATGGAAACGGAAGAGGATGTAGATGAAGATGAAATGGGAGATATGATACTGCGTGAAGAGTTTGACAGATCACTGAAAGACCTGAGTCGAAACAAGGTCCCCAGAGTAGACAACACTCCATTAGAACTACTGACAGCCTTGGGAGAGCCAGTCCTGACAAAACTCTAGCATCTGGTGAGCAAGATGTATGAGACAGGTGAAATACCCTCAGACTTCAAGAAAAATAACTCCAATCCCAAAGAAAGCAGGTATTGACAGATGTGAAAATTACCGAACTGTCATAGCTGCAAAATACTAACGCGAATTCTTTACAGACGAGTGGAAAAACTGATAGAAGCCGACCTCGGGGAAGTTCGGTTTGGATTCCGTAGAAATGTTGGAGCACGTGAGGCAATACTGACCCTACGGCGTATCTTAGAAGAAAGACTAAGGAAAGGCCAACCTACGTTTCTAGCATTTGTACACTTAGAGAAAGCTTTTGACAATGTTGACTAGAATACTCTCTTTCAAATTATGGAGGAGGCAGGGGTAAAATACAGGGAGCGAAAGGCTATTTACAATTTGTACAGAAACCAGATGGCAGTTATAAGAGTCGAGGGGTATGAAAGGGAAGCAGTGGTTGGGAAGGGAGTGAGACAGGGTTCTAGCCTAACCCCGATGTTATTCAATCTGTATATTGAGCAAGCAATAAAGGAAACAAAAGAAATGTTCGAAGTAGGTATTAAAATCCATGGAGAACAAATAAAAACTTTGAGGTTCGCCGACGACATTGTAATTCTGTCAGAGACAGCAAAGGACTTGGAAGAGCAGCTGAACGGAATGGACAGTGTCTTGAAAGAAGGGTATAAGATGAACATCAACAAAAGCAAAACGAGGATAATGGAATGTAGTCGAATTAAGTCGGGTGATGCTGAGGGAATTAAATTAGGAAATGAGACACTTAAAGTAGTAGGGGAGTTTTGCTATTTGGGCAGCAAAATAACTGATGATGGTCGAACTAAAGAGGAGATAATATGTAGAATGGCAATGGCAAGGAAAGCGTTTCTGAAGAAGAAAAATTTGTTAACATCGAGTATAGATTTAAATGTCAGGAAGTCGTTTCTGAAAGTATTTGTATGGAGTGTAGCCGTGTATGGAAGTGAAACGTGGACGATAAATAGTTTAGAGAAGAAGAGAATAGAAGCTTTCGAAATGTGGTGCTACAGAAGAATGCTGAAGATTAGATGGGTAGATCACACAACTAATGAGGACGTATTGAATAAAATTGGGGAGAAGAGGAACTTGTGGCACAACTTGACTGGAAGAAGGGATCGGTTGGTAGGACATGTTCTGAGACATCGAGGGATCACCAATTCAGTATTGGAGGGCTGCGTGGAGGGTAAGAATCGTAGAGGGAGACCAAGAGATGAATACACTAAGCAGATTCAGAAGGATGTAGGCTACAGTAGGTACTGGGAGATGAAGAAGCTTGCACAGGATAGAGTAGCATGGAGAGCTGCATCAAACCAGTCTCAGGACTGAAGACCACAACAACAACAAAAACAACAACGATCAATGTGAATCGTGGGTGAAAAGAAAATACTTCTTGCCTTCAAATGTTTATGAATTTGAAATGTTACCCAGTATTCGAAGTACCAAGGGTTGTAATTATGAGAATGTGAAACTGGTATGATCTACTCTTGTCTTTAGAAATGTAACCCATCAACTCAGTGATTATCTATTCAGTTACATGTACAATGAAAGAAAAGAAATTTTGTAGCTTGACTATATATTTTTTTAATTTTATTTTACACGATTTTACAACATTGTTTTGCTGTTAGGAATTATATTAATGATTTTGAACCAATAGCCACAGTTTCAGATTCATTATATATGTGCGGATGGAGAACTGAAAAGAAACTAACTCCAGAAAAATTGGAAGAAACCAAAGTTTTATATTTTGTAAATAATATTGTGAGGAACGTATCCGGAGGGCAAGGAAATAGTTTGATTATCAGTATAGTAATGATCGTTCGAAAGAACATTAACGGAATATTAATCTTTTTTACTTTGTATATAGATAGACTGAAGTGACAAATGAAAATTTGTACCAAGGTCGACATTCGAACACAGGTCTCCTGGTTCGAATCCGAGCCATCGTACAAGTTTTGATTCGTCCCTTCAGTCTGCATACATACATACATACATCAAAGATATTTAAGACTGAAAAAGGTCTCTGCAATCATATAGTTTCAGTTTGACTTTCTACTCTGGGCAGTGAGGTTATAGTTATGAAAATGTCATTTAAATAACATGGCATAAAAGCCGTTGGTGCAATATTTTACCGATCTTTATTTCTGATCATCGTAATTGAAGTCCATTAATATTAAAGTAGATTAACTAAACACAAAAATGACATATTTCTTTTACTAAATTAAAATCAATCCATCACAACAGGTTTCGACGAGGTGAATTTGTTTCGGTAGCAGTGCTATTTTTTTTAAACCTGTACTGTTATTTGTGCATGAATACGTGAAAGTTTCGAATATATTTCTTGATGGGCAGCTCCTTACAAATGTGTTATTGTCTCGAATGGGCAGCGCCAAGCATACACGCCATCAGAGGTATTTCACACTATCTTAGGGCCTGCGACTCCTGTTGGCCGGCGGCTCTTTTCAAGCAGCTGCACTCACAACTTTTCCCCCAGATTTAATGAAATCAGACTCATTTCAAGCATAATATGGAAGACTGCAGTGAAGAAAATACGTCGAAGTAGACGCCGCGACTAAGCATTTCAGTTTGTCAGTGACTTGCCAGGCTGTACCTAAATTCAAGACTACTTGTGTCTACGATGATAATTACACCCACTGTATGTAACTCATCAACAAAGAAGGATCTACAGCGCTTCAAAGTTATGTATATCTCAATTATTAAATTATATATTGCAAATAAACTTATAAATGTCCTATATGTTTGTATATGTCTGATTGTTTTTATTGGCCACCTCAACTACAGACTCATTGGTAAACAGTCCTCCTCCCCATACTCCATACGTGAATGAGTGGAATGGTAGGAAGCTCTAATAGTAGATACAATCAGAAGGACCTGTATCATGAACTTCACAGACGGTTGCAGATTTTGTAGACATATATATCTATTTCAAGAATTTCAATGTTGCCCAAGAAATCGAAATTTACGTATTACCATGTGTGTCCACTTCTTCCACCTTTTAATTCTAAGAATAATTAATAGCAGATAATGTACAACTTTGAATATCAATTTGTTAACAATTTAAACGGTTAAACCAGATTTAAGTCTATATAGGAACACTAAATAATCAGTTCTTTCATCATCGTGTTAGGAAAACATTTCTTCTGTTGTAGGAAGCAGTTCTCTTTCACGGAACGCTTAAAGTTTAACCTACAGAACAGAAGAACAATTCGACACACAAATTGGGAAATGATTTTCATATTTCCTTCGAGGCAAGGAGTTCACAAGTGGAGGTATTCTACCGTCAAAAGCTCTTTAAATGCTAATGGAAATATGAAAATAAAAATGCGTATAATTATTCTTAGCGTGCAGTTTCCTCTTGTAATAGTAGAGAAATACGTGTCTCACTCTCAAACAGAAATATATTTGTGATGCCCTTAATATAATGGAACAGTTGGAGATGAACAACGTGTGGTAGCTTACATAACCGGAGCAGACTACTGAGTGTGATTTTCATGTATTCGGACGCCGACCGGAGTGGCCGACGGCTCTAGGCACTACAGTCTGGAACCACGCGACCGCTACGGTCGCAGGTTCGAATCTTGCCTCGGGCATGGATGTGTGTGATGTCATTAGGTTAGTTAGGTTTAAGTAGTTCTAAGTTCTAGGGCACTGATGACCTCAGATGTTAAGTCCCATAGTGCTCAGAGAAATTTGAACCATTTTCTGTTCGGACAGCTGATTAAACATATGGATCAGTTGACCTCCATAGTGGGTACGGATATCGTTGGTATAGTCCATTCTTATTCTTCAGCAGGCGTTGATACCATATTACAGTAACATTCTGTGTAATGAGTGCCAGTCCCATACTACACTGAAACTTTTACAACCAGGGGAGAAAAGTCTACTAGCATTCAGAAATGCAGAAATTATCGCTATTCTGCGAGGCAAAATCGAAGTCGTTCACGGTGCTGTTGTCATGCTAGCCAGAATAAAATCAGGAAAAAAGAATACATTCCGTTCTCCGCTTAATAACGACTAGGAACTCAAATGATGTGAATCAAACCGACTTGCGTCTGAGTATCTTACACGCTGATGTGTAACGCGCTGTAAAGGCTGTGCGGCTTGTAGTTGCTAACTGCTGGATCGCATGTCAAGGTCCAGCTCTTAATCGCTTATCTCTCTCCAGTGACCAGTCAGCTAAGAACAAAACGAGCTACTGATAGGCGGACAATTGAGAATTAGTCTGCAGCTCGTGGTCTCGCGGTCGCCTTCTCGCTTCCCCGAGCACGGGGTCCCGAGTTCGATTCCCGGTGGGGTCAGGTATTTTCACCTGCCTCGAGATGACTGGGTGTTTGTGTTGTCCCCGTCATTTCATCATCATTCATGGGTGTGGCGAGTTTGGACTGAGCAAAGGTTGGGACTTTGTGCGCGCGCTGATAACCGCGCAGTTGAGCACCACACAAACCAATCATCATCATCATCATCATCATCATCACCATCATCATCACCATCATCATCATTATTACGTGGGGCGTTCAACACGCAACATTTTTATCTGAAAGGGGACTGTTTTTACCCAGGTTTACAGTACATCATGTTATTCCTCACTCTTTCGGCTGCAAAACGCTGTTTTTCAACATAATCTCCGTTTTGTGCGACGGTCCTGCACCACATTACTGGGAGGGCCAGTATATCCACACTATACCACTCTACTGGTTGACGTTGAAGCCAGCGTCTTGCTGCATCAATAACCTCCCCATCATCCTCGTACTACCTCCTGATGAGCGCATTCTTCATTGGGCCAAACAGATGGAAGCTGGAAGATGCGTGATCCGTACTGTAGGATAGATGAGGAAGAGCAGTCCAGTGAAGTTTCATGAACTCCTTTTGGGTGCACAGAAATGAGTCAACCTTGCGTTTTCATAGAGAGGGAGAAGTTAGTTTGCATTTTTGTGGCGGCCGGCGTGCTGGAGATCGCACAGGTTTGCTCGACCTTGTTGCGATGATAACAGACGCCTCGCCCAACGAGTCAGAGTGCTTTTGTTCACTGCCAGGTCGCCGTTTACATTCAGCAAGTGCCAAAGAATATCTGCGGCGCTCTGGTTTTCCACCAAAAGAACATCAATGATAGCTCTCTGCTAAGAACGCATCTCCGTTACAGACTCAATTTTGAAAGCTACTTATAGCGCCACCACCTATCGGGACTTCATGAAACTATAGGGGCTGAAGCGGGAATATTCCACGATGTCTTATAACAAATGCTTTGACTCCCGCCATCTCGCATACACGGAAGACGATGGTTGGTGTCAAGTCGGAGTTGTGTATCTCTCGCAATCACAGACCGAAATAAACTGCATTGAGCAGTTACTGTGTACCTACATGTATAATTTGATGTCGATACCAATATCAGAATATTTTATGCTCTGAAGATGACAGTAGCAGAAACCGGTAATGGTGAAGTGTAAAAGTTTGTTTGATCAAGGCGTATGCGTGAGATAAGGTGCCTCAGTATGATCACAGACTCGTTTTTAGGTTTTAAACCTAACTATCCTAAGGACATCACACACATCCATGCCCGAGGCAGGATTCGAACCTGCGACCGTAGCAGTCGCACGGTTCCGGACTGAAGCGCATAGAGCCGCTCGGTCACAGCGGCCGGCGGAGACTTTACGAACACTCAGGCTATACTGACCGTATGTCTTATCTTAGAAGATAGATTAATGGAACTGGTTAGAAAAGAAATTTGTGGCGCAACTTGACTAAAAGAGAGAATCTTGGACCCTGAGGAAAAAAATGAATGCAGTCTTTTGATACTTAAAGCTAGAAAATAACGTTGATATCGCATAGGCAAGGGCGACTAAACATTAATGTGGAATATAGAAAGGAATCTTAAATAATGAATGGCAAGAAGCCTAATCAGAAAAATTCAGTTTTGGTGAGCCACCTATAACGACATTTATTACCTTCATCGAGATGATGATAGAGGAAGGAAGACGGAGATAATGATCAAGGCAGGAACTCATGGGTGAGATCAAAGTTGATGGAAATAAAATGAACACTATTGTTCAGTCGATCAATGAATTTGATTAATCACAAAATCAGACCTGGACTTTGAAACGTGTGTGTGTGTGTGTGTGTGTGTGTGTGTGTGTGTGTGTGTGTGTGCGTGTGTGTGTGACCAGTTGGAGAACCAGGCGGACAGCTACCAATCGTTGACGACATGGACATCCACTAACAGCCTCCTTCCTTCCATCTTCCCTTACGTCATGACTAGCCAATCATATTAGAGGGCCAATTAAAAGTTTTACAACGGTGACGTCAGACATCGATAATCTGTAATAAATAGAAGCACCTATCCCCATGCAAAACCAGTCGTGCCCTGAGGAAGGCCGTTGCAATTCGGCCGAAACGTCGGTTTTAGTTTATTATTGTTGTTAGTTTTTCGCAATGACGTGGCATAATACCCAGAAGAATTTTAATCACTACAACCTCAGTTACTTGCTGATATATTCAATTATGTGTCTTCCTCTTCATTTTTGACCATCTACAGTTCTATCTAGTACCACGGAAGTTATTCCCTAACGTCTTAACTGAAGTCCTATTACCCTCTCCTTCTTGTCAGTGTTTTTCATATAGTCGTTTCCTCGCTGATTCTGCCGAGAACTCCTCATTCCTCACCTTATCAGTCCACCATATTTTCCATATTGTTCTGTAACACCAAATCTCAATTCCTTCGATTCTCTGCTGCTTCGGTTTTCTCACAGACTGTGTTTCACTACCATACAATGCTATGTTTCAAACTTACATTCTCAGACATTTCTTCTTGAAATTAAATCCTACGTTTGATAGTAGATGGTTTCTCTTGGCCAGGAATGAGGTTTTTTGTCACTGCTAGTCTTCTTTGTGTGTCCTCCTTGCTCCGTCCATCATGGGTTATTTTGCTGACTAGCCAGCAGAATTCTTCGAAGTCGTCTTCTTCATGATCACAAATTCTGATTAGTTTCTGTCCTCATTTCTGCTACTTCTCATTACTTTTGCCTTTCTTCGATTTACTCTCAGTTCTTATTCTGTACTCATTACTCGGTTCACTGCATTCAACAGACCTTGTAATTCCTCTTAACATTCACTGAGGATAGCAGTGTCATTAGCAAATCTTAACACTGATATCCTTTCAGCTTGAATTTTAATCGCACTCTTGAACGATCTTTGTATTTCCGTCATTGCCTCTTCGCATTAAAAAAGGTGTAACGACTGACGAAAAAACAGTTCATCAGGTGCATATATAGCATCTGTAGTGAGTAAACTACACTGACCGACAAAAAAATGTGAGGCACGTAAAAGAGATCCTAGGATGTCAATAGAACTTCGACACGTACACGTCATCGGCAGGTATATAAAAGGATCAGGTACAACGCCCACCAGAGTACGGTAGTGTTGCTCGCCTACAGTTTTGTTACCAGGCCTGATCCAGTACATAAAGGGCGTGAGAACCGGAAAAACAATGCATCTCATGTGCAAGACGTAAAGACTTCCGAAGGAGTGAAATAATTCCAAAAACGGCAGCTGCTGACTTCTGTAAAATTATCCATCTGTTTAGTAAGTTATGGTTGCAAATTACTGATAAGACTAGCTGCAATAAGTTTAATATTCTTTATTACGACGGCTGTTGAGCGGCTTTATTACCATTCTCAAGTAAACTGCGAATATAACGTTGGTGAAGTTATCAACACATACGGTAATTGTCCATCTGAGTAACTATACAGTGGAATAGTACAATGGTACTTATCCCTATACGTTTCATCTCATTTGGCGTCCATACTATATATACAGGAAACTGTCATGGTCTAAGTCGTAGAGCCTACATGACATGTAATTGTCAACGTGTGGAATACATTTTGTCACTCATTTGATTCTTCGTTTACTCTGATGCTATATGTTCACGAAGTATAGTTGGATACCCCTTTTCGTGTTCCAGTATGTCAATATAATTTTCCGAAAACTATTTACGTTTAAATCTGTGGGTTGTTGCCTATATCGTCTGTATAGTCCTTTTGTATGTATACGTGTTATACAATTCTTCAAGTATGTTCATAGTAAGTATTTTCGGTATTCCGAGTAGTATTTACTCACTAGGAACATACTCGATGAATAGGATAGATGTATAAAGACTATCCAGACGAAATACTCAATAACACACAATTTAAACAAAAATATTATCTGGAAAACTTTACTGACATTTTGGAACACCAAAAAGAGATATTACATATGCACAACAAAACATAGTTAGGCCAAAGATATAATTTCCTCGAAATCCAAACAGCGAAATATTACATTATCGTTGCTTAGCTAACTATAATCTCTAGACATATAGAATCGTAGGAAATCAACTATCGCCGGCCGCGGTGGTCTAGTGGTTCTAGGCGCGCAGTCCGGAACCGCGGGACTGCTACGGTCGCAGGTTCGAATCCTGCCTCGGGCATGGATGTTTGTGATGTCCTTAGGTTAGTTAGGTTTAAGTAGTTCTAAGTTCTAGGGGACTGATGACCACAGATGTTAAGTCCCGTAGTGCTCAGAGCCAAATCAACTATCATACAAATGTCAAATCATATTTTTAGCTAACGAGCTGTCAACAGGTATTCAGACACAAAGAGCACCAGTTTAGTAATGAGGGGATGTGTGGGAAGTAAGGAAGTCCAATGCTCACCTGCAATAAGCAGGTTCAAACGGGTTTACGCTGCAGTGGTTTCACAGAGATGAAGAGACTTGCACAGGATATACTGACATGGAGAGCTGCAGCAAAAGAGTCTTGGGACTGAGAGCCACACCAACTATTTTATCAGATCTTTGGTATTTTACTGATGGCGAATTTAGCTGAGTGACTACATAACAGCTTCTTTATTACAACATTGTACAGTATTAAGACCTTTCTACAGTGGGGACAATAGCTTAAGGCAGGACCAACATATTTTTCTCCTTTCTCGATACTGCTAACCGTTTCTTGCTAGTAGAGTGATATTCTGTGCTACTGGCTATGAAAGTCATGGGAGTGATGACTCTCGGATAGTTAGTTGAACTATGTCCGCCCCTCGTAGCTGAGTGGTCAGCGCGACTATCATACCTAACGGACCGGCTCAGGCACTGGCTGTTCTGTTGGCCTTATCATCGTCATTTCATCCCCATCGACACGCAAGTCGCCGCAGTGGCGTCAACTCAAAAGACTTGCACCAGGCGAACGGTTTACCCGACGGGAGGCCCTAGGCACAAGGCATTTACATTTATTTTTAGTTGAACTATCATTTCGAGAATTGACAATAAATGAATTGACAATGGAAGCAAATTCAACGAGCGCACAATTTATGCAAGTTACTAGCTGACAAGCCAGTCATTGACCAGGTATAAATTATTCCAATTCTCTGTTAGGAACTAAATAAATTGAGCTGTGTTTGTAGTGTAACATCGAAAACCTTTCATTTCGATGTATTATTGAAAACACTTTTTAAATAGTGAAACAGTCGTACAAAGAAATATGCATAATGTAAAAATGCATTATTACTGTATTCCGAACAGTTTGTGTACGCTGAGTGCTGCGGCTTCGCATGTCTACAACGCGATTTTGTAAACGTCTGTATGGCAGCGCTTCCTCATATCCCTATAGACGGCTATACACTGATCAGCTAGAACATTTTGACCATCTATCTAATAGCCAGTATGTCCACCATTGGCACGGACAGCAGCGGCGACGCGTAATGGCATGGAAGGAATGAGGCCTTGATAGGTCGCCGCAGGTAGCTGGTAACACATCTGCAATCAAGTCATCAATAAATTCCGGAGAGGGGGGATGAGCTCTGACGCCACATTCTCACCTCCCATATGTGTTTGATCGGGTTCAGATCTGGCGTGTTTTGGGGCCAACACATGAATTGGAACTCGCACTGCATTCATCGAAAATATTCCATTACACTCCTGGCCTTGTGTCATGGAGCGTTATTTTGTTGAAAATTGCCACTGCCGTCAGGAAACATGGCTCTCATGTAGGGATGTTTGTGGTCTGCAACGAGTGTACGATGCTCCTTGGCCATCATGGTACCTTGCACAAGCTCCAGTGGACCCATGGACGTTAACTTGAATGTTCCCAGAGCATAATGGAGGCACCGCCAGCTTGTCTTCGCCCCGCACTACAGGTGTCTAGGAGCTGTTCCCCTGGACGAGACGGATTGGCGCCCTCCCATTGCCATGATGAACAAGATATGGGAGTACATCAGACCATGCGTTGCTCTACCGCTGCATCAACTACCAGTGCCGTTGTTCACGTGCCTGTTTCAGTTGTAGCTGACTATGTTGTGGTGTTAACACTGTCAAACGCGTGAGTCGTCGGCTGCGGAGGCCCATCATTAGGAGTGTTCGATGCACTGTGTGTTCAGACACACTTGTACTCTGCCCAGCATTAAAGTCTGAAGTTAGTTCCGCTACAGTTCACCGGCTGTCCTGTTTTATCGGTCTTCTCAGCCTACGACGACCGACATATATAATGAGGGGTGATCGACCAGCCCCAAGAAGTCTGGACGAGGCTTCACCAATCGCCGTGTTGAAACCAGCACAACACTTTCCGAACACCCGACAAGTCGTGCAATTTCCGAAATGATCATGGCGGGCCTAGGGGCCACTACAATCTGCGATCGGTGAAACTCAGAGAGGTCGTGCGCCTACCTCATTCTACACACGGGCAGCAAGAGCACTTATATTAAATGCACCGTGCGTATGTCTCACTAGTACAAGAGCTAAGAGGGAAAATAAGAATGTAAGATCAAGACCGAAGTGCTCGCATTAAAAAAAGGTGTGGAGCATAAGAAATAACAATGACATTTGCTAAATCACTATTACGTGAACTGAACATTTCCTTGAATGAGACTCAAATCACTTTGTTAAATTTTATTCATAATACAAGAGTATTTTTCCGCTCAGTAATGTACGCCACCTATCAAACAAGACAGGTAGGATACAGAGTATCTGTAAACAGACTAATATAATTATTATTTTTGTATTCACTGAAATTTGCTGTGTTGTTCAGAGACGATACAAGAAGATGGGGAAGATTTAGCGGCATACATACGACGGTTGCCATGGCAATACTGTATTCAGAGCTACTATATTCAGAGCTAATTGACCTTATGTAATTACGAAACATGGACAAGGGATGCAAACGCTATGTCTAGTCTGGGTGGAAGACCTACCAGACACTAGTGAGGGAGAATTAATTCATTTTTTTCCAGTACTCTCTTCTGTCCTGTCCTCTTTTTCCCTCTATATCGGTGCAGTTATTGTGATTCTCTCTTCTGATAAAGAATAACATGTACTGACTTTGTTCTGCTTTTCATATGTCTTCCTTAGTTCAAAGATTCTATAGCTGCCAAAATATTCTAGCATGTCAATTGGTTCAAATGGCTCTGAGCCCAATGCGACTTAACTTCTGAGGTCATCAGTCGCCTAGAACTTAGAACTAATTAAACCTAACTAACCTAAGGACATCACACACATCCATGTCCGAGGAAGGATTCGAACCTAGCATGTCAATCAATTAACCATTGAAACTTAGCTAGTTCTCATTTCCGCTTTACATTTAGCACATGCACAGCCTCAGCCACACGACTGTGCATCCTATAGTCAAATGCAGAAATAAACAGTAAAAGGAACCATAAGAGTAATTTATTTTGGCACTGAATCGTCGGTGAAAGATGGAAAACTGGAGAGGAAACTAGAAGTAATGACAGTGTTCTACAGGAGAATACCAAAAGATTAGATAAAATGTGACATATAGGAGTGGAAAAAAACTCTATGCAAAGCCATTATTAAGAGAGAAAATAGATTAATTGTGAAATTGAAGTAGAGGGAATAATTACTGGGGAAAACAAAAATTATCATGCAAATTTTCAGCGCAGAAATGAAAACATCAGCTCAAAACTAAAATATGTGGAAGTCACATCAGTTTTTTTCGTTTTTCGCACGCATCTTACGTCATTTACCAATACTCAGATCCAGTTATTGCAGTTCTTGTTAATGGGTACTTTTTGCGCCACCAGAACGAAGTTTTAAAAAATTAATGAAACTGAATTGCTCTGTCTGTTTGCACGTACCAGGCAACAGAGAAACCATCAAACGACGGTGACAAATGCAATAAGCAGTTCGAGCCCGAGCTCGATACACCCTTTGACCCAGGGACGATTGCAGTACGTACACGCATACAGGTAAGCGTACCTTAACAAGAGTCAGAAAGAATAAATTACACCCGCTACTGTGAACTGGGTTAGAGAGAAACTGAAGAAGCCGCGCCAGGCTATTTCTCGCTATTGACATCCGGCGTCGTGAACTCAATCTCGTTGCCGGCTGGGAGAGCCGGCAAAGGAAAGAGCAGACCAACAGCAGTGAAAAAACTCACTGCAATCACAGTGTTGTACTGCGGTTTGCGGCGCGTCATTATCATGGCCTCTGTAGCCGTGGCTCGTTAGCATTTTTTTCGATTTACTATTGAGTTACAGAAAGTTCGCTTTATCATAAAGAAACATCAGTCCTGGTGTTGAAGCATGATTTCATGTTCGATTTAGCGTAATTTAAATACAGACCTTAAGGTTACTTGGTTCAATCGGGAATTACAAATACAAATAGCTATCCTAGCTATTACACGTTATAACTTCATTACACAAAGACAAACTAATAGACATGGCAGTACCCGTGCCGAATGTAATTCTAGTTTAAAGTTCTTCCTTTCTGCTTCTAAGGGACAAGATATGTATTTGCCAGACTAATTCGCAACCCATAACATATATCGCTTGTGACAGTAATCCTAATTCTCATCACTGCAAGTAGTACCTATAAGCATCTCATCGACGTTTAGTAACTTGTAGAAAACGCTAGCTGAAATCACTGACCGTCTGATAAAGTTCAAAATGGCGGTCATCTTACATCTATTATTGTTTGACACCTTCAGCAGTGCTTTGTAGGAAATGCGAAGGCACAATCAGTAACATTTATTAACTTTTCATTTTACTTCTCACATGAAGTATATTCCGAGAGTACTAGTGCATCAACGGTTCGGATACCATCTAACGTCCCTAATTAATTAATACACGTCCATCTGCACCTTGCAAAGCATGCATCCACTGACTAAATTTAAATCGATGATGTTTACGTACTAATACACGACGCAGCACACGCCATGCAGCCATCTAATGTTCCTTTATAAATAAAACTTGAAGAAACGCATGTCTGTCACGGGGCATAAGCGAAGCTAAATCTGTATTTACCATTGGTACAGAGGCCGAAAAAGGAGCTTAAAGTTAATGAATAATATTCGGCAACGGCATTCAAAATAAGGCCGTCAAAAACGTTGTATTCACGAAGATATACCATAGACCAATTGGAGATGTTTGAAAGTTCGAATCTTCCGAAACATGTATGGCGTAAATGAAGCTATATGAAACGTGTCTCTTTGCTATATAACTTAATGCCACATTCCGTATTCGAACAAACGCAAGAGTACACATTACAAAAATAATTTTAGATAACATTTCACTAACATATTACCAAGGTGATAACATACGTAAACTATTGCGTGAAGTATGACTGAAATGAAATTCAACTATTCTACTTTCGAGTACTCTACGTTATGGGTTTCGTTACATCCATCGTTTTCAGTTAAGTAATTAAAAAGGTTGCTCTCTATAACATGTAAGTGCACAAATAACTGCATAGTTAAGCTGCCAGCTACCATAAAATACTGTAAGCAGGACGAATTGTTCGTATGAAAACTGAAATTTCGCTTAAGCAAACTGTTAAACTCTGTACATTGGTGGCTGTTATTAGACTGCACTGGTATTAACAGAAATATATGGACGAGGAATAGTGCTTAAAACAAAATTTTATAATCTAGGTTTACAGGATGGCTCTTGAACTTCCATACATTGCAGAAAACAGTGTCAACTTGCAAAGTTCGGAGCGCTAATGCTCAAAATAAGTGTTCTGCAAGTGGGGGTAAATTGAAGGACTGACTTTTCCTCAAACAACAACTAAATGCAAGTCCCTACAATGGGTAAAAAGTGAAAAAATTCACACGAACAGTATCCATAACTGACATGTTACCGTTTCTCAGAAACGGTCGTCACAAATCGGCCAAGGCCTCGAAATCGTCAAAGAACGTTAGAGTTCAAACTACTGCTCATCAGCGAAAATTATACAAGAAATGAGGGCGCACACACAAGCGATTAGTTTTAAGATCACAGCGAAATGGGTTGCCGATTTACCACACAGAATAACGCAAGTCTTCCTGCTGACGTTGTCGATAACTGGGCCTTTGGCTGTAACGTACCCTTGGGCTGGAGTACTTGAAACCACGTGTCAATAGGTTCTGAATTAGCCAAAATGCAATATTCGGTCTCTATAGCTTTTTGAAGTAGTGCGGTGGGCAGTTCACTCAAATATAATTGCACGATTTCACTACACTACTAATAGTGCACAAAATAATTTACTAAAGAACTAAATTATACAGTATTCTAATGAAAAGTTACGTCCCCTTTCTGCTAGAGCATTCGGGTTTCGTAATTTTAATGGAGTTAAATAAATAAATGTAAATGTCGTGTGGCTAGGGCCTCCCGTCGGGTAGACCGTTCGCTGGGTGCAAGTCTTTCGATTTGACGCCACTTCAGCGATTTGCGCGTCGATGGGGGTGAAATGATGATGATTAGGACAACACAACACACAGTCCCTGAGCGGAGAATAATCTCAGACACAGCCGGGAATCGAACCCGGGCCCTTAGGATTTACATTATGTAGCGCTGACCACTCAGCTACCTGGCCGATTAATGGAATTTATTGTTTGTGTCGGGCTTGATACCGAAGACTGGTTTGATGCACCTCTCCGTCTCCGTGCTACTGTAACCGATGTAACACTGAATCTTAATTTCACTCTACAGTTTTTACCAGCCACACTTTCCTCCAATACTAAATTGGTGATTCCTTGATGTCTCGGAATCTACATCTACACCTACATTTATACTCCGCAAGCCACCCAACGGTGTGTGGCGGAGGGAACTTTACGTGCCACTGTCATTACCTCCCTTTCCTGTTCCAGTCGCGTACGGTTCGCGGGAAGAACGACTGTCTGAAAGCCTTGGTGCGCGCTCTAATATCTCTAATTTTACATTCGTGATCTCCTCGGGAGGTAGGGGGAAGCAGTATATTCGATACCTCATCCAGAAACGCACCCTCTCGAAACCTGGCGAGCAAGATACACCGCGATGCAGAGCGCCTCTCTTGCAGAATCTGCCACTTGAGTTTGTTAAACATATCCGTAACGCTATCACGGTTACCAAATAACCCTGTGACGAAACGCGCCGCTCTTCTTTGGATCTTCTCTATCTCCTCCGTCAACCCGATCTGGTACGGATCCCACACTGATTAGCAATACTCAAGTATAGGTCGAACGAGTGTTTTGTAAGCCACCTCCTTTGTTGATGGACTACATTTTCTAAGGACTCTCCCAATGAATCTCAACCTGGTACCCGCCTTACCAACAATTAATTTTACCAGTGTTTGTTCCGGTGTCATATAATCATACAATAAAGGATCCTTCTTTCTATGTATTCGCAATACATTACATTTGTCTATGTTAAGGGTCAGTTGCCACTCCCTGCACCAAGTGCCTATCCGCTGCAGATCTTCCTGCATTTCGCTACAATTTTCTAATGCTGCAACTTCTCTGTATACTACAGCATCATCCGCGAAAAGCCGCATCGGACGTCCGACACTATCTACTAGGTCATTTATATATATTGTGAAAAGCAGTGGTCCCATAACACTCCCCTGTGTCCTGTCGACAGATCCCTTCCTGTAGTCAGACTGTGCCACAAATTTCTTTTTGCCCCAACTTTCACTATGGTACAACGGTGGAAGTTGTATGCTTCAAGCATCAATATTCTTGCGGAACCACGAATTTATATTACTTTTTTACCTGCCGGCAATTGCGCCTTCTTTTTTAAGCAAGATTGCAAAAATTTCTGCTTCCTCAGTATTTTCTAAATTTTATTATTAATTGTTATGCTTCTCATCGTCAGAGCTAGTCGAACAAAGCGCACGCTGTGCTTCGATCTCCACCCGAGAAGATCCAATAACGCTAGACACCCCGAAAAGCCATAATGTACTCACAGCATTCTTCATCTGTTCGAATGAATTTTTCTGTACTGAAAGTAACCCCACGTTGGGATGAAATTTTAATCACCACATCTCACAGATAAGTTGTATATCTTTCGGTCAAGATGTTCATGGTGTAACAGCCTAGTCTTTAATATGCATAATTTCGTTTAACAGTAAACTATACCGTTTTATGCAGGCCCTAACTAGGCCTCTTATGCACTGTCGATTTCTGCGAAATACTGTGCTTGAGATTACCGTTATTTTGTAAGTCCTTATTTCAGAACGCTCTCCGTGAGACCGTGGTTCCACGAAAGGACGCAGAATTACATGGCCGGATTTCGTGGTAAAATCCGAGCTGCAGATTAGCTTTTGCACGCTCAGTTTAACGGCAAAGGGAAAGCCGAATAGGGGAGGAAGCGTGTCTTGATCTCAAAGAGAGTCGCTGTGCGACGGTCACTGGCGAGGTAAACTCGTCTGCTTATCTGGCAACAAGGAGAGACGATTGTGTGGAGGCCCGCATGAAACTCAGTTAGCAGTTACCGACAAGCGAGCGGCGCTTGGATCCCGCGGTGGTCCACAGCGCTTAACCCCTTTGGGGCTTAATCTCTGCTAATTGGACAATTAGTCCACTTGAACACTTCGTGGATGGGTTGCTCACCCAGTATCGTTACCTAGCGACGGTGGAGGTTCCACATATCTCTATAGGAAACGACAATCAGGGACGCGCATGGTACCCAATTCGATCCCAGGAATAAAAGACGCGTGGAAACACTGTAGGAGCGGAGAAACTGACCACTGAAAACAGAATAAAGCTATCGCGTTTGATCCAAATAAGATTGGGTAGATAATTAGCTAGAATTTTCAGACCTGGAGCTCCATATGTGCCAGACGGAAAGATTACAATCTCGGTGTATTACGGACGACCATGAGACAAGAATATTAACGCAAAAAACCATTATAAGCCTGTCGGTTGTTCAGTATGCAGTGAAGAGACAGGTAAACCAGGAAGGGGATCAGGGATCAACATGTTGGGGAAAACGTGATACCCAGTATAATAAAACAGACCTATTTCAAGCAAGTGGATAGTAGACGAATCAAAAGGAAGAACTCCCATGCACACCAATAGCTGTGAAATACAGAGGCGAATACACAACGGAAGCTAAGACGAAGGATTGTAGTGTAGTAACGGCATAGATAAGAACAGCGGATGAGCGAATTGTATGGTTCAAATGGTTCAAATGGCTCTGAGCACTATGGGACTCACCTGCGGAAGTCAGTAGTCCCCTAGAACTTAGAACTACTTAAACCTAACTAACCCAAGGACATCACAAACATCCATGCCCGAGGCAGGATTCGAACCTGCGACCGTAGCGGTCTTGCGGTTCCAGACTGCAGCGCCTTTAACCGCACGGCCACTTCGGCCGGCTACGAATTGTATGCATAAATGCAGAAAATCCCTATGGCCTGCAGTGGATGTCAGATGGTCAATGATGACTATGATGATATAGTATACTCGCTATTACATATCCAAACCACGTAATTTTGTGGAAAATACTTCGGAGCAATATTTTATGAGTTACCTTCTTTCGTCACAAGGTGTATTTTCTTCATAACTGAAGAACAAATAATTTTTACAATTGGTTTATTGACTAAATCAGTTCATTTGCATTGTTAGCTCTTTTTACTCTGAGGCATGTCATCGAACCATTTGTTTGGTAAGTTCTACCAACAAACTAGGTAATAGAATTTAAAACGTATCTCAATATCACAGGGTGAAACGGAGTAGCCTGTTTCGTTTCATAATTATAATGGCTATGTTTTACGTTCGGTCGCAATCCACTGATGTGTACGTAATATGGAAATGCGTTACAAATTGCAGAAAATGGGACTTCATTAACTGAGTACGGTTTGATTGTTTTATTTGCTTACGCTAGAACTAGGCTATATTTTGTTCCTATATGTATTTAACAACAATTAATCGGCGCAATGTTTATTCATTTCTGTTTAACCGAGCCAAAGAGCGCAAATGACCAGCCAGCATGATAAATGTGGACACATTTGTTGGCTCAGTTGTTTGAGAGCTCTCTTTTAGTGACGTCCATATGAAATGACACTGATGTTTGATAGCTTCCCTGACTTGTCGCCTCACAAACAAAAGCTAATTTCCCAAATAGTTTTGCTGCTCACTGATGGCAGAATGACGGGCACAATCTGCAACTGTATGTCTACTGCGAATTTAGTCAGTACACAGAGGGTTATTCCAAATAAAGTACGAACTTATTTACTGCTTATAACTGCTAAGTAATTACGATCCCTCGTTGGCCTTGTCATCTACCTATAGAACTACCGTTTCTCGAAATTTACTAAAATGACTCTATGCAGATGCTGCGATGACTCCTATATCGCAATTACGGCTGAGCCCTGGCATTGCTTCCACTTACTTATGCCAGGCTCCTCACTCTTATCTTTCCTATCTGGCCACCCTCGGCCAGCTCTTGTTCTTTTCCGACCCTGACGCTATTAGGTTTCGAGGGCTAGGGGTCTTTCATTTTCCAATCTATACTTCTCATGCAGCGTCTGACCCGGAGCGGGCGGCTGCAAAAGGCGTCTGTATCCCATGTTAGGGGCGGCCTCCAGAACTGCGGAAGGCAACGGAATACCACCGCAGATTATCTTCCCTGCATAATGCAGTCTCCATTTTATGCACAAAAAATGGCTTCCTCTCATGTTAAATCAGTGTCCGGAGGTAAAATAGTCCCCCATTCGGATCTCCGGGGGGGACAACTTGAAAGGAGGCAAAAAATCAAAACGAGAATTGGTACCTGGAATGTCAGAACTCTGCTACAAGCAGGAAAACTAGAAAACCTTAAAAGAGAGATGGAAAAGAATCATATGGACCTCGTAGGAGTTGCTGAAGTAAGATGGAATGGACATGGAGAGTTGCAGTCAGATGAATATGTATTCTACTACTCAGGAGGAGAAGTAAAAGGAATTAATGGAGTAGGAATGATTATGACAAAGGAATTGGCTAAATGTGTGGAATATGTAGACTATGCAAATGACCTGGTTATTGGTGTAAGGCTGAAAGGAGCACAAAAAGATTTACTGATTGTCCAGGTGTATATGCCAACTTCAGAACATGATGACCAAATTGTAGAGGAAACGTACAATGTCATAGAGAGAATAATGGACGAAAATAAAAAATGCTGCAAAATAGTAATGGGAGACTGGAACGCCATTGTGGGAGAGGGGAAAGAGGGAAACATAGTAGGCAGTCATGGTCTTGGAAAGAGAAATGACAGAGGTGAATGGTTAATTGACTTCTGCAGGGAAAGGAAGCTGATAGTGGCAAACACATGGTTCAAGAACCATAAGAGGAGGCTCTACACTTGGAAATCACCAGGGGATAAATATAGAAACCAAATCGATTTTATACTGGTAGAAGAAAGATACAGGAATGGAATCAAGAAGGTGCACACATTACCAGGTGCAGATATTAATAGTGACCACAACTTACTTATGGCAGAAATAGAAATAAGAATGAAAAAACTGAAAAAGGCGACAATGGTGAAGAAATGGGATCTAGAGAAGATAAGGTCCAACAAAGAACAAATTACAGAAATGCTGTCTCGGGACTTTCTAAGCACATTACGAGACAAAGAAGCACCTGATAATGCCAACGAGTACTGGAATATGCTGAAAGAAGGAATCATTAAAGCAGGACAGCAAAATATAGGATATGTAAAAGGGAAAAGGTCAAAAAAACCATGGGTCACACAAGAAATGATTTCCAAGATGGAGGAGAGAAGAAAATTGAAAAACAAGAACACTGAAGATGCAAGAAAGATATACCGAAGGTTAAATAACGAACTGCGAAGAGAAACAGAGCAGGCTAGGAAAAAATGGCTAAATGAGGAATGTGATGAAATTGAAGAACTGGACAGGAAAGGAAGATACGACTTACTATACAACAGAGTAAAGACAATGACATGGGAACAAAACAGAGCAGGAAGTGCTACTATGGAAATTTTGAGTGAAGACGAAGAGGTAGTGTATAAAGATCGTGACAATGTCCTCCAGAGATGGGAAGAATATATAAAAGAGCTATATGACACAAATAGCAAACCAGAAACTCTGGAACTTGAATCACACAACAGTGTAAGTGATGAAGAGAAAGGACCGACCATCATAATGGAAGAAGTAAAGTCTGCTATTGCTGCAATGAAAAATGGCAAAGCAGTAGGTACAGATACAATACCGGGAGAAATACTAAAATGCTTGAACCACAATGGAATAAGAGAAATATTGAGGTTATGTAATAAAATATATGACAGTGGTGAATGGCCTGAGGACTTTTTGACAACAGTAATGATTCCATTGCCGAAAAAACAAGGAACCAAGAAATGCAGCGAGCACAGGACAATCAGCCTCATTTCACATGCAGCCAAAGTGATGTTAAGAACAATTAATAAAATACTTGAAAAAGTAATAGAGGAGAGTCTCGGCGAGGAGCAGTTTGGCTTTAGACGGAATACGGGCACCAGAGATGCAATAGGGCTCCTACGAATCTTAGGAGAAAGGTTTATTGAAAAAGGAAGAGACCTATATATGTGCTTCATCGATTTAGAAAAGGCATTTGACAATGTGGTTTGGGACAAGCTGGCGACTATTATGAGGGAAAAGAGAGTGGACTGGAAAACCAGAAGACTTATAAACTCATTGTACCTTAATCAAAAAGTTTCAGTTAAAGTGAGAGGAGAAAGTACAAACTGGATCAGACTAGGGAAAGGAGTAAGACAAGGATGCTGTTTATCACCTACTCTTTTCAACCTGTACTTGGAAAATATGATTGACCAATGCTCATTAGATGACAAAGGAGTAGAAATTGGAGGAAGAAGAGTAGGGTGCTTGAGATTTGCTGATGACATGGTCCTTCTAGCCACAGGAGAAAAAGAATTACAGGATTTGGTGGACACCATTGCAACTAACGGAAAAAAATATGGAATGAAAATTAACACAAATAAAACAAAAGTATTGGCAATAGGAGGAAATAAGGAACTAAAAATTGTGCTGAATGGAGAAAAACTAGAACAGGTGCAAAATTTTAAGTATCTTGGAAGCAGGATAGACACCGACTGGAAGTGCACCACAGAAATTAAAACAAGGATAGCAATGGCAAAAGAGGCGTTTTATAAGAAAAGGAGAATCTTCTGCAGCGGTATGGACAGAGAACTCAGAAAGAGACTCATAAAATGTCTTGTATGGAGTGTTCTTCTATATGGCGCTGAAACATGGACTATGAGGAAAAAAGACAGAGAAAGGCTGGAGGCTTTTGAGATCTGGACATGGCGGAAGATGGAAGGAATAAGTTGGATGGACAGAGTAAAAAATAAAGAGGTACTGAGAAGAGTGGGAGAGAAAAGGCAGTTACTAGATGTAATAAAGAGAAGAAAAAGAAATTGGATTGGGCATATATTAAGAAAGAATGACGGACTGATAAAAACAGTTTTAGAAGGTTATGTAGAAGGGAAAAGGAAGCGAGGAAGGAAGAGATTCCAGATACTGGATGACATGATGGACGGTACAACATACAGCAGCCTTAAGAAGGAAGCAATGGATCGCAGAAAATGGAGAGGCAAAGGACCTGCTAATATAGCAGATAACTGATGATGATGATGTCTAAATTCTTGCCCATCTGATCGTGAGACGTGTCTCTAATGACTTTCGTCGAGAAGTCGTTATAGCATAGCTTTCTCTACAACGCTTCCGATCCCAGGAAAACTAATGCTATTTATGACAATCATATTTTTATATGGCAATTTACGCTGCAAAGATTACTTCTGACCTGAAACCTTGCGGGGCGCAAAGACATACTTTATATAATGATTGGTTAACAATACGTAAAGAATGTTATCTCCTCACATTTTTTGCAAGAGATAATGCCTCTGTTTATTTTTATTTGTGTGTGTGTGTGTGTGTGTGTGTGTGTGTGTGTGTGTATGTGTGTGTGTGTGTGTATGTATGTGTATGTGTGCGTTTCACTTTTTTTTGGTTAGGTCGCGGTACAACTTAACGTGCTGTCAACACTTGTGAACTGTATGCGAGAAACTAGTTTCAATGTACAAGGCTACAGAATTTCGCAGGCGAAGTTAATAAAAGAATTATATACTTTACGATACACTTACATTGGTTGGGATGTCATGTCAGGTACAAAGCACATGTAAGCCATCGAATTTTCCTGGAAGGAACATTTAGGATATTTTGTAGTAAATTGTTGCTCAGTGGGTGACAGACAATTTTTTTGTGAGATTTCGACAAATAACTTTGTTCATTATGAGACACGTTTTGCGAATTTCTCTGTCGAGGACGTACTATTAAATGAAGATATGAAAATATCTGCGTTCCGAACCTGCCAAGTACCACAGATGTAATTTTTCATTTCACTTAGCGTTAAGAATAAAGTGTGGATAGTAGTTGTGAATTTAATTTCTCTTTCCCTTAATCATATTTCAAAAATCGGAAATTATGTCAGAACTTTAAATATAAACTTCCCACATAGCGCACGATCAAGTGGACAATATTTTCAACTTTGATAATTTATTAGTTCGATCTACTATAAAAGAAAAAATATACCGGATGAGCAAACCGTGCAATTTTAAAAATTAATACTTAAAAGGCGACAAACTAATTTTTTGTTGGTAAATGAAGAAAAGTAGTCGAGGTTAATTAAAGTCATACTCATCAATAATAAAATTTTTATTATTATTATTATTATTAGTAGTAGTAGTAGTAGTATCTACCTCAGTTATCCAACCGAGGAAAGGGGTCCTACAGTTTAAAGCACAATAGACGATCAATAATATTGCACAATAATATTCTGCGGTATTACTGAGGTCCTCCTTGGCTGCTCAATAATATTGTCATCGGAATATTGAACGGGAAAGGCGCCGCTACTGTGGTAACTGCTCTACTTTGTTGCAACAGAAAATGGGTCATGAAAAATTGGTTAAAGAAGCATGACAGATCAACGACAACTTATTGAGAGAATTGAGGTTGAACAAAAACAAAAATTATAACTTTTTATGTGATGGTGGCCAACATTTGACACATAACAGGAAATAGTTGTCCCGATACATAGGTGTCTGCATATATAGCCAATTGCCAGCCCCTTTCTCATTCCTTGGAATCTGGAGTAAGAACGTTTCATTCATTGCAAAATTCTCACATGCTTTTAGAAGTGATTTTCCGTGATTCCGCTAAAATTCTCGCTTGTTCAAATGTCGCACTATGGCCTTGGCAATTGCTTTATAACTGTCAATAAAATTTTTATGGGTTTTTGACCACACTGTCGATATGTAAAGCTACCGACGTTTCCATTAAAATTTTATTGATTGTGACAATGGTCGCGGAAGTCTATGCTTATATGCTGTATATCTGTTTGTTGGTTTTAAGTATAAAAGTAATTTGCTTGTAGCAAATATTGAGTGGATAACCGTCATTTCTCTGGGATGTAATGAGTCTTTGTGTCACGTACTAAATTTGGTTGTTGTACATCTCGAAACTAACCAACTCATTTTTACCAAAAATGGCAATTGTGAAGTCTAGCACACCGTCTTCCCCCGTCCCCCCCCCTCCCCCCATCTGTTCATGGAAAAATTTCTTCAGACTCCCATATCCCTATAATCCAAAAACAAAATACTGAAGTGAGAGACGCAATTCCATCAAATCAGCGCTTATGTATTTCTTGACGATACGTTGCTGCTGCCAATTATTTTGAAGACCTGAAATTGAACAGTCCAGTTTCACCTTTAAGTATTTGAAAACGTCCTGCAATAATAGGTGCACCAAAGACTTATATTAGAGTAAGTGATATAAATGTCTATATGTGCTTTTATTAATAACTTTGCATTAATCTGATTTTTAAAACATCCCTCTTCGCAGTCATTCCCCGTATTTAATGAGCAACAATTCATAGGATTTATTCTTGACATTTCCGTTTCCGTACTCATCTGCACTAACACACCACAATGCTAACAATGATTTATCAATTTCGATGCACTCTTATAATGACACTGTTTGGTCTTGTTTTGAACTCAGTTTCAACAACAATAACGAACAGAGAACGCAAAGATATCCATTTTGTAGCTCGCAAGAGGCTGGTGATGGTATTGACAATACTGTCTCGAGAAAGCACAATATTTCCAGTTTTTGATGTGTTCAACATTATTGCGCCACGCTTTTGTACATCCATCCTTTTAACAGGACGTCTTTGTGACGACGACCGTTTACTATCGTGACAAAATGTAAAAACACCTGCAGCCGTCCTTAGGATTTTATTTTATTTTGTCACTACCAGTTTCAACGTTTCATTGCGTCATCTTCAGGCTGTTTTGATGCGGTACAGGTTGATATGATCCCCATGCATAACCCATCAGCTGCCAGCATTACTGGATCCGCAGATAATCTGAAACATACATGTCAGCACTCCTACCATCAACTATGGTAACACTGTCGTAGAAAATGAGCCTACAGTTTGACGTCGAATCCGAACGTTAACACTAACTTTACGTTGATGTGAAAACTCTCCATCGTTTTCCGATCGACCCGTTTCTCGAAACTGTCTACAACGACGGGTTACCTGACAAATTTACGTAAATTCGTCTCCTGCGATTTCAGTAAACGATGTACGGGGATCGTTCATTAAGTAAGGCCATACATTTTTTTACTCAGAACATATTTATTGTTGAGAGTTAGAATTTGATGTCAATATACATCAACACGTATTGTTCATGTCGTATTTTTCTACTTAGTCTGCATCACGTTCTATGGCCGTGCGCTGATGTTGTGGAAGAGCACGTACTCCCTGGTGGTAAAAGCTCTTTTCCTGCAGGCGTAGGCGTGTTTTCACTGCATCGATCATTGCAGACGCACTTCTAGTGCTGACCGACAACTATAAAGCCAATTGTCGAGTTGTGATGCGCCGGTCGGCACAAATAATGGCATCCGCACGATTCAGCATGCCTGGAGCAATGGCTGTAACAGGACGTCCCGAGCGTGGCTGATCATCACGCGATTGTTACGGAAATGCTTCAGGAACTCGGGTGGGAGCCTCTAGAGGAAAGGAGGCGTTCTTTTCGTGAATCGCTACTGAGCAAATTTAGAGAACCAGCATTTGAGGCAGACTGCAGGGCAATTTTACTGCCGCCAATTTACATTTCGCGGAAAGACCGCAAAGTTAAGATAAGAGAGATTAGGGCTCTTACAGAGGCATATAGGCAGTCATTTTTCCCTCGTTCTGTTTGGGAGTGGGACAGGGAGAGAAGATTCTAGTTGTGGTACGAGGTACCCTCCGCCACGCACAGTATGGTAGATTGCGGAGAATGTATGTAGATGTAGATCATGGAGTTCTGCTTCTGCGTTTCCTGAGGCTGTGACTTTCTTTACCCATCGCCCAACTGTACTCCTATCAACTGCAGCATCGGCATACACAGCACAAAAATGTGTATGGATGTTCACCACGGTTTCTTTTTCTGCAGACACGAAAACAATAACAGCACGATGCTTGTAACGTGAGTCGTACGTAGACGAATTTTGACGCTGTACTATGGCTCTGCCATCTGGCAGAACGGTTCCAAACTTCACCGTCGCACAGAACAAACATCAAATGTGAAGCACCAACAAGGACGTTTGTCTACGTATATTAATGGCTGTTTAAAAAGCTGTGGGGCATTACTTACTGAACGACTTATTGAAAGACTCCCTTCTGTTGTGAGCTACAATAGAAATTTATTACAATTCTCGATATTTGCATAAAAAGTCTTTCTGCGTTCACCTCTGTAGCGTAACTAGTAATCATATTAATACTTAACATTCTTTTCTGTGCAACCCTCCGCCTCGCCTTCCGTATACGCCTCCCGTCCCCCACGCGGATCCTCTATGACCTCATTCCTTTCCCCCATCTGCTCCTATTCCTCGAACATATCCACATCCTCTACACCTCCCGCCGCCTTGTTCCCCCTCAACCCCTGGTTGCTCCTTTCCTGTCCCATCCCCGCCCCCTGCCACACCTTCCTTCTCTGTTGTGTCCCCCCCTACCCTCCATCTCTTCACTCTTCATCTCCTTTCCCAAGGTGGCTTCCATCAACTCCCCCTCCCAGATGATGCCCTCTCTCCCTCCATTTATCCCTCCTATCAACTCTAATCCTTACTCCCCCTCCTTTCCTCTGTCCTTTTCCTGGGCTCCCTCTCTCCTCCCCCTTCCATCCTCTATTTCCCCCACCTCCTCTCTCTCTGCCCCCTTCTCTCCCTCGAGTCCTTTTGAATTTCCCTCCTCTCCCTTTTCCCATTGTGGTGTCACCGCCAGACACCACACTTGCTAGGTGGTAGCCTTTAAATCGGCCGCGGTCCGTTAGTATACGTCGGACCCGCGTGTCGCCACTATCAGTGATTGCAGACCAAGCGCCGCCGCACGGCAGGTCTAGAGAGACATCCTAGCACTCGCCCCAGTTGTACAACCGACTTTGCTAGCGATGGTTCACTGACAAAATACGCTCTCATTTGCCGAGACGATAGTTACCATAGCCTTCAGCTACGCCATTTGCTACGACCTAGCAAGGCGCCATGTTCAATTGCTATTGATCTTGTTAATCATGTACATCAGACCAACGTTCACCATTAATGGATTAAAGTTAAGTATTCCACCAGCTACGTCCGTTTTTCTAAATTCTAATTTCCTTGTCCTGTTCCAGACCTCACGCCAGCCTGCGTGAGCTAAAACGCGTGCCTTTCGGCTTCCTCTATGAACACTGTGTTGGCTCTCCTGCGAACCCACAACACCCATTCCCACTCGCGTCTGCCCTGCCTCTCCCCCCTTATGAGTCCTCTCCCTCCTTGGTTCCCCCCCCTTCTTCGTTTTTCCCTCTCCTCCTCCTCCTTGTTTTTCCCCCTCCTCCAGGTCCCCCCTCCCATCTGCCCTTGGCTCGGGAGTGTTCTCTTTGTGCCGCCATTTTCGTGCAGTGTTTTACAGTGAGTGTTTTACAGTGAGTGTTCCGTGTTGTGTGTCTTTTGGGAAGTGTTGCGAACGGCCATCATACTGTCGTTGGGTGTGATTTTTTTTATCTCTTGCGAACAGAAACCAGATTTAATTGTGAGTCTACTCTGTTACTTCTCTGATTCCTGTGTATTTTATTAACATTGCCAACCCCTTTTGCTTTCTGTTTTAACTTCCCGCATTTTTCCGCCATTTTACACTTTAAGTCACCGTTTTATCGCCTGTTTTTGTTTCTTTTCTTCTTCCGTTTTTAAAAAAGTCTGTAGGCTGTAGAGCAGCGTACTAAGCTGCTACCAGCCCGCCCCCTTTGGGGGGAATTGAAAATCAATAACGGAAAAAAAAGAGAAAGTTATGGGCAAATACTCTTTCTGGTATTATGCGATATGGAACTTACTGATTATAGCAAAACTGGCTAAATACAGTGACGGAAAAAAAATCGCACCACCAAGAGAGAGTTGTGCGACATAATCGAAAGTTGGTAGGCGTGTTTCTACATCTGAAAGATGATTATTTAAATTTAGTTGCAGTCGAATAAGAGTGGAGCTAGTAGCGCCACTATGAGGACGCAAATCAGGTTTGCTTTAACTGCAATAAGCGACAAGGACGCCAGTGTCAGTACCTCATGGCGTTTCAACGAGGTCGTGTAACATGGTTATAAGAAGCTTAATGTTTCTTCTGCAATATTGCAGAAAGACTTTGCAGGGATACTCAGGACAGCCACGTAGCACTACCGAGTGGGAAGACCATCGTGTTCGGTGTTTGGATCCGGCGCATCGCACTGCATCTGCAGCAGAAATGTGAGCAGCAATTGGCACCACAGTGACACAACGAACTGTTACGAATAGGCTACTTTAAGGACAAGTCTGAGACAAACCCTGTAGCGTGCATTCCACTGACCCCAAAGCACCACAGATTGTGACTTAAGTGGTGTGAAGAAAAAGCTGATTTGAGATCAGGCCGGAGGGCTGTTGTGTTTTCTGACGAAAGCTGGTTCTGACTTTGTGCTAGTGACGGCCGTGCGGTGATTAGGGAGAGGCCAGTTGAGGACCTGCAATCAAACTGTGTGCTAGACCGACTGCACCTACACCTGGGTTTATGGTCTGAGGTGTAGTTTTGTATGACAGCAGCCTGACTGAAAAATTCTACATTAATCTCGTGATTCGATCTACTGTGCTGCCATGCATGAACAGCATTCCAGGAGGTGTTTTCCAACAGGATAATTCTCGCCAATGTACCACTGTTTCAAACCAACACGCTCTACAGAGTGTCAACATGCGGTCTTGGCCTGCTCAATAGCCACATCTGTCTTCAGTCGAGCACATGTGGGTAGACATCATCAGACGACAACTCCAGTGTGAGCCGGCCGTTGAGGCCGAGCGGTTGTAGGCGCTTCAGTCCGGAACGGCTCTGCTGCTACGGTCGCAGGTTCGAACCCTGCCTTGGGCATAGATGTGGGTGATGTCCTTAGGTTATTTTTGTTTGAACAGTTGTAAGTTAGTTAGGATCTTTGGTGTGACGTCATAAGCGAGTGACTGCGTGTGAGATCGCTCTCTAAGTTTTCATATATTTTTAGGTTTCAGATACATATTTTAACGGTTTTTGTGATAATATTTACTATATAAGTGACGTATTAGTGGTTTCTTCATTCACCTCTGCCTTTCTTGTGTTGTGACCTGATATTTGTGAGTGTTTCGTTTCGAGCAACTTAACCTCCTGCCTGTGTTTACATTCCGCGCTGATCAGTTGTAGCTGTAGCGGCGCATCGAAAGCTAAGTACTAATTAATTGTTTGTGTATAGTGGTTTTCTTTAGGAACTTTAGTAGTCTTCAACCGGTGTTCTTGGTGTTTTCTGGCGAAATAATTTCAGAAGAACCTTTTGGGAACTGATTTCAGCTGCGATACTGTGTCCTTAGGCGTTTGATTCTCTTTCTGTATTAGTCTTTTGTTATATTCACATTTGTTGTTTATTAATACTGTTATTAATAGAAGTTACTTCCCTTGTAGAGTAAGTTTGTGATTATTGTAGTCAGGTTTTTAACATCTTCTTATTGTAGTAGAGGAACTTAGAAAAAGTAAAATTTTACCATCAGTGAGAAGTGTGAGCTTTGCCGTAGGTTCGTGAGTAGTGGATTGCGGTGTGAGACTTGTTCGAAGTATTGTCACTGGGGGGAATGCAGTGGGGAAGCCAGTGGGCATTCTGGTGACATCCTCTCCTGGAACTGCAAGTTACGTAGCAAGAGTAAGTTGATAGAGGAGCAGGAGCGTAAGATCTGTGCCCTTCAGGTGCAGTTGAAAAACGCACAGGAGGAGCTAGATAGGATGAGGAGGGAGAAGGGGGTTGGGGAATGGGAGCTGGCTGTTGGCAAGAGATCTGCTAGGAGAAGAAGATTTTCAGATAGTTTTACTATTGGTGTTTACAATAGACATGACCAACTGTCAGAGTCTAGTGGAGAGGAATCTCTAGTAGCTGTAGATCTAGGAAGTATGCAGCAGACCTCAGTAGTTACTGTGCCTAGAACAGTTGCAAAGTCGAAGAGGAAGAAGAAGGTTCTGCTGTTAGGTAGTTTCACGGCAGAGGTGTAGGCCAGCAGTTGCAGGAAGTGCTTGGGAGTGAGTACCAGGTCACCAGCATTGTGAAGCCTAATGCAGGGTTGGCTCAGGTGACTGTTAACATAGGGGGTATAAAGGCACATTTGCATGCCGTGCGTGAGTTTCCTCGGAAACGCGAAATCTTAATTAAATAATTAATCTCTGACAAATAAATAAAGCCTATGGCACAGAACTGAGGCGCTATGTCGCTGATAAAACAAAAAACACAATTACGATACTCTTATGTTTCATTAAGAAAGAGAGGTCTTGGATAAGTGGTGCGGGAAGCACGTATATTTCATTGCCTGGCACACCGCCATATTTTATGTTATATAAGAACACTGCGAGTTGCAATCTTACTAGGCACTCGATTCTGTAAAGAATTTATATTTATGAAAGTAAGTAGAATTATTTAACTGTAGTCTTATTGGTTGAATATATCTGATTTAACTAACTGTGTAAACTTTTTATGTTTAGTAGACAGTCACCTCTGTACGACGTATTGACATGGCTGGCAAAATTACTCTAATATTGAGAATTTAGATTTGAGTCCGTACCTACCGCAGCAGTCTTTGGAAACGATTTAAATACGAAGTCTGATTATTTGAGTCTTATTTCACGGTCAACTACGATTAACATCGCATTTACGAAAAAGCCATTGTCAAGCGTCTGATACCAAATAATCAAGCGTCCACGTTCCAGATAAGCAAATATTAATTACAACCAATCACTATCATACAGAGAGAAAAATTAATATTTTATTTTATTTTATTTTATTTATTTTATATTGGCGACTGCGTGTCGGACTTGTTATTTTGTCATTTGTTACATTGTTCTCTTTGTTTCATGTGAAAAATCAACTTTCTGGACCTGGACTTGACTATATGAGAAATAACAAAAATCTGAAGATATTTGCCAATTATAAAATTTTGCGGGAAGACGCAATGAAGCTTCCAGCAAAATAAGGTAAGACGCAGCATCTTTGCATTGGCAGGCTTGACCAGACGCATAATTCAGTGTATTAGCTCTTCAGTAGATTCTGTAGTATTTCTTTCGCGCGTAGCAGTTTTCAGTGATAAATTTCATTCTCAGTACTTTTCCTTAAACAATAACTTCTGCAACAATACCAATACACGAGTGTACAATATGGCCGACTTCTGTACGATACGTTGTAACACGGACAGCAGCCATTAACAATAATCCCATATTCAGTTTACATTTGTAAATTAACAAACAGCCATTGTTGCTACGAGCGATTCATGCTCAACTGCATTTTATTTTAAAACCAGTGTCAAACATTATTTTCTTGAAACATATATCACGTGTGGCATGGTCATAACTAGAAAACAATACGCAAAGATGGAACAGCAAAGACATACTATTCAGACGCAATCCGACTCGGACGAGAGACAAGTGTTAGAAAATGACTTTACGACAGCAACCGGTAGTGACGATTCATCAAATATTGACGCAAGTGTTAACGGAAATTTTGACAATAGCCCGTCCACCACAAAAATTTCAAAGTCTCAGTCAGAGCCCATGTTAATACATGACGTCACGTCTAATGACGCGGCGGGGGCAGAGACCTTGCAAACAGTAAACATTGCCAACATGCTACAAATGCTAATGAAACAGAACGCGGAAAACATGGCAACCTTAATGATACAGTTAAAGACACAAAATGACGAAATTAAATCTGATCTCATAGCAATCAAGACAGGTAATGACACTTTATGTAAACGTGTAGAACTTATAGACGCCACACTGACCAAACAATGACTGAGCTCAGTACGAAATTTTCCAAGCTTAATACGATACAAGAAAAGACTACAAATGACGTAGCACTTTTACAGACACAATTAAAAAACCTTAATGTCACGTGTGAAGCTCTTACTGAACAAATTCAAACATATCCTTCAGTACACGACAACCTTGAAAAACGAATTACTGACGTGCAGAATAAATTTGACGATGTTGAACAACACCTGACTGACATCTTACAATCTGATGCCACAGCTCATTTTCAAAATATTAATAAAGAATTTCATGATTGGGTAGAGAACAAAGACAAACATTTTGATAGATGCATACGTGAAAATTTACCAACAATTGTGCACGACTCCGTAGCGGAATACATCACTAATAACAAACAGCTGATTAGTGACGCAGTACAATCCGTCACTGCACCCATGAGACAATTCACCGATCAACTACAGTCTGAATGTAACGAAGATATCAGTCAAAATGTACAGTTCAGAAACCAATATACATTCGAGTATGACGCACACATACCGCACACGACAAACACACAAGAACAAAACACACCACGACTACAACACATACCACGACGTGCAACCACAAACACAAGCTATTATCATGGTAAACCACAGCAACATTATCGTAATTACTCGCCAGCTGAACATTGCAGTAATTACAGTGGAAGAAATCCATATCATAATGCAAAGGAAGAAGAAAGCTTAATAAAACACAGGCAATTTCAGGCTTTTATGCCAGAAAAACGAGCCATTCATCCGGTGATTTTTCTTAAATCTTTTAGTAACGCATTTCCACGCACTTGGAGTGACCGGCAAAAGATTTCATATATTATCGGTTACATCCAAGGCGATGCAGCTGTCTGGGCATACAGTCAAGCTGACGTATGTACCACGTACAGTGAGTTTGAGCGTGCCTTTCTGAACAAATTCTGGTCGCAATCCGTCCAGGAGCGACTCAGGAGACAAATTTTAGAACCTGAAACTTTTAACAGTAAAAATGGTAACTTACACAGATATTTTGAAAAATACTTGAACATGGGACATTTTTTAGACAAACCAGTCGCAACACGTGATATACTCCGTGCGTTGAAGGCCAAATTGCCTTTCAACATTAAAGAAAAACTCTTACATATTCCAGATGACGATCCAGATTATTTTTTAACAGCTTTAGATTCGGTCGACATGTTACTAGAAGATCAGCGCTTCGCCCGGCAAAACAGCAGCCACAATGTTTATACTAGTGGTATGCAAAACATGCAGGCTTGCCAACTCAATTCTGGCGCGCCCACAGTTGGATACGCGGTACAGCAAAAACAGCAAACTCACATGCCGTCTCAATACAGAAATCAAAATCAACACGCGTATTCCAATACGAACAACAGTTACAACAGTAATAACACTCCATGCGGCAATCCATACAAAAGGCACCGCGGTAATAACAACAACGGTAACAACGGATACAAATGTAACAACAAAAACACAAACAGAAATAGAAATAATAATAACTACGAGCCAAGACAGCATCAAGGCTGGACTCGTAGCGATCAATACTTTCATTCAAACACTGCTTTACCACAGCAGCCACCAGGACAAAATTGGAGCATACCTTACGACCGACAGGTAAGTTATAATGCGCAAAGGCAACAACAACCGCAAAAGTTTGGAGATCACAACAGGCAATATCCGAATGTGAATATAATAGAAATGACACCTGATACACAACCTCAATCTGTGTCAGTACCTAATACAAATGCTAATCCAACAAACTAGAAACAGTCACTTCTATGCCCCAGGTCGTGGCTGAAGAATTCTTGGGGGGCGACTTAAATGTTAATCAGTTATTTGACACCACAATTGAACAACAAAATATTGATATGCCTAATAATTCTAAACAAAAACTACCTGTTTTATTTATAAGATACAACCACAATGACAATATATCAGATGAACTTTTGCAAGACAGTACACAATGTCGTTCAAACACAAATGAAATTGTTTTAGCATATACTACTGGTGTAGTAGGTGGGATTCCAACTACTATTATCTTAGATACAGGTGCAGCTGTGAGCGTTTTGTCTTTTAATTTCTATAAAAAGATGTGTGAATTGGAGCCTGTGCCTGAGTTTCCTGCCCAAAACTGTAAAATAACTACTGCTCTAGGTAATAAGTCATGTAGGGTTACGAAGCAAGTTTTTGTAAACATTAAAATAGGGAATGGAACCGTACAATGGCCATTCCTGGTTGTACAAAACCTTGTGACAAATTGCATATTAGGAATAGGTATTATGAGCGAGAAGGACTGCATTATAGACTTCTCCAAAGGTAAATGCTTTTTAAATGATAAAGGCAGTGTAATTATTATTGATTTGGACAGGAGAACTCTAAAGCATGACAAACACTGTACAGGGTACAAGGTTCAGTTAGTACTTGACAATGACATTCAAGACACGCACACACACTCATCTGACACAGAGCTAATGGACTTGAAAACATTGCTTGATCATAAGATAAATGAAGCTACAGCTCTCAGTGTACATGAACGTATAAAACTACAGGAAGTGTTATCGAAATATTTACAAGTTTTTACCAAACGATTAGGTGTTATCAACACGTATGTGTACAAGATTGAAGTTAAGCCTCACAAGATCTTCTACCACAAGACATATAACGTACCGTTATCTCAACGACCTGCTGTGTGGCAAGAATTAAAACAAATGTTAGACTGGAAGGTCATTGAACCATCCACCTCACCTTACTGTAGTCCTCTACTTGTTGTCAAAAAATCAAATGGTAGCATTAGGCTAGTGTTAGACGCACGAGCAATTAATGAAATAATTTTACCGGTTCACACAAAACCCGAAAATTTAGAAGCGCAATTACAGAAATTTCTAAATGCAAAATATTTTTCCACAATAGATCTCGCTAATTCATTTTGGCAAGTAGGTATCACTCCTGATTCTCGGAAATATACTGCATTTATGTTCGGGGGGCGAACCTATCAGTTTTGTGTTCTACCCTTCGGATTGAATGTCAGTTCTGGGGTATTCATTACAGCCCTGGATACCGTGCTTGGCGATGATTTAGTTGAGACAGTCACACACTATGTAGATGATATACTGATAGCTACACAGTCTTGGAATGAACATGTTGACACACTTCAAAAAATTTTAGAAAAATTTGCACAAGCTGGAGTCACAGCCAATCTTAGAAAATCAAAATTTGGTTGCAGTGAGATAAAATATTTAGGACATATCATTAATTCACAGGGCATACGTCCTGATCCCAGTAAATTAGATGCTATCAGAAACTTTCCTAGCCCTCGAACTAAAAAGCAGTTAAAATCATTCCTTGGGCTATGTTCATTTTTCAGACGTTTTTTACCACAACCACTTTTGAACAGTAAACATCTGCTAAATCTACTCAGAAAGAATCAAGTTTGGATCTGGTCGGAACAGCGCCAGAATGACTTTAATACAATTAAACATGCTTTAGTGAATGCAAACATATTGAGCCATCCAGATTTCAATTTAGATTTTTGTATGACTTGTGACGCTTCACGTACTGGCTTGGGCTGTTGCTTATTTCAAGTTGTAAAGAATAAAGAAAAGGAACAGATAAGAATTATTGGGTTTGCAAGTCGTACTCTAACTGAATGTGAGCGTACATACTCCACTACTGAGTTAGAAACACTTTCCATAGTCTGGGCATTCAAGAAATTCAATTATTATTTATTTGGAAAACATACAGTAATTTATACCGATCACCAGGCCCTGACATTTTTGTTAACTTGTAAACTTGTACATTCTAGACTATCACGATGGGCAGTTACACTTCAGAACTACTCTTTTGAAATTAAGTACATAAAAGGTAAGGACAACACCATTGCCGACGCTTTGTCTAGACTTCCACAAGGTATGAATGAAACCAACAGTGACTTAGAAAATATAAATGACTACAGGATTCTCTTAATGCAAGACAAGTAGTATCACCAATATTATATTGATATGTGCAGAAACATGGCTAAATTACAAAAATCTGATCCTCACTGGTATAAGATAATAACATTACTGGTAGAAAAACACAATCATCCTTTGACTAAGTATTACAAGTTACACAATGATGTGTTATTTTATCGCCGACATCCAAATGCTACTAACTGGTGTGTATGCATTCCCAAAGAGTCTGAACGTAATCTGATTTGGCACACACACTTAGTTTGGGGTCATTATGGGACGAAAAAGTGTTTGGCAAAGCTCAGCACATACTGTTATTTTAGCAATATGAGAAGAAAAATTTACAGGGAACTGAAAACATGTGTCATATGTCAAAAATCAAAACCTCAGAATTTATCCACAAAAACAGATTTACATTCTATTTTACCGAGTAAACCCCTGGAAATTCTATGTACTGACATCAGTGGACCGCATCCAGCAAGCTCTGGAGGTGTCAAATATATCTTAGCTTTTTACGATATATTTTCTAAACATGTAAAACTTTATGCTTTAAAATCCGCCACTGCAAATGCTATAATACGAAGATTCTCAAGTGATTGCCTGACGCACGTGGGAAAACCTAAAGCAATTCTGTCAGATAATGCAGCATACTACTCTGAGTACAAATGGAGAAATTTCTTGAAGGACAATAACATTAAAAGTATATTTATTTCAAAGTTTAGTCCACAATGTAACGCGACTGAAAGACTTTTCCGAGAACTAAACCGATTCATGAGGACCTATATTTCATCAAAACATACTAATTGGGTGTCCTACCTAAGTCTTTTCGAAGACGTACACAATAACTTAAATATTTACAATACAAATTACACACCTAACGAGATCATGTTCAGTTGCAAACAGAACGATCAATGGATAGAACCATTACCTAAGTTGTCAGACAAGGAAATCACACCTGAACAGAAAATAAAAGAAGTATTGACTACACTGGCACATCACGCACAGATACGAAACAAACATCACACAGACATAATAAAAAGAAAACAAAAATTCAAGGTAGGAATGCTTGTACTACTTCGTACTCATAATAAATCTGTAGCACTCAAACGACGCAATGCTAAGTGGCGTCTGCTATATGAAGGACCTTATATAATTGTTAACATACCGCATCCTGGTGCGTATCTGTTACAACATCCTAGAACTAACAAAATTATTGGGCTATACGCACACCGAGATCTTAGAGCATTTCATGCTAAATAATGTCAAAGTCATACCCATGAAAACATTGCTAAGCAACTCGCAAAACTCTGTTTGCTACAACACAGATAATAAGTAGTATAGAAATTTTCATTTCAGCGGTTCCAGTGACGCAGTTGAAGACAGAAGAACTTTTCTTTCAACGCCGCGGCACCACCGAGAAGACTGAATATTAAAGTAAAATTTATGATTACGTAGCAGTGAAGGATATATTAATTTTTCACGGAACATTTGTGACTGTAGGTACCACTGACTTGGTATGACACCTGACGAACCGACAGACGTCATCTGTGAAGCGATCTTTTACTTCGAGAAATAGATTAGACGCACATCTCTCAGCAAGAAAAGCATCTACCAGTAGCCAAGGCCACACAGACACTAAACACACACACAAAAAGCGAGGAATCTAACAGCTTTCCGTCTCTTATTATTTTGAATATTTATTGAGTAGTGAAAACGCCTGGTCTTGCCTACTGATGTAGTGAATGTTGTGTCTAACCTATCTTAATTTCAGATGACATCAAAAAAAAAAATCGATAAAATCTCACCAAAACCGTTAAAGAGGACGTAAATATCTGCAATTCATGTAATCAAATGTGACACAATGTAATAATTTATAGCTATGTAATGATGATGTAAACATGTTTATGTGTAACTGTATTATGTTTATGCTAAGAAAATATGTGACGTGTATATGTATGATTACTTATGTTTTTTTAACTGATGTATAATGTAACTGTTACTATGTGAAAATTTGAACAATAACGAGTGCCAAAATGTAAAAAAAAAAAACTTAAAAAAAAATGCGTAGTGAACCACTGTTCACGGACATTAACGTACATTACTAAGTCTGCAACTACGCAGAAACCTATGTGAAAGAAACTGTTAATGACATTCATGATGCATCGTACCTTTGTAAACGCGATGAACGATTTCTTCGATAAGTAACTACGAACATTTAGGTGAGCTATATTAAAAAAAAAAAAAACGAAAATGTGAAGTGCGTAATTGGTGCATCGTCTAGTGACATTACTACAGTATCTAACTTCAAGATGTTAACTGGATTAAATGGTCACAACGTGCCTGTCCAGAAAACAACACGACGAGTGGAAGAATTTTGGTTGGAACTTCAGGGAATGGAATGTTCTCGAAATGTGATGGACACACTTACCTGGACTATCCAAGGATCGACGCCAGCTATGTGCCGTCCGAGGTTCTGCAACCAAGCTTCCATGGAATATCGAAAACGAACTGCATATGGACCAATTACTCGACGGGTCACGTCTGACCTGTAATAAACAATGCCTTTTGTCACAACGAACTGCATCACAACGACTATAATGGAAATAGGAAATGGACATGCTTATGTATCAATCACGTTGTTATACAGCGATGTTACTGTGATCAAAAAACTTTACCACGACGACACTAATCTGTGAATAATTATTGTGCAGCAGATGAATATAAACTGTAATAACGACACGATGTGTATAGGTCAACGCACCTGAAACATAAAGAAATTTTTCTTTGAAGCATTTCAATGCAATACTATGTAACTAAGAACATTCAACAATCTAAAGTTGTACTTTATTATAACAAACATTGTAATTTTAAAACTAAGTTACCTGTCATAGAATGTAGTCTTCATATGTAATCTTGGTGGAATATTTTCTTTGTGCAACGACTAAGAAACGCGCGCACACGAACAATATGAACTGCAATACTGTGCCGCGTGATCTAAATTTACGATATAACGGCAGTGCCGGAGGCATACTGACGCTTCTGCGCATGCGCGCCCTCTATTTTGCAAACATAAGAACTTTTACGGCGCACGCGCGTCATTCAAATTTTGTATATAATATACAGTATAGTGTAAGTCATGTAAATAGTTGTAGATAACTTAGATTTTCTTGTGCCTTTAGGTGAATTGCTCGCCTGCAGGTGTGTCCTTTCGCCTCGCAATTCAGGGGGCAATGTAAAGGCACAGTTGCATGCCGTGCGTGAGTTTCCTCGGAAACGCGAAATCTTAATTAAATAATTAATCTCTGACAAATAAATAAAGCCTATGGCACAGAACTGAGGCGCTATGTCGCTGATAAAACAAAAAACACAATTACGATACTCTTATGTTTCATTAAGAAAGAGAGGTCTTGGATAAGTGGTGCGGGAAGCACGTATATTTCATTGACTGGCACACCGCCATATTTTATGTTATATAAGAACACTGCGAGTTGCAATCTTACTAGGCACTCGATTCTGTAAAGAATTTATATTTATGAAAGTAAGTAGAATTATTTAACTGTAGGCTTATTGGTTGAATATATCTGATTTAACTAACTGTGTAAACTTTTTATGTTTAGTAGACAGTCACCTCTGTACGACGTATTGACATGGCTGACAAAATTACTCTAATATTGAGAATTTAGATTTGAGTCCGCACCTACCGCAGCAGTCTTTGGAAACGATTTAAATACGAAGTCCGATTATTTGAGTCTTATTTCACGGTCAACTACGATTAACATTGCATTTACGAAAAAGCCATTGTCAAGCGTCTGATACCAAATAATTAAGCGTCCACGTTCCAGATAAGCAAATATTAATTACAACCAATCACTATCATACAGATAGAAAAATTAATATTTTATTTTATTTTATTGGGGGTTATGTACGGATTTTACTAAAGAGTATCAGGTAGTGATTGTGGGTGGGGCTGGTAACAGTATTGATAGGAATGGGGAGTATAACATATATGGTGACCTGGAAAAGATAGCCACTCAGACTGGCAGCACGAATTTGCATTTCGTGGAACTGTTTCAGCGTCACGATCGGCCTCATCTTAATACAGCCGTCAGGCGTAATAACATGCGACTTGGGGGTACGCTGATGATAGAAAGCATGGGTCACGTTTCAGTGGTGTCGGTGGAGTCTATCAGCAGGACGGGTTTCACTAGACATGGCCTGCACCTCAATAGGTGAGAGCATAGGTGGGGTTGGTGGGATCACTCATGGGAAAATTCCTGCAGTAGTGGGTGTTAGAGCTGCACCTTTTTTAGACTGAAGTCAGCTGATAGGTATTCCTGCCTAAGGGAAGTCTCTCTAACAATGGAATCCCTTTTGACAAAGCTTAGGTATCCGAGTAATGAGGGAATTAGTATATTTCATCAAAATATACAAGGTATTAGAGATAAAGTTAGTGAACTTCTTATAGATGTTGACTCTGAAATTATTGGTATACCTGAACACTTCTTAAATAAGTAGATAATTCAGAGGCGTCCTTTACCAGGATACAGGTTGGCTGGCAGCTTTTCGAGGAGCTCTTTGCGGTGTGGGGGAGTAGCCATGTATGTGAAAAACGGCACCCCATTTGAGTCAATTGATGTTTCAAAGTACTGCACTGAAAAGGTGTTTGAATGTTGTGCAGATGTGGTTAAATTTAACGGAGCTAAACTTCTAACTGTTGTTATTTATAGATCACCAGACTCCGATTTCACAACATTTTTGCTAAAGCTAGACGCGGTTCTTGATTCACTTTATAGGAAATACAAAAAGTTAGTTATATGTGGTGACTTCAATATTAATTGTATAAGTGATTGTGGAAGGAAGAGGATGCTGGTAGACCTCTTTAATTCATATAATCTTATGCAAACCGTATTCTTTCCAACGAGAGTGCAAGGAAACAGTAGAACAACCATAGACAACATTTTTGTTCATTCCTCATTACTAGAAGGGCATTCTGTTAGCAAAAGGTGAATGGCCTTTCAGATCATGACGCACATATTTTAACTTTAAAAGGTTTTTGTGCTGCAACACGTGTTAAACATAGTCATCAGCTGTTCAGGAAAGCTGATCCAGTTGCTGTAGAGACCTTTGTAAACCTTATCAAGGAACAAGAGTGGCAAGATGTTTATAGCGCTGATACAGTAGACGATAAATATAATGTTTTTCTCAAGACTTTTCTCATGCTCTTTGAAAGTTGCTTTCCCTTGCAATGTTTAAAACAGGGTACTAGCAGGACCAGGCAGCCTGGGTGGCTGACTAGGGGGATAAGAATATCTTGTAGAACAAAGTGGCAATTATATCAAAACGTTAGAAACAGTCAAAATCTAAATGCAGCAGCCCATTACAAACAGTATTGTAAGGTGCTAAAAAATGTTATTAGGAAGGCAAAAAGTATGTGGTATGCAGATAAAATAGCTAAGTCTCAGCATAAAATTAAAACCATATGGTCAGTCGTAAAGGAAGTTGCTGGTCTGCAGAGACAGGTCGAGGATATAGAATCAGTGCGTAGTGGGAATGTCCGTGTTACTGATAAGTCGCATATATGTACAGTATTTAATAATCACTTTCTGAATATAGCAGGTGAACTAAATAGAAACCTAGTCCCAACAGGGAATCATATAACGCTCTTAGAAAAAAGTGTTCCGAGACTGTTACCTGAAATGCTCCTCCATAATACTGACAAGAGGGAGATTGAGTTAATAATTAAATCACTAAAGACCAAGAACTCTCATGGATATGACGGGGTATCTAGCAGAATACTGAAGTATTGTTCTATGTATGTTAGCCCAGTACTCAGCTGTATCTGTAACTTTTCCTTTAGGAGTGGTCGGTTTCCTGACCGATTAAAGTACTCGGTAGTGAAGCCACTTTATAGAAAGGGAGACATTGATAATGTTGACAATTTTAGACCTATTTCTATGCCATCGGTGTTTGTTAAATGTTTTTGAGAAGGTTGTATATACAAGGTTACTGGAGCATTTAAATTCACATAATATGCTGTCAAATGTTCAGTTTGGTTTTAGAAATGGTTTAACAACTGAAAATGCTATAGTCTCTTTTCTCTGTGAGGTTTTGGACGGATTAAATAAAAGGTTGCGAACGCTAAGTGTTTTCTTTGATTTAACGAAGGCTTTTGACTGTGTTGACCACAAAATATAACTGCAGAAGTTGGACCATTATGGAGTAAGGGGAGTAGCTTACAATTGGTTCGCCTCTTACTTTAAGAACAGAAAGCAGAGGGTAATTCTCCGCAATATTGAGAGTGGTAGTGATGTTCAGTCCCAATGGGGCACTGTTAAATGGAGCGTTCCCCAAGGGTCGGTGCTGGGGCCACTGCTGTTTCTTATTTATATAAATGATATGCTTTCTAGTATTACAGGCGATTCAAAAATGTTTCTGTTTGCTGATGACACCAGCTTGATAGTGAAGGATCTTGTGTGTAATATTGAAACAGGAACAAATAATGTAGTTCATGAAATAAGTTCATGGCTTGTGGAAAATAATTTGATGCTAAATCAAGTAAGACTCAGTTTTTACAGTTTATAACTCACAATTCTACAAGAACTGATATTTTGATCAGACAGAATGGGCATATTATAAGCGAGACGGAACAGTTCCAGTTCCTAGGCGTTCGGATAGATAGTAAGCTGTTGTGGAAAGCCCATGTCCAGGATCTTGTTCAGAAACTAAATGCTGCTTTATTTACCATTAGAACAGTATCTGAATTGAGTGACACTTCAACACGAAAAGTAGTCTACTTCGCATATTTTCATACGCTTATGTCGTATGGTATTATTTTTTGGGGTAATTCTGATTCAAAAAGGGTGTTTTTGGCTCAAAAACAGGCTGTTCGAGCTATATGTGGTGTAAGTTCGAGAACCTCTTGTCGACCCCTATTCAAAAATCTGGGAATTCTGACATTGCCCTCACAGTATATATTTTCTTTAAATGTCGTTTGTTGTTAGCAACATTAGCCTATTCCCAAGAGTTAGCAGCTTTCACTCAGTTAATACTAGGCAGAAATCAAATCTGCATGTAGAATGCACTTCCTTGACTCTTGTGCAGAAAGGAGAGCAGTATTCTGCTGCATCCATTTTCAATAAGCTACCACAAGAACACAAAAATCTTAGCAGTAGCCCAAACTCTTTTAAGTCTAAACTGTAGAGTTCCTTCATGACTCACTCCTTCTATTCTGTCAAGGAGCTCATGGAAGAGCTAAAAAATTAAGCAAATTCCAGTGTTACATTGTTGATTTTCTTCATTTAAACTTACGACTTGTCCCTGATTATGTTTTTTCTATATTTCATTTTATCTGTTTCTAATATCGTGTTATAATTTCATGTATTGACTCGTTCCACGACCATGGAGGCTTCTCCTTAATTTGGTCCCACGGAACAATAAATAAATAAATAAATGAATAAAGTCTAGGGGACTGATGACCCCAGGTGTTATGTCCCGTAGTGCTTAGAGCCATTTGAACCATTTTGACAACTCCAGTGCCACGACAAACAGCGTTAAACCACACTGTTCTGACTGAACAGGTGCAACAGGTATGGAAGTCCATCCGACAAACTCGACATCCGGCACCTGTACAACACATTATATGCACTTTTGTATGGTTAAATTCAAAATTCTCGCGTTTACACTGGTGATTTATGTACCAGCATTGCATATTTTCAGTGGCTTACCTCACTCTCATATTAACGTCTGATCTTGTAATGTTAATCACTTCAATATATCACCTAGACAGAGGTATTCATTAATCTAAATTAATATTTTATAGTGTTGCGACTTTTTTCCATCAGTGTGAGTCAGTAAATATAAGTGTCTCCAACTTGAGCATGGGTTTCTTCTGCGTTACGGTGTTTGCGATATGGGGACGTGCTTCATCAGGAAGCAGCAGTATACCTTGTCACACCATCCCAAAGCGGAGGGAATCGACATACATGCTGACTCATACAAATTCTTGAGGATGGGTGTCCACCAGTGTTTGTCTATCGGTAGCCAAGAAGAGAATGACAGCACGTTGGTCCTGTTTGGAAACATTAGGTAATAACGTCGCCATGGTTCATGTTTCCTCATTTACCGCAGCCAAGTCTGAAAGTCACAAATGATGCACTTACCCTTGCTTACATGTCGATGCCTATATACCGACATCGCAGTCGCGCTACATTTCACTTGAAGAACTGTACTGGTGCTAGAGACAAACAAACAAAATACAACTCGAGAAAGTTAGATATGCATGACTCCACGCTGTACTACACTTCGAGAGGGGGAAAATTTGTTACGTGCCTTCACGAGCATCGTGGTGGTTCTCCAGGGAACACATCTCACCCCGTCATAAGCACTTGTCACTACCGCCGTTACACACTGGCTATAAAACTCTCATCTCATATTTGCTTATCTTACGTTCCATTTGTTCAGATTTTTGAAAATTCAATTTCAAGAAAATCAAGACGGTTTCGATGAGGCTGTTGAGCTGATTCACTCTTAATCTAGGCTTGCTGCGACGTAGCAATCCTTGTTGTTAGGGTCAGGTCAGAATTTGAATGTGAATTCGTTGACTTCTCAACTGCTGTAGAGATACACAAATCATCGAAGATGCTTAGAGTGGAATTCATTTTAAACAACAGTGTATGAGATCGTTTATTATTTGAATATGATTCCGCGAAGATTTGTCTAGTAGAAACTGACAGACGTTTGTGTTCGTTCTCATGGAATTCCTGTAATTCATTATTTTGTTAGGGCGCAGCGTCTTGCCGCGCAGCACAGTTTCCCCTTTGCCTTCTTTCTCTTCTTCTACCCTTCCTGTGTGGACGTACGCCAACTCAGCGATATTGGCTGTGTCAGCGTGCGTCTTTGATGTCTGCACCGCATACGCGCATATGCTTGTGTGTGTGTGTGTGTGTGTGTGTGTGTGTGTGTGTGTATGTGTGTGGTGTGTGTGTGTGTGTGTGTGTGTTTTCACAGGCCGTCCTTCATGTGGGGTTTCTGTGTACCAACGTGTGTGTTCTAGAGATGCTGTCAATGCAGTGTGCAGTTGCTGCTATTACGTGATCACTGCTACCGAGACTTGTAAAAAAGATCTCGTTCTCTCAAACATTATGGCTGTGAGGTGCTTTATTTCCATCATTTCGTACAATAAAACTGTTAGATATGATAAAATTATGATAATAGTCAAGTCTGAAAGTATATCAACTATTACTACCATTTACTCCATTTTCTATATGTTTCATGCACAGGCCGGCAGCTGTGGCCCAGCGGTTCAGGCACTTCAGTCTGGAACAGCGCAACCACTACGGTCGCAGGTTCTAATCCTACTTCGGACGTGGATGTGTGTGATGTCCTTAGGTTAGTTAGGTTCAAGTAGTTCTAAGTTCTGTGGCACTCCCATAGTGCTAGGAGCCATTTGAACTTTTTTTATCTGCTTACCTCCCAGTCTGTTCCATAGTCACGGAGGCAACAAGGTACTTTGAAAATGTTTCTTTGTGGAATTCTAGTGACACTGTGAAGTGGTCACAACAATTTTGCGCCAGATGAAGACAGTGTTGACTGCCAACATACCACGTTTTCGTGTATAGTTGAACTATATACTACTACTGGTAATTCATAAAAAAGAAACGTTCGAAATTTTTCGTACATGCATCAAAATTCACTGTATATTCTGAGAATTTTGTTAGGGGAAGAGAGTGTTAAAAACGGATCTATAAATTGTGGATGTTTATTCCATGACCTAACAGCGTTCGGGATGAACAGCAAAGCAAGTAATAGGTGTAATGACTGTGAAGCGTCGGAAAAGCTTAGATGTTAGATTACACAAGGCAACCTTTTCACAATGGCGATAACTACGATGAGGACAGTATAGAGGAACAAAGTGACGCCTGCTGGTTTACACTGTGCACGGGATTTTAAATTTTCTGTCTCTGGTCATGTTCGGAAATTTAATCATAAGCCCATATCTCAGATTTAGACAATGTTGAAATTCTGAAGATTGCATAAAACGGTCCTAATTGGTCTGTATTATCGGTACTGGTCCTCTGACAACTACCTGCTGTATTCATTACGACTGTTTCTCAAAGTTTTCGTCAAGTAAAAAATATGCTGATGTATATATATTTCGTATGCGTACTACAAACATTTACAATAAATTCACACATTATAGAATAATGTGTCTTTTATAAAATTTACAATATTACAATGCTAATTTATAAAATAAAATATATGGAACATTATATAGCCGGCCAGTGTGGCCAAGCGGTTCCACGCGCTTCAGTCTGGAACCACGCGACCGCTCCGGTCGCAGGTTCGAATCCTGCCTCGGATGTGTGTGATGTCCTTAGGTTAGTTAGGTTTAAGTAGTTCTAAGTTCTAGGGGACTGATTACCTCAGAAGTTAAGTCCCATAGTGCTCAGCGCCATTTCAACAATTTTTTTGGAACATTATATACAGCATAATAAAATATGCAGTCTTTGCTTCATATCTCATTCTTCCAGAAGTCCACATATGGCCTCGCTGTTTCACTGCACGCCATCAGGTCTTGGGCCGTGCACGCTCTTGGATGGTTTACTAACGGACATTGAAGCAGGTGGTTCATGGTCTGGATGTTCCCTCAAGGACACAAAGCACTTTCACTAATTCCCCACTAGTGCATATTTTTGTTACATCTGTCTATTCCTGAACGCAGCCTGTTAGGGTTATCCATCTCTCCCACTCAAGTTCCGCACCCGGTGGCACCACTTCCTCAGAATCGTGGGCAGATTCCTGTTGTTCCCGCCACAGTCTTTTTCTAGAAGTTTTTGGTGGATCTGTGAGTGGTTCGGTTGCGTGGAGAAAACTACTTCTTGACTTAAGGCGTTTTGGTACCATTTGGTACCCAAGTAACGCATGATGTTAATCTTGAACCTGTTTCGTTCGTTCAATTCTGCTCAGTATTGAACGTCGGACATTTGGCGGAGCAATTTCTGATAAGGAGTATAGGTGTTCTACTCTTCTCGGCTTAAGACATCTAGTAACATGTCTACACGTCTGGTTCAGGACTGTATCCAGTTTGTTTGTGTGGCATGACCTCTCCCAGACAGGACTTGCAAACTCAACAGCTGAGTAACAGTGTGCCATTGCGGTGGTGCGTAAAACTCTTGGATTAGCTCCCCATTTTGATGTTGTTAGCTCGCCAAGTAAGTTATTACGTGATTGGACCTTTGTTCTGCTCTTCTCAATGTACCGCTTGATGACAATTTCCTATCAAGAGTAACTTCCAAGTACACTGGGAAAGGGCAGTGTGTTAGTCTTGTGTAATTCCACCAAACATTCAGTTCTTGCTTCGCCTCTCTGTTGTTAAGATGGAATAGGCAAGTCTGGGATTGGATTGGGTTTCAGCTGATGTAAACAATAGCAATATCTAGTGTACCAAATCAGCGTGGCCGAACACTGCTCTCTCACCTCACTGTCTATAGTGCTCTGTTTGGTAAAGAGTTCCACGTAATGTGGCATATACTTGGCATCTTAGCACCGTGTGTCCACAGCAGAATCTTACTGACCGAAGTAACTTTACCAATTTATACAACATTTTTCTTACATTGTTATATAAATAAAGCCATGAATTAATCAATCTTCGTGCTACATAAGAATGCAGAGCTGAAAGCTACTGATTTGAAACGGAGGGGAAAGATCTATTTGGTGTAACTTGATCAGAAAAGTGGATAGGTGGGTAGACTACTTCCAGATCAGTCAAGCAGTAGTTTGGCAGGGGAAGGAAATACTCTGAGATGACAACCCATAGGATAGCCATATGCACATATACAGAAGGCGGTAGCATCGCTTTTACAACGTTTAGAGCAGTGTATTGGCGGAGCTCACAGTTGTACTCAGGTGATTCATGTGAAAAAGTTTACAACATGACTTTGGCCACGCGATGGGGATTAACAGACTTTGAACACGAAATGGTAGTTGGAACATTGCATTTCGGAAATGGTTAGCCAATTCAGTATTTCGCGATCCGCAGTATCAAGAATGTGCCCAGAGTACCACACTTCAGGCACTGTGTCTCACCGCAGATAATGCAGTGGCCGACGACTTTCATTTAACGAACGAGAGTGGCGGCGTTTTCGTAGTCAGTGCTAATAGACAAGCATCATTTCGTTAAATATCAACAGAAATGTACCCGTTAGTACAGTGCGCCGGCCGGAGTGGCCGAGCGGTTCTAGGCGCTACAGTCTGGAACAGCGTGACCGCTACGGTCGCAGGTTCGAATCCTGCCTCGGGCTTGGATGTGTGTGATGTCCTTAGGTTAGTTAGGTTTAAGTAGTTCTAAGTTCTAGGGGACTAATTACCTCAAAAGTTAAGTCCCATAGTGCTCAGAGCCATTTGAACCATTTTTTTAGTACAGTGCGGCGAAATTTGGCGTTAATGGTCTATGGCAAAACATGACCGACGTGGGTGCCTCTGCTAACAAAGCAGGGTCGCCTGCAGCGCCTCTCCTGGGTTCGTGATCATATCGGTTGGACACTGGACGACTGGAAAACCGTGAGCTCATCATATGAGTCCCAATTTCAGTGGTAAGAGGCGATGGTAGGGATCGATTGTGGTGTCAAGAAGACACTGTGCAAGCTGGAATTGGTTCCATCATGTTCTGCACTGTGTTTACATGGAATGGACGGTGGCACAAGCAAACCGATCATTGACTGTGGATGGCTAAAATCGGCTACATGGAGGCCATCTTCAGCCATTAATGGACTTCGTGTTACCAAACGGTGATGGAATTTTTATGGACGACAACGAGGCATGTCACTGGGCCACAATGGTTTGCTATTGGTTTGAATAACATTCTGGATAATTGGAGAGAATTATTTGGCCACCCAGCTCGCCCGACATGAGTCCTATTGAACATTTATGGGACACAATCGAGAGGTCATTTTGTTCACAAAATCTAGCACCGGCAACACTTTCGCAATCGTGGGCTGCTATAGCGGCACCATGGCTCAGTATTTCCTGCAGTGAATTTCCGAGAACATGTTGAGTCCATGTGACGTCTTGTTGCTGCCCTGCGCGGGGCGAGAGGAGGTCATCCACGATATTAGGTGGAATCCTGTGAGTTTTTACACCTAATTGTAGGAGACGTTTTGGGGGATGTAAATTGTGGATCAATTCGAAGCCATTTAGTAACGAGGTTCAAATGGATGGTGGTTGCAATAGTTCCACAGAAATAAAGATTTGAATAGTATAGACCGCAACGGAGGGTTGAAAGGTTCAAATGGCTCTGAGCACTATGGGAGTTACCATCTGAGGTCATCAGTCCCCTACAACTTAGAACTACTTAAAACTAACTATCATAAGGACATCGCACACATCCATGCCTGTGGCAGGGTTCGAACCAGCGCGGTTCAGGCTGAAGCACCTAGAACCGCTCGGCCACACATGCCGGCAAGGGTTGAATGAGAGCAGTCTTAAGACTAAAGCTTACAATAGCAACTAGGACATTATTGGCACAGTTAAAATTATTTAAAACCCTTGATATTTATTTTAAAATCAATGTGCGGTTTGACATGCCAGGATGACCCTCTTATTGGTTAATCGTTTACAACGTCTGATTAAATGTTGTAAGGATAACATTTTCTTGATTTCAGGGAATCATAGAGTGTATTTTCCAACAAAATTTCTCATTGTTAAACCCCTCAAATTTGCAGTAAGGGTTCCTGACTGGGGAGCAAACCATGATCAAATCTTATGGGAGTTATAAATTATTGTTCTCTTTATCTGTGTGTTTTCTAGACCTCAAAAGCTGTATTCGCTTTTGACACATTTTAATATTTCATATTCCTCTTTCCCGTGATGTCTTTCATTCTGACGATACTGGTGTAAAATTTTTTGATTGTACACTTTTCAGCGGCAGTCGTCACTAAGTGATCGGCTATTTCAAAATATTTACTATTAAGATATCCCTTGTTCCACATACATTTCAGCATATTCGCTATATTGATAACAGAAGACGTACTGGTGGTAATAGTGGGTTCCTATCTGATTACCAATAGTGGAAATAAGGAAAGTAGTGAAGTACTAAATTTGTATTTTTTCCGGCCATCTGAAGATTATCCTTCCTTCTTCCCTTCTATATCTGCCTCCTATGGACCACGTAAATAATTGCTTCTAATTTAACTTCCGTTTCTCATCAGATCAGTGTTTCGTCGTTTTCGAACTTCAGACCACTCTGTTCAGGTTCCATTTTTTTTGTTTTCTCTGGTTTTAGTTTTCTCTGGAGAAGCAAATGGAAGACCTTCTTTCGACACATCTCTCTGTTTAGGATTTCATGTTCGTTAGTTTTCATCTGTTCCAGGTCAGTTCTGATCCCTCGGAACCATATGAGTGAAATTTTTTGCAGGCTGACATATTAAAAAATCTCTCACGTACTTTGTTTTTATTCATATGACACAAATGGCTGTAGAGTGCCATTATATTCGTATTTTTGTACTTACTTCTTTTGTGTCGAGTAGGAGTCCAGTGATCAAATATGCATTTGAAAATAATGTCAGTGGAATACCCTCATAAGCAACTGTTGACTCGTATTCTATTATATTTCCAAATTTTCATCGAATTCTGAAAACCGTCTGTGTCAAAATAATACGTAAGCTACGTCAAAGTTTGCAAAATGTGAAGTCAAGGTACTGGGTTCGAGAACCAGTCCAGCGCACAGCTTCAGTCAGTTAAGAAGTTCTAAAACGGCGCACACTTCATAGTACGGCTGTTGACGTACTTTTAAAATGAATGACACGCAGCTCACAGCTGCTCTAGCCAGCATATCTCTCGCAACTGAACGCATACGGACATGCAGCGACAATTCACTCGTTCTCCAGATCCTGCAAGAACCATTGCCGAATTGCAGCAAAAGGTGCAATATTCTTGGAAGAATTCATAGCAGGGTGGCAGGAACTATACGGAGTGACGTATTGAAATGATATACTACAACACGTGACTGATATTTGATCTTTTATATCGTGATAGCTTTTTTTGCGCCAATCTCAGAGTAGCACTTGAAGCCTCCGTCTTCAGTTATGTGTTGGATAACTTACATTCTCTGGTGCCTCCTACAATTTTTACCCTTCACATCTTCCTCTATGATCGTGGAGGCTATACCCCAGTGCCTTAGTACGTCCAATCATCCCTTCCTTTCTTCTTCTAAGCGTTCGCCAGTTCTTTTCTTCGTTGATTCTGTGGATTCCTTATCTTAGGAATTTACAGCACCACATCTCAGTCGCTTCGATGCTCCAAACATAGTTTCTTCCTCAAATAAAACCACATATTTAATAGAAGCAGACTTCTCTTGGCCATGAATGCCATCTGTGCTGTGCTAGTCCGCCTTTTATGTCTTCTTTCCTCTGCTAACGTGCTTTTTTTCCCTTTTTGCCTGGTTTGTTATTTTGGTTCCAGGGTAGTGGAATTCACTTCTCGAATGGAATTTGGCTGTTCAGTTTTTCATTATTCATGTCTGTACTTCCCACTACTTTCGCGTTTCTTCAGTTTGCTTTCATATCCATATTCTATTCTTTCTATTCAACATGTCCTGTAACTCTTCTTCACAGGAATTTCATCAGCGAATTTTGTTATTGATATGCTTTGAATCTGAATTTTAATCCCACTCTTGAGCTTTTCTTTTATTCCCGCCCTCGCTTCCTCCGTTGTATACACTGAAGTGTAGGGGGCAAAAGACTGAGCCCCTGTCTTACATCCGTTATAATCCTAATGGTTGTGTATATTGTATACTATTCATCTTTACCTAAACCTTTCTGCTGTTTTTCCCAAAATGTCAAACATCATGTGCCATTTTACATTGTCGAACACTTTTTTCAGTTCGACAAGTCCGGTTAACTTAATGAATTTTGATTTTTCTTAAGGCAAGACAAACTGCTGCCTTTCATGCATTAAGTGTAATTATTATTCTGAGTAAATTCTCTTAGGTGCAGTAATATGTACAGATGCCAATCTTCAGTGTAAGTACACTAACAGTCTGATACAATGCATCACTGACTACAAAAAAACTAACGTTTTCAATCAGGATTTTACGAGAAAACATCTCTTCGTATCTTTGTGCAGTGTTTTTACATCTGAAGGCAGAAATTTCTACGTTCTATGGCCACATGAATGTGTTGCGAAATTTATTTGTTTCTCTGCTCATTTTTTTTTCTTTTCAGATTAGTTGAGAATACTAATTACAAAAGAAGCGTTACACCTGTTCTGTGCGAGCGTGTGGATCAACTATGTTGTCAGAGTTTATTAGCTATGGCTTTCTATGTAACCAATCATAAAAGCGACTGAAAGTGGTTACTACAAGTATCCTCAAAAGCTTAGTTCAACACATAAACGAAGTTGCAACATAATACTACTTCAAGACGCTTCTTATTCTGCAACTGCTTCAGTTTTTGAGAAAGCAGTGTATATGTTTTATAAAATACAATTTTATACTTTCTTACAAGAAAGAGAGTGCTTTCACCCTGTAAATAATGTAGGAGTGCGGGGACTTCCAGATGTGAAGAGTAATAATCAATTTCATTACGGTCCTTTTATGTGACTTTGGTCGAAGTTAGGACACTTCCTTCCAGCGTGTTTGCTTTGCACTCTGCACGGAATGTTGTTCGGAAACTCTCAGCACTTCTCTGCAGTTTTCAGACCGCACTGAAGAAGTACTTCTCCGTCGTATTTCTTCCAGTTAATGAAAGTTGCTTGTCTGCTGTAGAAACACACTACCATCTACTGTAGCGATAATATGCAGAGAAAATGTAGGGAACACTAGGCATAACCATTAAATAGTTATTGATAATGATGAAAAATTCAAATCAGGTTTTAAAAAATTGTACTCTGCCCAAGATATATATATATCTCAGCTACGCTACAGATATTTGGGCTACGCTACAATTTAATTTATTTGTGAAAATACAACGTACAATCACCTACAAATTTAACATATTCACAAGTACCTTTACCTTTAATCCATATAGAAACAGTTTCATTAACAGATAGCTGACGTCTATTACGTGTATACAAGGAAAAGGGTGAGGATGACATATATGTTGATTTGCCGAAGTCTTTATTAGCATTTTCAGTAACATGATATGTTCGGTATGCTATGATGTCACGATCAACAAAGCTTTCCAGTCCGGATACATTGGGTACGCCTGTTCCACCACGTACAACAGCGACTGTTAGCCATCCATTTCCGTGGGTAAACGAATCATTGACGTCAATGCTGAAGTTCAGTCTGCATCCACAAAAGACTGCAGGTCCGTCCAGTAGAGCGTGTGCAGCAACAGATTTGATCGTATTCTTTTTCTTGTCGGCGGCAGAGGTGGTCATTTCAACGTCTTCAATTGTTTTATATATAGTCTGTCTTGGACGACGACGGCGACTGTATATATATATATATATATATATATATATATATATATATATATATATATATATATATATATATATATATCGAAATTGGTATCAACTCAAACAAATCTGTAAATATAGAATGAATGTCTTACCATCTTACAACACTCTATTGTGCTAAAAGAAAAGTTACATATTCTCGTTATTTGCGGAACCTGTACAGAGTAATATTGCAATTATTATCGTCTGTGCAAAACAAAAAACTTAATATCTCTAATTGTCATACATAAATCTTAGAAGCTACAGCAGTTACCTTCTTCCAAAACCTTGGAGAACAGTCACAAATGCTTTAGATCAAAATTAGGCGCAGCATTTTCAAATAACTTCAACAGAAAGAGAAAATAATTCAATTGTTTATCGTCAGTGACAAAGAGCGGGGACTTTAGAAGCTATTGCTTACCCCAAGCAACAACCTACTCTTAGTATTATTTCGGTACACTCAGTTTGTAAAATATTTATAACCAGTATCTCAAAACACTCACGTGAGCGATGGTCTATACCAATTCAGCTTTAATCCCTCAGAAAAACAAACAAACACAACAGTCTGGACGACGAACATTCCAGTCTTTAGGTGAAGTCAATTAATTTGCTCAGTTATACAGAACTTGCATTAATCTCTGAAGTACAAGACGGTGACACTGTTTCCAGGTACTTGTGACGTCATTTCTTTAGGTGTGTCTATAATAATGCCCGTACCTAGGACGAACATGAAGGGAGGGACGGTGCATCTTGCTACTCGGTTCGAGTCTGAGCACCTATTTATGTCCAAGTGTACCTGAGAAGAAGATATCTAGCGTTAGTGTCTACAACACGTGAGTATTTTGGACGCTGAAAAAGGTTTTTATGTTCAGATTTGTTCTACACCATGACGTACGCTATAATGTTATGGCTTACAGATTCAAGATAATATCTGATAAGTTAAGCCAAATGCAACCTGTAACTGTTTCTTGGTCACCTGGGCCGGCCGGTGTGGCCGTGCGGTTAAAGGCGCTTCAGTCTGGAACCGCGTGCCCGCTACGGTCGCAGGTTCGAATCCTGCCTCGGGCATGGATGTGTGTGATGTCCTTAGGTTAGTTAGGTTTAATTAGTTCTAAGTTCTAGGCGACTGATGACCTTAGAAGTTAAGTCGCATAGTGCTCAGAGCCATGTGTGTGGTCACCTGGCCTACAAAGAAAATTATTGTATGAGTGACAGTTGAAGACACAGTGAGAATTATTTCAGGAACAAGAGGAATATTTAAGCGTCGTCAGTGAGCCTCAGGCATTCTACAAAAAGGAACAGCTAGCATCCAAAAATATATATTTGGAAACCAGCAAAAGATTCCTCAAGACCGAAATAAGGAGTACAGATCTCTGTATTAGTGGGAAACGTCGACAGCAGGGAGAAATAAAAAGCTTTTCAAATTTTAGGAAAGAGCAAACTTTTGAAGATAAAATGGATAACTCGCTTTAGGAAGTGGCAGAAATCTGGCTTGTAGTTTTAGTAAAAGGCAAGAATCAATAGGGCACTCCTACATAAGAGTATATAAAGCAGATCGTTGATGATGTAAGATGCAGCAGGTACTCTAGCAAATGATAGGAATGGAGGACAGCATCGAACTCACCTTAAGAACTGATTGATCGACTAGCGATAAACGGTAATTTTTGTTATTGCAAACTGCGGGTTAATTGGAACGTCCACAAGATGAGTGAGTACAATTTATGACCACTGCAGCCGTTATAATAGAACCTGACGGCGGGAAACATAGGACAGTAGCTGAACTGAACGAAACTCATTTGCTGACAAAGGATTCTAGGAGCCAATGACCTGCTAAAGAATTATTGCACTTTTAAATGCACTGAATAACAAAAAACCTGAAGCACCGAGAAGGGAAGAAGGAAAATAAATCGAACTCTATGGGTTCACGAGGTATGTAATGTTACTGTCGTGATTACAAAATCGAGTCAAATATGCAAAGAACTTGGCAGTACGAGCAGAATTACCAGTATGACGTCGCACTATATTGGCCCTGGATGCATGAAATATTCGTTTGGGAATGACGTGATACACCCGTTGTATTTTCTCAAGGGTTCCACCTCAACATCACATAGACAGTGCATAGACGCCTACCGTATGTGGACGAGCATTGTCATGTTGAAGAATGACAGCACGATATTGTCGCATGAGAGGCAACACATGACGACGCACGCTCTCAGTGACGTGCCGTTCTGTCTTCGGTGTTCCCTCCGTCACTATCAGCAGTGACCTGTAGTGTTACACTAACGCTCCTCACGCCATGACTCGAGGTGTATCACCGCTGTTACCACCCAGAATTAGAAGGATGGGCCCTTTCCGCAGGTCACCGATCATGGTCATCCGGTGTAGTGCAGACCCACTGCTCATCTCTGAACGTAATGCGACCCTACTCATGAGCAATAAATGCTTCCCGGGCAGGACACTGCTCCAGACGCAACCGGTTGTGTTGTGTTGTTTACGGCAGCCTACGTATAGGACAGTAATTCTCTAGTTCTGCTGCTAACAGTCTTCGACCAATTTTCAGGGAGCCCATTATCAGTTCTTGGCTGGCAGGCGCAGATGTTAGGAGGTGTCTGGTTCCAATACGGTGACCCTCCCTTGTGATGGTCAGAGGTGGTCGGCTGGAACGTGACGAGTATGCCTGCCGCCACGTTCCCACGAAGTGACAGTTGGAACCACTGTCGCATTCGAATTCCCCAGCACGAATCGACTAGACGTCTAAATGCAGACCCACAACGAGGCCTCTTCAAACTACACCACTGGCCATTAAAGTTGCTACACCAAGGAGAAAAGCAGATGAACGGGTATTCATTGGACAAATATATTATACTAGAACTGACATGTGATTACATTTTCACGCAATTTTGGTGCACATATCCGGAGAAATGAGTGCACAGAACAACCATCTCTAGCCGTAATAACGGCCGTGACACGCCTGGGCATTGAGTCAAACAGAGCTTCGATGGCGCGTACAGGAACAGCTGTCCATGCAGCTTCAACAAGATACCACAGATCATCAACAGTAGTGACTGGTGTATTGTGACGAGCCAGTTGCTCGGCCACTATTGACCAGACGTTTCCAAGTGGTGAAAGATCTGGAGAACGTGGTGGTCAGGGCAGCAGTCGAACATTTTCTGTATCTAGATAGGCCCGTACAGGACCTGCAACATGCCTTCGTGCATTATCCTGCTGAAATGTAGGGTTTCGCAGGTATCGAATGAAGGGTAGAGTCACGGGTCGTAACACATCTAAAATGTAACGTCCACTGTTCAAAGTGCCGTCAATGCGAACAAGAGGTGACCGAGACGTGTAACCAATGGCACCCCATACCATCACGCCGGGTGATATGCCATTATGGCGATGACGAATACATGCTTCCAAAGTGCGTTCACCGCGATGTCGTCAAACACGGATGCGACCATCATGATGGTGTAAACAGAACCTAGATTCATCCGAGAAAATAACGTTTTGCCATTCGTGCACCCGGGTTCGTCGTTGAGTACACCATCGCAGGCGCTCCTGTCTCTGATGCGGCGTCAAGGGTAACCGCAGCCATGGCCTCCGAACTGATAGTCCATGCTGCTGCAAACGTCGTCGAACTGTTCGTGCAGATGTTTATTGTCTTGCAAACGCCCCCATCTGTTGACTCAGGGATCGAGACGTGGCTGCACGATCCGTTACAACCATGCGGATAAAATGCCTGTCATCTCGAGTACTGGTGATACGAGGCCGTTGGGATCCAGCACGGCGTGCCGTATTTCCCTCTTGAACCCACCGATTCCATATTCTGCTAACAGTCATTGGGTCTCGACCAACGCGAGCAGTAATGTCGCGATACGATAAACCGCAATCGCGAAAGGCTTCAATCCGACCTTTATCAAAGTCGGAAACGTGATGGTACGCATTTCTCCTGCTTACACGAGGCATCACAACAGCATTTCACCATGCAACGCCGGTCATCTGCTGTTTGTGTATAAGAAATCGGTTGGAAACTTTCCTCATGTCAGCACGTTGCAGGTGTCGCCGCCGGCGCCAGCCTTGTGTGAATGCTCTGAAAAGCTAATCATTTGCATACCACAGCATCCTCTTCCTGTTGGTTAAATTTCGCGTCTGTAGCACGTCGTCTTCGTGGTGTAGCAATTTTAATGTCCAGTAGTGTATGTCAGCTGCCGATAATGCTATCTCACCCGAGTGCCCATCATCTCCGTGTCTTTCACAGTGATCACTCACATCTGACGCTGTTACAGCCCCTACTTGCAGATCTAACCATTTAAATATCCACCGCTGGTGTATACATGTACGAGGTTATGTTGACAAGCCAGCGATGTCTTGTGGGTGCTTTATTTTGGTTAGGCAGTGTGTGTAGGTGAAGCAAAATGTTACGTACGGTGGTAGTAAAAGGGAAAGCTTTTTGATTCAGTACAGAGTGAATATGACTGTTATCTTAATAAATAATTTGATTGGAAGTATAGACACCACGAGCTGGCCAAACGAATCCAAGTTAACACACAGTACGAAGTTTGCTGCAGATGTGAGGAGCGGCCAGGTCTTTGAGACCTGGATGAACGCATTGTCGTAGACTTCTGTGTTTACGCTAATATTGGAGACTTCACTTTGAACAATGGTGTTTAAGTCGAAACTAAACGTGAACACTGATCATCTGTAACCGATAGCTTTGTCTGTGAGAATACACGTACATCCGACGAATGTCTTTCACAGCTCTCACCGAAGCGGCGTATTCTGCGACAGGACTCCCGCCAGTCACCATCCTCCTATAAAATGTCAAGTATAATTTGAAGCGTTCCAATCAGTTTGTGGACCTTAAAACAATATTCGATCAGAAAATTTATATTTTATGGCGAATCGTTATATATGATCACCAGATACGCCCGTCTTCTTAAGCTAGTATCTGAAACATAAAAAACTTGCAGCCAAGATAGATGGAAAAACAGGCGTACCTGATGATCATACTGATTAAATCTGCTCATATAGTAAAACAAAGTAGTTTGTGATCGAAAACTCTTTCAAATTCGACAAATTTTGAATGTTAGATCACTGCGCCCTTTACTATATTTTTCCATGTCACCTTCTCACCCCCACCTACATACTCCTGTAATATTTCTATATAAATACTGATACAAATAATGCGTATTTCTACTCCTCTGGGCCCTCTGCGTCGTATAAGGACATTATGAATTATCCTGTGAGACCAAGACGATGCGGTGTTCGTTTACATTTTATTACAATACACTTCTTTCGGTTTGATTGCGATCTTCAGGTTATCTGTGCAAATACGTAGTCTGGTACGATATTTAAGATTTTGAAATAAATATTTTAAAGTATTATAGAGTTATGCTTTGCTACGTACATCAGGTAGTGATATAGCTGTCTTATTTGCTGTGGCTACTGTGTACGTTCGCTGCTTTGATGTTGGTGGTACCATAGAAACAAACATCGCTGACTCAGCTGTCAGTACAGCCGTCAAGTAACGTCGTTATGGCATAAACTTTCATGATTGGGAAACTTCAGAAATAACTGCTGCAGCTGCAGCTTAACACCTGCAATAGCTCCTACAGCATCAATGGAGCAAACTTATACAGTAGTGAAAGCCACTGAGACAGCGTTAGCATACTGATATCAAGACCACATTATGTACGTACTAAAGCATAATTCTATAGTACGTTAAATTATCTCGTACAAAATCTGAAATATTGTACCAAATTATGTATTTTCACAGATAACCTGAAGACGGCAATTACGCCAAAATATGCCTGTTGTAATAAAATATAATACAACACAGCAGCGTCTTGTTCTCGTAAAATAAAACACAAACAATGAGTCAAGTAAGTACAAATTTTGATTGATATCGCTCCAGACGTTCCTGAAGTACGATTCTGACACTTATCTCTCACCCCCATTGAAAGGAGTGTATTGGAGCGCACTTGTATATGGCACAAGAATAAGATAAGAATATTAACAAATTAAAATGAAACTAGGATACTGTAAACGATGAATGTCTCTGATAGGTTCGATAATGCGGATCGCTGACTGTGTGCGACCGCAGAGCCAAAGACACTGCTAGTGGGAGTAAGAGAGCGCTTGGTGCACAGTTGTAAGTTGCTGCCTGTGAGGGAATGATGATGGAGTAGGCAGTCTTTGGTGTGTGTTGTGGGAAGCCAGAAGTCTTGATCCAAATAAGGTAAATATGCTCAATAATTACGATTTCTGTTTTGCCAGCACGTTAGTATAGACGAGTTGGCTGATAATTTGTAATTGTTGAGTAACCCAAGAACCTATGTAAAAGTTTTTGATAAAAAAGGCTAGTTAGATATTCCATTTTTATATATGTGTAATCTGATGATCTGCATTTATGCTGGATTAATGAAGTTAGATAATACTTGCTGTTTAAATCTCATTGTTTGTGAATCAGTTGTGAGTAATGCAACTTCAATTATCAGGTGTTTCTGAAAAGACAGACTTGCAATATAATTCTGCTAAAAAAACTGAGTGTTAGTAATTTACCATAATCAGTACCGCTTTCTAGTCCAGGTCATATATTTTTCAAAGAAGTTGGATTTTCGAAAATGTTCTCGTATATCAGCCAAATGAATTACGTGGATTTCAAGTATTATGGCCAGCATTGCACACCGCTGAACCTGTAGCTACCATTTACATTTTTTTTATGAGAGACCAGAATATATCACGTTCCACCGTAGCTGCTTTATAGGTAAGACAATTTAATTTATCTGTTATACGCACAGGGACCAAAGTTATTAGTTATCAACAGAGCCAGATGAATCAGTGCCTAAGGGGCTGAATGTATTTTGCAGTGACTGTATTTCGTTATTGGTATTGGGAGTTGCATTGCCCATTCGATTCGTGTAAAATTTTGCTAACAACAACACAGAGTAAGCACACCACTTGCAGTTACAACACGCAACACGACAATTCGAGTTCTGTATCCATTCCATAGATCAGACATTCATTCAACGTAATCTTAAAAAGTTTATTATATCATTATTGAAGAACCTGGAACGTTACAGTATCACTAGGGGTGTTAGGTGTTTTGGAACTTAAAGAAGCCTTCGTGGGTGTGCACACAGCTACTCATCACCTTTATCAGAATCGAATGAATTGTGTAGGAACGCATATAACGAAAACAGACAAAAATAGTATATTTATTTTTATATATTAGACTGAAAGCTGTCACACAAAGGAACATGGTGGCCAAAATAAAAAGAGGCCCCATATCATAGAAACAACATACAGACAAAGTCTTCTTTTGTGTGGCCATGTCATCCGTAGTTGCTTTACAATTCCTGAGAGTATTTTCGTTCTGTATTTTTTTTTTCACCAGACGCGTATCGCTTAATTGATGTAAAGCATCACCAGTGGTCTTTAATGAAGTTGCTTCCTTGTCGATATGCTTTAACATCGAAAAACAGTTCGTTAAAATGTTTTTTTTACTTACCGTGATCTCCACTTGATTCCTCTCCTACATCGGGAAAGGTCATCTGCTAGCGCATCGTTGATGTTTTTCTTTGGACGTTGATAGCTGTGGTCTGATATTTAGTTGCTCTGCAGCACTACACATTTTTTATATTTTTCACAGCACGCTTTTTGAAACAACATTTTTTTCTGTTAGTTTTTGTACTTCTAAGTATGTATTGTGGGTCTTGTATCGTACTATTGCCAACATAACTTTGTCGCTGGTTTGTCATTGAACTATACTCTTTTTTTTAGTGTATTGTATGTGTGTAAATCTGTTTAATTATGTTGCTGTGTATTTATATACTGTGTAAGAGTAGGGAAGGACTAATGATATCATTTTTGTTTCTCTTCTTTTTGTTAGGAGAGGGTGAAGCCATTATGAGTGGACATGAATGTATAGTAGTGTGATAGACTGCGATTGGAGAAGGTGAGAAGCAATAAAATGAAATTGATGGAGGGGGGAGCTAGGGATTGTGAGGGACAGGGTGAAGGATGGGAAAGGTTCTTTTCTTTTTCATGAGATCTTTACCAGTTATTTTATTTCGAGTCTGATTTCCAATATTTATTTGGTCACTGGCCGGCTGTTTATTATGTGTTAATGCTTTGTGTATTTGCACATTTTCTTGTAAATTGAGGAGTGGTCTGTCTTTAGTGATTCTTATTACGTTCATATCTTTTCCAATACTGTTTGGTCTGTTGTGTTCTGTTAACGAATCCATATAGAAGACGGAAGAAAACGTGAAAATACACAACCAGCTACCTCATGAACACACAGATGAAACAATAAAATTATCACAGTTAATAACACAACAAAATTATTTTGTTTTCAGTCAGGGATACTACATACAAGATGAAGGTTTACCCATGGGTTCACCTGTTTCAGGAACATTAGCCAACATCTTAATGAATGGTATATGGAAATTGATATTTGGAAGACAAAGGAACAAAGAAAACCTACATCATCATCATCATCTACTGGTACAGACACATGGGCGACATAATATGTATCGTAGATGAACTTAAAAATTGAATTCAGCAACTATACCAAGACATAAATACCGTACAGAAAAATGGTTCAAATGGCTCTGAGTACTATGGGACTTAACTTCTGAGGTCATCAGTCCCCTAAAACTTAAATACCGTACATAAAACATAAAGTTCATAATAGAGGAAGAACAGGAACACTCACTCAACTTTCTAGATACTACTATAAGAAACTATTATAACGAACCCACAACAAGTGACAATGTCTTAATTGCAACCTCAAACCACCTGCAGAATCACAAACAGGCTGCAGTCAGTTAAATGTTAGACAGACCGAACGGCATCCCCCTAAACACTTGTGATTACGAGAAAGAGCTAGCCATTATGATATAAACAGCATTAAAAATGGATGCAAAGAAACAATGGTAGGCAAACTAAACAGAAAAATTAAGACACAAATGGTGAAAGAAACTAACCAAACCACACCAACTCATACCTGCACTACTACAAAAAATAGCATACAATGACATACCATAACAAATTCACACAAAACATGTTCAAAGAACAAGGCATAAACGTTGCTTGTAAAACAAACAACTCAATACAAAAGCCCATCCCAAAAGCGAATCAAAACCAGACAGGTACCAACAATCTGGTGTCTATCAGGTCACTTGAAGAGATTGTGAATAGATATACACTGGAGTGACTGACAAGGCATTCGACACAAGATATAAAGAACACGTCTGAGCATTTAAATACGGTACAAATCATTTGCAGACCATCTACATCAAGAATACCATAGACAAAGCAATATTGAAAAAGATATGAACATCATAACAATCAGTAAAGTCAGAAACGTCCTCCCTTTCCAAGAGAATTTACACATACACAAAGCATTAACACGAAATAAGCAGTTAAGCAATGACACAATAAGTACTGGACACTAGACTCTGTATAAAATAATTGATTAAATCACATGGAAAGGGAAGAGACTTTTCCATCCTTCACCCTATCCCTAGCAACCCCCCCCCCCCTTCCAATTTCATCTCACATTCTGCTCCTCACCTTCTCCTCCAACTCGCAGTCCATCACACTACTATACACTTATGTCCACTCATCATGGCTTCACCCTCCCCCCCCCCCCAAAAAAATGGAAAAAAAGCATCACTATTAATTCCCTACTATATTCCCTAGTATATAAATACACAGCAGCAAGGTTAAACAGAATTACACTCATATAAGAAACTAAAAAAGGCGTATAGTTCAAAGACAAACTAATGGCAAGATGATGGTGGCAACACAACCCACAATCTATGCTTAGAAGTAAAGAAACAAACAGAAAACAGTGGTGTGCGAAAAAATGTGCTGTGAAAAAGGTAGAAAATGCATAGTACTGCAGAGCAACTGAACATTATTCACAACTATCAGTGTCTAAATAAAAACAAACAACGATGTGCTAGCAGATGGCCTTTCCTGATGTAAACGAGAAATCAAGAGGAAATAATCGTAAGTAAAAAAATATTGTATTGTTAACGAAATGTGTTTCGATTTTGAAGCAAATCAAAATGTAAACAACTAAATTACAGTCCACTGATGATACTATATTTCAATAAAGCGACACGTCTCTGCAGAAAAAACACGCATTTCTTGAAGTTAGAACAACAGTACAAAAATACCCTCACGAAACAGAGACAATTACTAGTTTATTGTAAATACAGAATACCAAGTAGTAAATTGTTATTCTTGTTATGAAATACAGCGTATTAAGCATTCAGTAGGTCAGTAGTTCACAGGAGGCACCATAAATTTCGATACACAACTCAGCACGTCTCTGGAAACTTTCACCAATTCATTTCGTGTGATTTCCGCAATCGCATTGCGAATGTTTGTTTCCAACTCTTCAATGTAATGGGGGTTGTTATTGTAGACCTCACTCTTTAAATTTTCTCAAAAAGTAAAGATCACAAGTCGGCAGATCTGACGATGTCGTAGCCATAAAGCTGCGGAAACTGTACGTTCCTCTCCGAAAGCTTCATGAACGTATGTCACTGAAAACCGTGAGGTATGCGCCGTAGCGCCATCTTGCTGGGAAAACACGTACCCTCGTTGTTCTTTCGTTAGCTGCTCTACGAATGGTTCCAACAGCTCCGTTACATACTCTTGAGAGTTCACGGTGTTATTAAATGAAGTAGGGCCTACAATCCCTTGCCTGAAACAACGTATTAAGCGCCTATTATTCAAGTCATGCAGACGCACCTCAAAACGTTACCTGGAATTGTCTGCTGACTAACAGTATGTGTTTTGAGAGTCCGCATACCCACTAAGGTGAAACCAAGCTTCGTCTGAGTAGCAGTACAGATTTGGATCTAGATAACCACCAGGAACTTAGTAAGAATTCGCAATAGTGTTGTCGTTGTGCGTAATCCGTGTGACATTGTATCCTCATTTATGTAAATGCTTAAATATTTTTGGCAAGACTTTTTTTCACTGGTTAGTTGGGAGGAAAGACGTCTAGTTGATTTCCGTGGACTTACTAGCGTAGACTCGTGAATACATTCAATATTTTCCGGTGGACAAAGTTTCTCTACACGATTACATTGTTGCTCTCAATTAGGTGATAAATTTCTGCACAACACATTTGTAGGAGCAACTGTCTGTGGATATTTTATCTTGAACCTTTCATTTAATGATTTAAACGATTTACTTCCAAAAAAGCTTTAACAACAAACACTCACAACAAGCTTCAAAGCGACAACTGACAACGCAGCGCTTCACTAAATCGCCGCTCGACATCACATAACGTCTCGTGATTCTAGAGTTAACACCGAGATAGCTTCAGATATCACATTCAGTATAACATGGGGCTCTTTATGCCTTAGCCACCCCGTATTAATAAATGATCATTTAACTTGGACATGCCATGTTTACGCTGTGAACCAAACAAACCAACCACACACCTCGTTGTGGAGATAGACTGTGAGGAAAGGCTCCCACCATAATATTTCTTTCTTACTACTTTATTTTTGAATTCCTTAACTAAACATTTTTCGAATTTTTATTATTAAATTAATACACTGCTGGCCACCGTAAATGCAACACCCTGAAGGAAGCATCCGAATCAAGTGAAATTTACACCATGGGTTTGCAGCGATGAGATATGCAACTGATTAGAATTTCAGCGCAGACGCACATCACGTGCGCCTGTGGCACCACCTCATAGCGCCATTTAAGGCTTGGCGATTTCGACGAGTGTACGTTCGGCACGTGTGTTTACCATGTGGTTGTTTCACAAGACGATCAGTTATGCCTCGTAGACAACAGCGAACATCGTTTGATCAAGTATCCGAGTTCGACAGAGGAAGGATAGTGGCTTACCGAGATTGTGGATTATCATACAGAGAAATAGCTAGTCGTGTGGGACGAAACCAAACAACTGTAATGCGGATATGTGACCGTTGGATGCAGGAGGGTACGACGGACCGACGTGGTCGATCGCATTCACCTCGGTGCACCACTGCACGTGCTGATAGGCAAATTGTGCGCATGGCAGTGACGGATCGCTCAGTGACATCCCGAACCACAGCACAGCACATTGCGTCTGTAACGCATCATTCAGTGTCTGCGCGTACCATTCGACGCCGTTTACAGCAGAGTGGTCTGTCCGCAAGACGTCCATTGCTTCGTCTACCATTGACGCAGAACCACAGACGTCTCCGTCGCCAATGGTGTGATGACAGACGGATGTGGACGGCAGATTGGAATGACGTTGTCTTTACTGACGAGGCACGCTTCTGTCTGCAGCACCACGATGGTCGGATTCGAGTGTGGAGACACCGTGGAGAGAGGATGCTGGACAGCTGCATTATGCACCGCCACACTGGTCTTGCACCGGGTATTATGGTATGGGGCGGTATTGGCTATTACTCTCGCACGCCTCTAGTACGCATTGCCGGTACTTTAAATAGCCGGCGCTACATATCCGAGGTGCTGGAGCCAGTTGTCCTTCCTTACCTTCAGGGCTCGGCCACAGCCATATTTCAACAGGATAATGCGCGTCCACACGTGGCACGCATTGTCCAAAGGTTCTTCGTCAATAACCAGATTGAAGTGCTTCCCTGGCCGGCTCGCTCTCCGGATCTTTCGCCGATAGAAAACATGTGGCCATGGTTGCTCAACGAGTGACCCAGATTACATCCCCAGCTGCCACACCAGATGATCTTTGGCAACGTGTGGAAGCTGCTTGGCCGGCCGAAGTGGCCGTGCGGTTAAAGGCGCTGCAGTCTGGAACCGCAAGACCGCTACGGTCGCAGGTTCGAATCCTGCCTCGGGCATGGATGTTTGTGATGTCCTTAGGTTAGTTAGGTTTAACTAGTTCTAAGTTCTAGGGGACTAATGACCTCAGCAGTTGAGTCCCATAGTGCTCACAGCCATTTGAACCATTTTTGAAGCTGCTTGGGCTGCTGTACCCCAGAAACACATCCAACGTCTCTTTGACTCAATGCCGAGACGTCTGGCAGCGGTGATCTCCAACAATGGCGGCTACTCTGGTTACTGATTCTGGCAGGAACCACATGTCACAGACGTCTGTAAACGTAATCATTTGACACTTGGTCAACATGTTATCTACAAAATAAATTTTGTTGTGCTACCTCTTGTCTTTCTTGGTGTTGCATTTACGGTGGCCAGCAGTGTAGTTTTCTGTTTTGTGGAAAATTATTATTAGTGAAAACATTGTCCGTCTGTCATCTTTTTCTTTTCATTCATCATATTTTCATTGCAACTCAGAAAGAATAACTACAACTAATAACAGTATTGTAGTGTGTTTTTCATTATAATTCGTCCAAAAAGTCACATTAGCTACCTGCGGTCTTAGGATATTATCTCTGTGTGTATATATGCTCTGAGTACGCACACCTCCATCTAGAAGAAGAGAAGTTAATTTGTCTGTCACTTGTTGTAGCGTGGGCACCCATGTTGAATGTTTTCTTGTTCGCAATACCGAACACACTAGCGCAGTGGTTAAGAAACTGTTCTCCTATTTGGATAACTCGGGATGCAAATTCTCCCTCAGGCTTTCGAGATTTGGTTTTACTGTTGTTTCCTTAATTGGATCAATGCAAATACCGGGATGCAATTCATTGAAAGGACATTAACGATTCCATTTCCACTCTTATCCATTTTGAATTTAATCTCCGTAGTTAATGAAATCGTCCTCAACCCGACCCTATATTCTAATCTTTCTGCTATCCTTTTGTTGACAGATTCTGCTGAACGGCTGCACTGCGTGTCGAAGAATTCTGCATAACGCTGTCGCACGCCATTTGCCGACACCACGGAGGGTAAGGTCTCAGCAACAGACTATACTCCTTTTTGCTTTGTTGGTCTTAGTGTGGACACCTGAAAAATTCCATGAAGTTCCTTCGTTTTTTAGCTTTTCAGCTAATACACTTGGTCTCCTAATATACTGGTAGAAAATAAATTAAAAGTGGGATTATGTATGTAGTCTGAAGTTATCTACTGTCTTGTAGGACGAAATAGTAGATGGATGTGTGGATGTCTTGACTATTCTATATTAATTAAGTAATCTGGTACAGCAGATGAAAGCAACTGCTGAAGAAATCGTAAGTTTACTACAAATTTGCTGACAAAAGTAAATATAGAATTTCAGTCCAAAGTAAAGTACTAACTTTGACACACAATCCTCGAACACTTACATTTGGAAGGCATTGGAGTCAAAATTTGGTTTTCAGTGCTAATTTGGTGCAGAACTAGACACAAAGTCCTGTTGAGCACTGCATCACCCTTGTTTCAGAATATATTATATACTTTTGTAGCTTTAAGGAGGCCAGTATTAAGCCTTCTACCAGACTTCGTTCCTTCGGCAATGTGTACAACTACTTTTGCGCTTCAGTATGTTTCTAACCATATTTCTGGTACTGAGGACATGTAATCGACGATGTGGCTCCACAGTCGCAAACGGTGCGCTGCTTTCAATATCTGTCGTTTACGATGGTGCTCATGTACATCTAGTCGAAAATCTAAAACAAAAATTAAATCACAGAACTTCAATCAATGATGTATTCTACATGTCACCTTTATTCTCTCAGATACATTTTACATTATTTGTTTTTACTAACTACTTATCATACAAATACACTTCCACAATAAGTACCAGTCTTCTATTATTGGGCATAATACCCCATACAGAGCTACAGGTGTAACCTTCCAGTCCCTTCTATACCTCTTTTGTTACGCAACCTCCGCTTCTACAATAAACTATGAAACCTTCCCTTATGATTACTATATCTTGCTTAATAATAACAATTGAAATATTCCCTTTGAAATTAATTCTCTTTATCAATAACATTAAGTGCAACCTTCGCATACAAATTCAAATGCTGCTTATTAAAAGTGATTTGCTCATTATTTCGACGAAACATAGAATGTGTCGTCATCGTGGCCCTCAGTCGTTACCTGCAATAACTCAAATCTGTCCTTACCTATTTCACTGTTACTGGATCGCCATCTGACTGCTACATCGAACTGCGACATGAATATACTTACTCTGTTTTACTATACTCTGTTAGCTGCTGGTGGACTGTCATAAAAAGTGGCTGTATTTATTACTAAAGCTGACGTTATTCTTTAATAGCAAAGCTGACGTTATTCTTTAATTAATTTGGCTGAAGGTACGTAATTCACACTTAAACGTTTTCTTGACAACAATAAAATTTTGCAAAGTTTTACGTTGATGGTTTTTGGGATGGATTATAATTAGTAATGCAATATTGCTGGCAAAAATTAATTATATTCTGAATGAAATGATTTTACAAACGTTCAAATGGGACTTACTTTTACAATAATCTTACAACTAGCATTGCGCAAACATACCTTCAGTAGTCTTGAGTTTCTCAAAAAAATAATTCAATAATATTAGTTCCTCTTATGATAGTAGTTAGCTGATGTTTCTGTTCATCCGTTTATAATCTCTTGTATATCATAGGTGGTGTTTGGCAAGCAAACTGCTCCTCTCAACCTCTCGCTTCAGACCTGCTACCAACTCGCTTCACATCTCGCTTACTACTGACTTCCTACGAACGCTAAAGTACAGTCTCTCCCGCCAACAATGCTTTCTGGTGCAGACAATTCGTACTACCATTACGAAATGTATAAATGCGCGATCTTTCCCGCTCTTTTCTTGAAATGTATCCATACGCGGTTTCTAACGCCTTTTTTAAAAATTATATCAATGTGCGATCTCTCCTACCAACAATACTTTGGTGCAGACATTCTCTGCAACCACAATTATTTCCAACATGACAAATATTAATTATTCCTACTTAATCCTATTAATAAAATATAAACATCTTTCATAAATTGTGGATTGACAATAGACAATAGAAATATACACGTCTTACACAGGTACTGATGTCCGTAAATTCAAAGATTATTTTGTACTCAGCACTATATTTCCTACCGTTTTTCACGATTAAAATCTTTTGCGTAAGGACGGTGCATTACAGATTGTAAGTAAAGTCGTAAATGTATCGATAGAACAGTGTTTTCTTCTTTTATCAACATGAAATTTTTCTTTCCAGAAACTACGACTTATATAAAGCAAACACTGTCAATGAGCTATTGTAGCGCACATTATTTTTATTTAGAGAGTAAAGCTGGAAACATATTCTTACCGTAAGGAGAAATTAACAAAATGTGGAATATCTTCTTGGTATTTACTCAGGAAGGCCATCCACTCGCCAGCTTTAAGTCTTGGAAGATGATTCAGTTCTTTTTTTGGGGTGGGGGGGCGGGCGGGGGTGAGACTTAACACAAACAACAGAAACAACGAATAAAGTGTGAAAGAAGAAGGTGGTCGCAATAGTAGAATTTCAAAAGCAGGGAAGACAGACAGTCGTATGTTCCGTTGTTTACAAACAAGCTGTATTAGTTAAGACTTTTATAATTTAATTCACGTTGTTCTTTGCTTTGTCTTTAAGAACAGGCTCTGATACATCACATCCGCTATTTCAGGTAGTGTAATTGAATTTCGGAACCAAGAAATTTTCAACTGATATTTGTACATTTCTTACTTATGTTACTATGCAGTCTGTAACCTTTGTAAAAATAGTCGACATTTTTGTATACGAAACGTCAGATATTACGCTAATGGCGTCATCATGTAATTCCGCCCTGTTGTGGTCAATCTTGTCTGCGTTCCCCCTTTGTCTACCGCTAGTATCCTGTGGCCCTCGTGCATTTGTGTAAGTTTTCATATATTGCATTTTGCACTTTGTTAATGCATGTTATAGTTTTTCGTAATCTATGTACAAACTTGTTCTTACCTTATTTTTTAGCTATCTGATGATGAAAGTAAATCCGAAACGTGAGAGGTAAGCAGTCTGAATACTAATGTCGTTTTTACACCGGCCGTACGACATTTTTTGAAGCGACCCGCTCAGCTCCAATACAATACTACATAAGGGAAAATCAGTTAGAGGCAAAGATTTATTAATGGCGATACAGGGGCTTTGTTAACTTTTGTCTGCCAGTATTACCTAATTCAGTTAAAGCAAATATACCCTTACTGTAACATGTACTTCGGTTTCCTAGCTTTGTGCAAACCCCAAGTCGTAAGCCCGAGGAACATCTGAGTACGCCTGGACCGTTTCCAAAGTGTACTGTCAATATTTGAACTGCCGGAACAAGCACGTTCACTATGGGAGCTTAGGAGGAACGGTTATTATCTACGTTAGTGACGTACTATTTCCACCTGGGATTATCATGGCAGGATAACACTGCCCTTAACAAAAAAAGTAAAAAGAAGAGGATTTCCTATTTGCATTGAATTAGCTGTCCGTCAATCCTAAATACATTTCTCTCTGTTAATGCGTTCTACCACTGCATGTTACCCTCCTTCAGAAGGGGGATATGAGTATTACAAAACGATAACTGCTGTATTTATTAAGTATCTGACCAATTACTTATGACAGATGAGCAAGAATTAAAACATTCTGTAGGTGAACCAACGCTTGGTGGTGTGTTAAGACGAAATGAACTGTGTTGTTTTGCAACAGAGTTAATGATACAGTATCCTGCCAATACCTCTGCACGTTACTAGAAGATGATGGTTATAATATGTCGCTAAGTCATGGTGTAACAAACTGCTTCCCATCTGGAGATACGAGAGCTTTTCAGTGCATAGAAGTATAGTGGTAGCATTGACCGTGGTATGATACTTAAATATTTGACAGGTTGAAATCTTGGTGCAACGAATCTCAAGAGAATGTCAAGAGATGGTGATTAAGAAAGCACTTTGTAATGTATATCTCCCTCGCGGATGAAAAGACATTACGAACGTAGTCCGTCTCTTCAGTCTTCTCCATACAAAAATATAATTGGAAGGATAGAAGAGATTAATGTCTAGTCGACACAATGTTCATAAGACACAGCACTGTATGCTTGTCTCTGGCTAATAGCTTACTGACCCTTCTTCATGCACAGTGGCAGTGCGACGCCTACAGATAGTCTGATAAAATCAAAGAACTCTAGAACATAATAAATTGGTCTACACACACACACACACACACACACACACACACACACACACACACACACACACACACAAGCGCTTACCGGATACCATTACGTCTGAAAACAGGATATCTTAAGAGGAAAGAAAACAAAAGATAGTTTTCAAAATAGAGATGAATAGCGTACGAACACCCGTTGTATCTGTTGGTGATAAAGCAAGGTACAAAAGGCACAGCAAGTGTTATTTGGCAGAGAAACATTTCTCAACGGAGATGATAAAATATAGCCGTCTATTTTCACAAATGTACGCTGGTAACGTAATGACGAAGTGGGGTAGTATTTGTCACTAATTCGCCCAGACAGTAGTGTCTTGCGCATTCGCAGCTTCCTACCAACCGAAGTGACACAATGAACAGGTTTCGGGACTGTAATTTTGAAGGAATGTGGCTCAAATTCCTTTCAAGGTACACTAATCTAGGTCCCCCCACCCCTATCCCTCCCCCTGCCCAACTAAGAAACACAAAGCAAATGCCAGAACGGTTCCCAACAGATTTCCTTCCCATTTCTGACTCAACTAAGCACGGCCGACTCCGTTTTCTCTTATTCCAAAATCCTGGTATGTGTTTGGAACGACCTGGTGTGCTATGAAGCCTACAGAGGGTGGGAACCGTTCTTCAGGTTGGTTGGGAGGCGTTCTGTTTCCGAACCTAGGTGTTCCATGTTTCTGCAGCAAGACAGCCTGTGTACAAGAAAAATTCTATTGCTCCAACAAACTTGAACAGCTCTGCACCTTCTTCCTGGGCACACCCTGAGTGGAACTGTAATGTTCCCTCGTCGGTACAGTACGCGCGGGTGACGACCCCGGAGCTTACGCACAAGCGATGCTGACGCACCAGGTGTTGAGACGGCGGAGCCGGTCATAGCCCCGCAGCTCGGTTGGCGGCTGGCCAGGCGAAAGCTTCTGGTGTGACGCGGTAGACGGCGGAGTTGCCCAAAGTGACGAACCCTGGACCGATCCCTGGAGTGAGTCGGCTGACGTCGGCGGACTCCAACGGCTCGGAGCTCGTAGGACTCAAGTTTGTACCTCTGACTGTGAGTCGGCAGTAGGATCAACTGCAGGCGGCCCTGTGAAGACAGTGGCAACGTGAAATCTACAGTATGTCAGCGGTCGGTGCTTGGCAACTTGATTGCGACGATGACAGCTGCACCAGAAGTGTTCAAATGGTTCAAATGGCTCTGAGCACTATGGGACTTAACATCTGAGGTCATCAGTCGCCTAGAACTTAGAACTACTTAAACCTAACTAACCTAAGGACATCACACACATCCATGCCCGAGGCAGTTTTCGAACCTGTGACCGTAGCGGTCGCGCAGTTCCAGACTGAAGCGCCTAGAACCGCTCGGCCACACTGGCCAGCAGTGTGCCTTCGACCCCACAAAAGAGACCTTCACGCGGCCTGCGTCAGTGCACAGCCCTAGTCTACCGACGGCTGCTCGGCTAGCCTGGGTGTATCATTCACGAGGGGTATCCAAAAGAAAACGGTTTTTTAACCTATTTATTCACATTTTAAGCACAAACCTTCAGTCCCCTTAAATGAACTCCTCTTGCACTGCTAAACTTACCTAATCTTTTATTCTGTTTCTCAAAACATTGTTTACATTCATGTTTTGTGGTGCCTGACAGCGCCTCCGTCGTTTATTTTCTATTTATTTATTTTTTTCTCCTCAGCAACATTAGCTAAACGCTTTTTATTCTAAGAAACAAGACGGAAGGCGCACGGGACAAGGTCGGGTGAGTTTGGGGTATTCCTGACAGGGTCATACCACTATTGGTCCAGAACTGTCGTACGGGCAGGGCTGGGAGGTCAGGAGAATTGCCATGACGAGAAAATCAGTCGCCCGACTGCCCCAAATCAGGCTGCTTCAGCCGCACACTGTTGCGCCATGTTTTCAAAACTTGCAAGTGGAGAGCCTGCTTATCTCTCTGAACGTGTCGAACAAACTCTCTGAATGGACGACTCCTCTCACAACGGGAAAACAAATCAGCATTTTTTAATGTTTAATTTCACCTCACGAGCTTTCTTGGGGCAAGCAATCTAGATATCTACCACTGGTTTGTTGCTTTGACTCAGGAGCGTAAGCATAGTACAGTGTTTCGCACACCTGTTATATTATTTGAAGAACAGTTTGGATCATTTGGGGACTATTCTTTCAAAGCAAAGCGTGCTTCCACGTATCTTAGTTTTGTTCACCAGTCATCAGTCATGGCGCGTATTTGGCAGCCACCCTTTGCATTTCAAAATTTAGTGCCACAATTCGCCCCACTGAACTCCATCTCATTGGCTACAGCTCTACAGTTTCTTTAATGGTCCGTCGTCGATCTTCGTTGATGATTGCATGAATGTTTTCAACATTTTCATGTGTTCTGTTCGTGGAAAACGACCAGGACGAAGTTTGTCATGAACTGACATTTCACCGTTTTTGGAATGCGAAAACCTGACACTTGAGTTTTCTCCAAAGCGTCGTCTTTTGTGCTGGTTTTAACATTTCAAGAATGTCTGTTCCTATTTTCCCGAGAAAAGGCAGAATTTCATCTCCGCACGCAGTTCACGAAAATCGGCCATTGTAATAACGACAGTGGCACAAAACAATTGCCACTACGAACTCTGCCAAAACTAGTCCTAACCTTGCGCAGTGACAGCACTCTGATGCGCTCTTAGTGGCAAAACACGGTACCGTAGGATCTTGATGAATCAGATGCTCGGGGATCTGTGAATGCCAGATTACCAAATATCATGTTTAAAAACCTGGTTTAAAAAGGGATACAACCAAAAACCTACATCTCTAACGTACAAATACAAGCAACTTTTATTTATTAAACGCAACAGGACAGATTACAGTGTAAAACAATAAAAGTATGCAATAACTCTCTGTAGAAACAAAATTCAATTACAGATGGAATTCTTGATTGCTCTATTATATCAGTTTAAGTCTCCTAGTTTTAGAAAATTTCAATAGACATAGATAATTTTTGTGTGCCAGTTACGAAATAAAATAATCACCACTGATTTGATCAGAGACAAGCTAATTGATAAAAATTGATACCAAGAATTTGGTGCAGTTTAATTGCCTGTAGAAATAGCAGAGATATCGATGGTGTAGAAATGTCGCACTGGTAACTACCATTAATTGTTTATTCGAAATTTTCTTCCGAGTCATGCTAACTTGTTCTTGGATTGATCTCTTTACTGACAAAAATTATTTTGTGTCATATGCATATTCAGAATTTCAGAAACGTTGTACTGTTTGCTACTCTCAGCTAATTTCACGAAGGTGTTTAAGGCTTCTGAAGCCTCAGCCCAAGACATGCGAGTTGTAGGCGTTCCTTCGTCACACTCATTTCTGGTGCCTCCTGTGGGTTGAGAGCGCTTTGTAGTATCACATCGTCAGTCACTTCCTTTTCGATAACGATATTTATGTCATTGTTGATCCATTCCTCACTTTTTTCAGCTGATAACGCACTCAATTTACTGGCGAAAGCAGAATTTATCACTCGTACAATTTCAGAGTGATCAGCTGTCGAATCATCATCACTTACACAGCTTTCCATCTAGGCTGCCTCTACCAGCTTAGGCCTTAGTTTTCTCCAGGCCCGGTGCAATGTTTTATTATTCACGGAGATCCAAACAATTGCACCCGTGAAAATAGCGTATGTAATTTTAAAATTGCGTTGGAACTCTCTGACGCTGCAATATGAGCTTAGCAGTGTTTACACAAACATTCCTCTATACCAGCTTTTGAAATTTTGTAGGACCCCTTGGTTCATTAGTTGGATTAGTGACGTAACACTGACAGGAAGAAGTGTGAAAAAAATATTACCTGAGACAAACTCCGATTCTGGAGGGTCAGCTCGGCAGTTGTCAAAGAATAATTACCGCCTTGGAATTTGCTGGTAGTCCTATTTTTCGAATTTTTTTTTCACAGCTGGAACGAAAGTGTGAACCGTAAATAACCGACATGTGTGTCACATTTTTTAGAGGTCTTAGCTTCTGATATTTCCCAATCACAAACAAAGGCTCTTTATACGAGACGATAAATACGATATTGCAGTGCCTGTGTTATTTTGATTACTTTCAAAGTTCCTTTTGGCACTGCGGCGACCACAGTCATTACGAAACACATCAAATGAATTCGCAGTTGCGAGCAAAGACTACCATCGGCTGTAGAATGGAATGACGGACCGGAACTCGCACCAGGATTTCCCGCTTGTACGGGAATGTACATAATGTATGTACGAGCAGAAACCGTAGACGCATGGTTGACGACATGTGGAAGATCGCGTCTGGCCGTGAGTCATACACGGATAGCCAAATCGTAAATCACCGCTCGCGGTAAGCAGGAAATCTGGGTTCAAGTCCCAATACTGCACAAATTTTCATTGTGGCCATTCCATTCTACAGCTGATGGTAGTCCTTATTTGCAATTGCGAATTCATTTGGAGCCTGTTTATGGGCACCTGAAGCATTTCCACACACTAAGATAGTCATTCTGTCGTTATTCTTTTCAAAATACTTTGCGCTGGACTCCTCAGATGCCGCCAGGATTGATGTGGCAAACACCGCCGTAACACGTTGTAAATTTGGTGCGAGGACAACGTACGCTCATCAACAAAAAGTCGTTTTGTAGTCATTAACAGCAGCCTCATCAGCGGACTTCGTTTCACTAGAAACGTCTAGTTTACGGATGCCATGACGAATTTTGAAATTATGAAGTCACTTTTTCGAAAATGAAACATCTTTGGGGACATCTATGTCCTTGCGAAAAAATTTGGTCTTTTCGGTTAATAGAGGCCCCGTTACTGACTTTCCCTCCGCCCTCTTTGCACCGAAGCATTTATACAAAACTTCTCCTAGAGATTCTAACTTAGGTTATTTTAGAGTCTGCCTAACTTCTAGACTCTTAACTGAAGGAGATTGTGACACAAATTTATGAATCTGTTGTTTTTGTTATTTAATATCGTGTATGGTTGAAGATGCGATAATAAATCCTCTCATAACATTGTTTCGATTCTCAATGATGATTCTCATTGTCACATGTTTACGTTATTCTGTTTTGGGCACTCTTTTAGTCTCCTTGGACAACATATTTACTGTGTATACGAACTGTTTCTACCGTGACTATGTTAAACAAATATTAAGCAGAATTGCACAAGACGGTTGCAAATGTAAGTGATATACTTTATGGCCCTGTGCATGAGGAATCGTTGACACTAGCACAAAGCTAGCAAAGCAACTGCCTCAGCTTGGCGATAACAGTTGCTTAGTGAGGCAGGCAGTTGTTACTGACCAGCCGTCACGCCGAACGCTTCCGATGTTTGTTGAAGGCGTCCGACTGTACTGCCAACAGCGCCGAGTTAAAAATACGGGAAAATTTCCCACGTGTGCCCTACTACCGACGTTGCAGGATTATCGAATACCGGTTCATCGTGGTCTTACTGTACTACAAAAGCTACTACAGCCAAAGGGTGACCGTTAATGTGAAAAACAAATACTGCCGCTTACATTAGAGCCGTTGAGATTTCCTGAAAGCTGATCAGTGCCCAGAAAACGGCGTCACTGCTGAGGACGCTGAGTCAGTTGGGTGCGTCTCACGTCCTGCATACAGCAGAAGGCTCCTCACAGGGCCCGTGCAGTTACAGCTTCATCTCTAATGACCTCGACGGCAGCGGGACGTACACTCTAGTCTTCGATCTTCACGCACAGCGGAGTTATCGATCCACAGGACAACTTGGGAATTTCCACAGTAACATATATTTTCTTGAGATGACAGAAGAGATAATAGACAGAAAAAGTACTAGGGCCGATTTGGAATCGAAACCCAATCATATGAATCTGTAAAATGGCACCTAGCTACCGAAGCACTGAGCAAAAAATAAGAATAATAAATTTAACATATATTTTGCGTATCTAACCTAATTTCTATATTTACTCTACAGATCTAAGTCGTACGCGACTTGAACCAGGAACTTCTCAATCGCAAATAGTTTTCTGCAAACCCACTCTCGGCAGCTGGCTATATATGTAGCTGGAGTAGGAACCCATGTCCGAAGATTTATCACTCCTGTGCTGCAATAACAAAACCGAAAACAAATGGGTTATAAACCTCTGAAACTGCTGTAACTTTGTAAACAAATACGTAATGCACTTATTCTGAAGCAGATAGTGGCGGGGAAGATAGTGAATGTGTGATATTAGTAGTGAATATTTTACCCCTCATGTGCTGCTCAGTTCTGTACACTGGTATCAAGTTAACTAATTACAAAAACAACAAATATTGGCCACACCTAATCATAGCCTCTTTCACCTAGTACACGAGGGAGAACATTACATAGTTACTCAACTAGGTCGGAATCTGTTTCGCATTCAGATGATTACCTGAAAAATATCTCTTACATCTACTGGCATGTACATAAACATAGAAACATTAAACACAAAACACATTACGATGTCCAATACGGCGTAGGAAAACCTGTGGCATTCAAAACAACTTCTAGTCGTCTCGAAATGTAATCATGTACAATTCTTCTCCAAATCAGCGGCAAGTTCAGGTGACGGTGGTGGAGAAGGATTGCGAACACTCACCCTTCTCTCCAATGTAGACCACAAACGTCCAATAATCCTGTGGTCAGGTGACTGCGTCGGCAATGGGAGATGTGACAATTCATCTACGTGGTCACAAAATCATTCCTGAACTACACGAGGTTTGTGAACAGGAGCACTGTCCTCTTGAAACACAGTGCCACCATTGGGGAACAATTGTTGTACCACGGGGGTGGTCTCGATAAGCCAAACCGGTTAAATAATCCGTGGCAGTAATGCGTCCTTCCAGAGAAATGAAATGAAATGATCGTATGGCATTTTTGGCCGGGAGGCCCCATGTGGAGCAGCTCGGCCGCCGTATTGCAAGTCCTTTTAGTTGACGCCACATCGACGACTTGTGAGTCAGTGATGATGAAAATGATGATGAAGGACCCACAACACCCAGTCCCCTGCCGGGAATCGAACCCAGGCCCCTGCGTGATAGGCAGTAACGCTACTGCTACGCTGAGGAGACGGACTTCCAGAGTAATGACGGAGCCCATGAAATACCACGATATGGCTGTCAAAACCATCACCGAACCTTTGCCATCAAACGATTATCTTCCAGTGTTCCACAGTACAAGTTTTATGGCTTCGGCAGCACGTTTGTATATTGTGAGCATTTGGAGCATTGATGAGTAATTTCTGAATTCCAGCTCGCCCAGCAATTCCCTGCTTGTGGAGCTACTATCGTATTGTTGTGGCGCTGATAGCCTTCGCGCGTGTGTCATTCAGTTCTGGGGTGACTTTTGCGCTATAATCCTCTTGTTTTTCTTTAGAATCGTCAATTTTCTTCTGTCGCGATCACTCAACACACCTTCGTCCGGTTGTGACTTGTTCTGCTTTCTCTGTACGCGGTATAGTACGGTGCCTCTTGAAGCAACAAACACAGCGATTACCTTAGCTACGGAAGCACCCACCATAAGAGGGCCAAAATTCGACCAGGTTCGGAGTCACGTAGCTCCGATATAATGCACTCACAACTAGACAGGACACTGTTCTTACCACACTGGCACTTGCAACATATTAAGGACTTATTCCTAAGAACAGAATACTCAACAGCTGACAGTCAATTTCCAGCACCATGGAAGAGACAAGGTCAACGTGCGGGTTTCATTAAATGACAGCCTGTAATGTTCATGCTTAATGATTGTGTTTAGGAAAACTCCTAACGAAATATGATATTCTTCACTTAAAACTTCCGGGCTGATAGGCCGTGGTCGATGTGTAAAACTCTTAGCTGACGTTTCGTCTCGGACTGCAGTAGACATCCTCCAGGTAAAGTGGCGAAGAGCGAGGAGAACTCTAGGAAGCGTCGATTATTTAGGTAGTGCAGAAGGCGTCACTGTCCATCACGTGGCGTAGGCTATGAGACTGTCTCTGGTAATGCCAACATTCTCGATTGAAAGTAATCGATCGTCACGCTTCCGATGCAACGCTGACATCCAAATTTTATACAGATTAACACCTTCATCTTTCCTGTTAAAATTATTACGGTGTTTATCAGTCTCGACAGCCTCTCAGCCGGCCGGAGTGGCGGAGCGGTTCTAGGCGCTACAGTCTGGAACCGCGCGAACGCTACGGTCGCAGGTTCGAATCCTGCCTCGGGCATGGATGTGTGTGATGTCCTTAGGTTAGTTAGGTTTAAGTAGTTCTAAGTTCTATGGGACTGATGACCTCAGAAGTTAAGCCCCATAGTGCTCAGAGCCTTTTGAACCAATTTTTGACAGCTTCTCTATACATGCGCTGATTATAATGCGAGGTTTTAGATTTAGCGCTCGTCTCGCTGAAATTTATTTCATGATTACCTTCGTTGTGATAGACAGTGGTACCCTCTGCACTGCCTATATAATCAGCGCTTACTCTAGTTCTCCTCGCAGTTCGCTGTTTTATCTTGGAGGATGTCTCCTGCAGTTGGAGACGAAACGTCAAGGAAAAGTTTTTTACGTCGACCGCGGCCTATAAGCCCGGAAGTTTTAAGTGAAGACAATACTGGCCATGCAAACCTACATTGTATGATCAAACATGATATTTGAGGTACAAATATATTCTATACGTCCACTGCCCCTACAATTGCTAGCCTACCAATATTAATCGTATCTGGAAGTGAACTGTTCCGCTATGTTTGTGTTTTACGTTTAATTTTATTCCTAGTGAAACCTACTTTCGAATAACAACTGAACATAAATTTGTTTCTAAGAAGAAAGATGGATGTTTTATCCATTCAAGAAGTTGTAAATACGTGTATTGTAGGCATTACGTGATAAATAGTTGCATTATATGCCAGTCATACTCTAGTATGCCCTAATCGCTGCATTACACACTAACACTTTACGAAAACCACATTGCATTATCTGCGATCTTTTGAGAAATAACTGGGTATTCACATTAGACTGACCATCTGGAATGCCTACCAATGTCTGTAGACTTTAGTCTCGCATTTTATTTTAATTAATATTCTGAGAACCGTATATAACAATTTTATGCTTGACCAAGCAGCTACGTCACGAACAGCCTCACTGAGTCAAGAAAGAAGAAAACCTACAACGAAACTTCACTGTATTATTTTGAGTATCTGGATGAGTAACTGATGCAATGCATTCACTTTTTTGACGTGAAATTGATTTCTCTCCAATACTATAACCTTTTTTCTGGATTACTCATAAACAAGTTAAGGAAAGTCATTAAGAAATCTGATACCCCATGCAGTAGTTCCTAGTACCGGTCGCAGCTTATCCCAGCCTAGAGTATAACCACAGTTTTTCCACGAATAGGCGTGTTCGGAAGAACAGCTGTCGTTTACGCTATTTTTATACACACAGAGAACAATTTTTGTAACGTGTACAGTAACGTGTTACACACCTGTTTGCTCAGCTCAGTGGCAGAGCTGATCACGCCCACTTTCTCTGTATAATACGGCAGGTGGATTAAGAGAACAGCACAGGGTGGCTTGCAGGATTACGTAATTGAATTGGCGCTGTTACTTTCCCTCCTGCACTAAGCTCTTAATAGCATTTTTGTTGAAAATTGTCTGCTAACTCCCTCGCCACTCGCTACATTAACTGGTTTCCGTGACGTGGCAAAGTCCACTAAATAATTTCCTCTATCCTCCGGCAATCGATATTACGTAATTCTCTTAATGAGGTAGTTCAGTAAATGTATGTGTTAATATACGTCCTAATCACTTCTGATCGCTTGTATTGGACAACAGTTTATATCTGTTTGCGGACTGTGGTTTTAAATCCACGCATACATCATCTCAGAGTATAAATTTGTGGAATGAGGTAAATTATTATTCAGCGTATAACAGGTGGTCTGACTGCGTAATACATTAAAAATATATATACATACTGAACTTCAAATTGAACAAATCTCAATTTACAGTACGTTAACTATGGCTGATGTATGACGTTAATTACCTTAGGCAAAGTGTCTATGGGACTTCAGCGCTTGATAGTGAAAAACTACAAGCTGCCCCTGCTGCATTTTTATTTATCTTTTGGGGGATCGAATTCTCTTAAACCATCTTCCGAACAAAGCTCTTAGCATTGATTAAATAGTACGTTGTACTAGGAACGAGTAATATGTGTAAAATAAACAACATGTCAATGCTGCCACCCAGCAAGCTGGTGCACTGCTCAGCACAATGGACTCACATTGGGTGTGGGACCGTTGAAATCCGCATCTGGGCGTCCAGATTTAGGTTTACTGTGACTTCCCTAAATCACTCCAGGGAAATGCTTCCTTTGAAAGCGTACAGCCGATGTCCCTCCCATCCAGAAACTACCCGACCTTGTACTCCGAGTCTCATGACCTCTATGTCAACCGGACATTAAACCTTAATCTTCCATTCTTTCCTTTCAATGTTGCCAGCTCATCACATTGTGATCTGAAGATGATTAAACCAAATAGCGTCACCAGAAAGAAAGACAGTGACATGAAGGGCTTCAAGATTAGTTTTACGTACCATTACGTAACAGTTTTATTCAAAACTTCCCCATAATCACAATACAATCAGAACAGAAAGAGTCGTTAGATCGGAGTAATTAATCGACACTGAGAAATGTAATGCATATCAGCAGCACCAGTAATTGTCAGTAGTTAATTAACATAATTTACATTTTTATTCGAAACAGCGTGCTTTATATAAGTAAGAGACCTTTGCAAGTACATCGGAATGAGGTGACAGTGCTCAGGCGAGTAGCCGAGGCACATAGGCGAACGTAGGAACCACCCTCGAGATAGTTCTCAGAAGGATGCTCCTAGAGGAGCGCAGGTCAGTGCTGAACTTTCCTTCCTGGACGCACCACAGACCACACAGGTACAGTCTTCTGTTCTGAGGCCTCCAGCAGTGAACGTTCTACAGCTACAAAGTGGAAAGAGAAGAAAGGTTCAGAAAGGAACTAATATGTAGAAAACGTAGAAAGCTGTGTTCTTAGGAACACACTAGATCCTGTAGATAATATCTAGGAAATGGATTGGGACCCTGCAATTTGGGACACCATCGAACGTTGACTTTACAGAAAAGAAATGTTTAAATAATACAAGGACTGCCAGGAATTGCTAATGTAAATAAACGGGAAGTTAGAGAGAGAAACTCGACTGTGCTGTTGAGGACCCACTTCATTGGCCACAGGGAGAGATGCCTATTTTCTACACGAAATGGTAGGACACATGTTACTGGTTACGTTCCTGAAGAAAAACTCAGGGAAAGGGACCAGGGTCTTTTAAGAAATATATTACCTCTGGTAATCTGAACAGAGAAAAGAACACAAAACGCAGGAAAATGAATTCCCCTTTTAGTAAGCACTCTGTACAAAACTGCTACTGCAGTAGACGTTTTCTCCTCTTCATCACTTCATCTTTTGACCTCAGGAAACCTCCGCCGTTAGACCTCTGCTATGCTAGTTTGTGACGCCATCAGAGCAGATGAGCTGAGGGACTCTAAAATATTTTGGGCTCCGTTGAACTTAGCGATGGGCGAGGGTCGTTGATCTACCACCAGTGGCTGGATATGCAGCGAACTCATTCTTCCCCTACAGTGTGATATGGCGAAATCGAGCCATGACCATGAGATGATACAGAGGGACAACGAAGCCATTTTTGTAGAATTTCGGCAACCTCAATCTCCACTCTGAAGTTCAGTTCTCAGATTCAGATTTGCTTCCAACTCCAGCCGCAGATGCAATGCATTCCCTTCTCTAGTTCTGTCTATTATACTAACGTCACAAAGCCACAGTACAACCTCGCGACTGCACTTGTTTCATTTAATAAGCGATTACTAGAATCTTACCCTAGACCCATATATCAGATGTGCCAAGGTTGCACTTAAGCACTATTTTGCTTGTCAGATGATTTATGAGTCACGATCCTAATAAACAAAATTGTGGCTCATTCTCCATTAGAAGTTACTGACTTCCTAATCTATTGTTTTGGAAAATGTCTTAATTAATTCATGTCAGATTACAGGGCCAATCAGCAGGTTATCAGAAAAACCGCAAAATTACAATACCATTGTACCCCTAAAGCCGTGATGCAGGTAGTTTATTTACATAATGGGAATTTACTTGTGCTTGTATTGACGCTATACAGTGGTAGCATAATAGACGCTTACTCCGATGATGTTAGTTTTCATTTTCAATATAAGAAAACAGCCTATCCCCACGATGACGTTGTGGTCGAGCGGTTCTAGGCGCTTCAGCCCGGAACCGCGCTGCTGCTACGGTCGCAGGTGCGAATCATGCCTCGTGCATGGATGTGTATGACGTCCCTTTGCTAGTTAGGTTTAAGTAGTTCTACGTCTAGGGGACTGATGACCATAGATGCTAAGTCCCATAGTGCTTAGAGCCATTTGAACCCACAACGACGGTGTTTCACGAAGCTACAATCGTAACGTCGTATCCAGATGCAACTGGCAATAGGACTATACCTCTAATGTTCCAGAAGACAATCTCACTGTCATTCAGTTAACTTCATTGTACCTCCGCAGTCATTAAGGCGTATCTGCAACTTAACTGTCTAACACAGCTCCTAAATTAGATTTAACAGACTAGAGAAAATTATATTCTTTTAGCTACCAGAGCTGTTACATATGGCAAATTTGAGCATTGCAACCACTAGATGCTTATTCTTTTCCATAATGACGTGTCGACCAGAATAATTATGCTTGGTCAGGATAATTAGCTGTTAATTCGAAGCATTTGCGTGCAGACTATTCAGTAGAAGCAACGTTCATACTTTGTGTTCTGAATATTGAGACTCCGGGATGGCTCTGGGTAAGTTAGACATAGCGCATTTTTACTTATATTAAGCTTGTTGATACAGGGTTTCAAAAACACTGCTCAGTCACCTCAAGAAAATTTTCTCTTGTACTGAATAAAATGTTGTACATCCAAAACCACCAGCCGCGTTTCGATCTGTTCACGCTTCAGATTTCCACTCTTAGAAAGAACTGCATTGAGACAGCAGCGTTTATGCGAGTGATTTTATGGCATAAGACGATAGACTTCCTTAATTCGAAGCCGTGGCCATGAAAATTACTGTTGAAGGTATTGCTACAAATTATTTTGCTCTCTGTGCATTCAGATTGCTTGTTGTTGCTGTTGTGGTCTTCAGTCCTGAGACTGGTTTGATGCGGATCTCCATGCTATTCTATCCTGTGCAAGCTTCTTCATCTCCCAGTACTTACTGCAACCTACATCCTTCTGAATCTGTTTAGTGTATTTATCTCTTGGTCTCCCTCTACGATTTTTACCCTCCACGCTGCCCTCCAATGCTAAATTTGTGATCCTTTGATGCCTCAGAACATGTCCTACCAACCAGTCCCTTCTTCTTGTCAAGTTGTGCCATAAACTCCTCTTCTCCCCAATTCTATTCAATACCTCCTCATTAGTTATGTTATCTACCCATCTAATCTTCAGCATTCTTCTGTAGCACCGCATTTCAAAAGCTTCTATTCTCCTCTAGTCCAAACTATTTATCTTCCATGTTTCACTTCCATACATGGCTGAGCTCCATACAAATACTTTCAGAAACGACTTCTTAACACTTAAGTCTATACTCGATGTTAGCAAATTTCTCTTCTTAAGAAGCGCTTTCCTTGCCATTCCCAGTCTACATTTTATATCCTCTCTACTTCGACCATCATCAGTTATTTTGCTCCCCAAATAGCAAAACTCGTTTACTACTTTAAGTGCCTCATTTCCTAATCTAATTCCCTCAGCATCACCCGATTTAATTCGACTACATTCCATTAACCTCGTTTAGCTTTTGTTGTTGTTCATCTTATATCCCCCTTTCAAGACACTGTCCATTCCGTTCACCTGCTCTTCCAAGTCCTTTGCTGTCTCTGACAGAATTACAATGTCAGCGGCGAACCTCAAAGTTTATATTTTTTCTCCATGGATTTTAATATCAACTCCGAATTTTTCTTTTGTTTCCTTTACTGCTTGCTCAATATACAGATTGAAAAACATCGGGGATAAGCTACAACCCTGTCTCACTCCCTTCCCAACCACTGCTTCCCTTTCACATCCCTCGACTCTTAAATTGCCATCTGGTTTCTGTACAAATTGTAAATAGCCTTTCGCTCCCTGTATTTTATCCCTGTCACCTTTAGAATTTGAAAGAGAGTATTCCAGTCAACATTGTCAAAAGCTTTCTCTAAGTCTACAAATGTTAGAAACGTAGGTTTGCCTTTCCTTAATCTTTCTCCTAAGGTAAGTCGTAAGGTCAGTATTGCCTCACGTGTTCCACTATTTCTACGTAATCCAAACTGATCTTCCCCAAGGTCGGCTTCTACTAGTTTTTCTATTCGTCTGTAAAGAATTCGCGTTAGTATTTTGCAGCTGTGACTTATTGAACTGATTGTTCGGTAATTTTCACATCTGTCAATACCTGCTTTCTTTGGGATTGGAATTATTATATTCTTCTTGAAGTCTGAGGGTATTTCGCCTGTCTCATACATTTTGCTCACCAGATGGTAGAGTTTTGTCAGGACTGGCTCTCCCAAGGCCGTCAGTAGTTCTAATGGAATGTTGTCTACTCCCGGGGGCCTTGTTTCGACTCAGGTCTTTCAGTGCTCTGTCAAAATCTTCACGCAGTATTCTATCTCCCATTTCGTCTTCATCTACATTCTCTTCCATTTCCAGAATATTGTCCTCAAGCACGTCGCCCTTGTATAGACCCTCTATATACTCCTTCCACCTTTCTGCTTTCCCTTCTTTGCTACAACTGGATTTCCATCTGAGCTCTTTATATTCATACAAGTGGTTCTCTTTTCTCCAAAGGTCTCTTTAATTTTCCTGTAGGCGGTATCTATCTTACCCCTAATGAGATAAGCTTCTACATCCTTACATTTGTTCTCTAGCCATCCCTGCTTAGCCAATTTGCACTTCCTGTCGATCGCATTTTTGAGACGTTTGTATTGCTTTTTGCCTGCTTCATTTACTGCGTTTTTGTATTTTCTACTTTCATCAATTAATTTCAATGTTTCTTCTGTTACCCAAGGGTTTCTACCAGCCCTCGTCTTTTTACCTATTTGATCCTCTGCTGCCTTCACTATTTCATCCCTCAAAGCTACCTATTCTTCTTCTACTGTATTTCTTTCCACCATTCCTGTCAATTGTTCCCTTATGCTCTCCCTGAAACTCTGCACAACCTCTGGTTTAATCAGTTTGTGATTGCTTACAGTAATTTATTTATAATATTTGTCATCCAGTAAAATATTGCTAAAGTTACATACTATTATTATTCAACGACGCTTTGACAGAATCTTTTTCAGTGACACCATATGGCAAATGTAGAAAGAGTTACTGGTTACTGTTAAGGGTGAGTACTTCGGCCACAGATCCTCCAATTAAAAAACCTTTCCTTCCCCTATGCTATGGGAAGCTGTGGGATTGTGTTACCGACCAACAGATAGTCCTGGGTTGTATTTCAAATCCTTCACCTATCTTAAGTAGCAGCACCGTAGCATACTTTGGAGTGCGAATCTGCGTAATTATGTTACAGGTACCTCTCATCCCAAATCTTTCCAGAGGAAAGACACCACTGTTTCACGGAGCTCGGCAGGTGGGTGGTACTTGTGCTAGGATCTGTTGCTAGTTGATGCAAGAGACATACTTGGAATATCTGCCATCGAGTGAATGTACGACTCGATACAGTTGTAACTAATCAAGGTACTAGTCACGCCATTTCAACAAGTCACTAGTCTTGTGATAAAGACCATTGCCCTCCTGTAAATTGTCGTGCCGATAGGAGAAAACGTGACGTAATCCTAGATGAACATCGTGCCACCTAGGACACACGTCCCAAAAATAGGCAGTCGAGAGTCCCAGATTCAGTGCTGCTATTAGAATTGCAAAATGAGGGCTTTGCAACAAAAACCGGACTGGCGTGAAGTGTACTGCAGGCATGGTTGTGCATAACCGTTTTAGCATTACCACACAAACTGGATAACGGTAACGTCTTTACATTCTGTACGTAAGAAAGCTGAAGCAGAATACTGAAACTACTACTAGCGTTGGCCTGGATCCTACAACCGTCATGCAGAAATGAAGTCAATAGGTTCAGGATGGTTATATTTAACGCTACGCAGGATCTCAGCAGCCTCACATGACCAGCGCACGAGGAAACAGGAATGTTTCACTCGGATGTGCGAAATCGTATAGTCAAATCATATGCATACACCGTATCGGAATGTTGCCTGATTGGGATATAATGTCTACTAGGACGCGTAGGGCGAAATGGGTAAGATCATGGTTTACCGAGGCTGCGTTCGTCGTTGCTCGATGTTGCTATTCATGTCAGTCAGGATGCCACAACTGTCGTAAGAAGATGGAGTCGATGGTTTCGAGACGGCCATGCTGAAGGTTACGCAAGACCGTAGCTGCCTCGTGTGACTAGAGCTCGGCCATGTTAGATCGTACAGCCACCAGAGACATCGAGTCAGGAAGTGGGCTTGTTTGTAGTAAAGCAAGTACTCACGCCGATAGTGTGTTTCTCCGTATGGAGCACCATGGACTGTAGAGCACGCCAAGACAGGTGTGACTTAACCTTGACGCAGCTGCGGAGACAGGCACGCCGATGGTGATGCGTTCAACGACCATACTGGACATGGATGTGTCACCATATAGTCTTCCCAGTCCCTGTCCTGCATACAGCATCACCATGGACTATTCGTGTGTGAAGGCTCAGAGAAGTACGAACTTCTCACCATTAGGCCCAGCATGTGGGTGGTGATACGGATTGCCAACAACATTATCATCCCTGGTTGTCCGGATAGCCTATAATTTGAATAGCAGGCGTAATACTTCGGTTCTGACGTATTCAGGCCGATATTTGTCTCCCATCTTCCAACAAGATACCGGAAGACTGCACGTTGCCCTTAATGTCTACCTTGACACAGATAGTGTTCGACTGTTGCCCTCGGCGTCACAGTGTCACATCTACCACCCGCATTATTTTCACATTACATTACATTTATTGTTTTCCATGCTGAGGAGTCTCTGGGATGTGGAAGGAGTCAATGGCTTTTTTTTAAACTCAGATACATAGATATTGTACAATTCTAATGCGGACAGAGTTATGAGCTGTAATCCTTGAGAAGATGTTCATCGATGGAGTAGAAGGAGTTGGCCAACAGGAAGTTCTTTAATTTACTCTGAAATCCATCTTTATCGCTTACAAGACCTTTGATATGCTTTTGTAAGTTATTGAATATATGAGTACCCATGTATTTGACTCCTTTTTGTACTAATGTTAAGCTTTTGTAGCCCTTATACAGACTGATTTTGGTTCTGGTATTATTATCATGTTTTGCACTCATTTGTGTAAAAAGAGACATGTGGGAAATGACAAAGGACATCAATGAGTATATGTACTGAGAAGTAGTAGTTACGGTACAAAGTTTCTTAAAGAGGTCTCTGCATGATGATCTAGGACTGACACCAGATATAATTCTAATGACTCGTTTCTGAATTTTGAAAATGATCTCTTTGTAAGAGGAATTTCCCCAAAAGATGATTCCATAACTCATTAGTGAATGGAAGTAGGCCGAATAAACTAACTTCTTCATTTTTAAATCACTTATTTCTGCTACCGTGCGTACTTCAAATGTAGCTGAACTAAGACGTTTCATTAAGTCTACTGACTGAGTTTTCTAATTTAGGTTGTGGTCAGTTTGTAGCCCTAAAAATTTGACACTGTCTACAGCTTTAATTTCATTGTTTGAATACATTATACTTATAGGGCCAGTTATTCTTTGTGAGGTACTAAACTGTATGTACCGGGTCTTGTCAAAATTCAGTGACAATCCATTTGCTGTGAACCAAACATTGATACTTACAAACATTTCGTTAGCTGATTGTTCAGTAAGATCATGGGTACTGTTTTTTATAACAATACTCGTATCATCTGCAAATAAGACAAAGTTTGCGTTTTGTGACACTGTGGAAGGTCATTAATATATAATAGGAACAAAAACGGACCTACAATAGAGCCCTGGGGAATGACTATTGTTATGTGGGGAGCCTGTTATAGGCACACACTGTTTTCAATTAAAGAGATAGGATGAGAACCATGAGCCTGCTACTCCTGTTATCACATAATATTTCAACTTTTGTATAAGGATATCATGGTTAACACAATCAAAAGCTTTAGGTAGATCAATGAAAACATCTAGCAACTGGGTGTCAAGGAGTTTGGCAAACCACTAATTACTAGCCGCTGTGACTGATGAACGCTGGTATAAAGAAGCATAAATTGACGTACCCAAATCAGTCATCCGAACTCACCTTGAATCGATAGCAGCTTAGTTAGAGCCGTTGTTGCTTTGATAGATGACAGCTCTTGACACTAAATTTCTCGCTTTTTATACCCCCTAATAGCCAACAAGTGGAATTTCGTTATTTTCTGCCCTTCCTGGACTTACTAGGCAGTTCCAAAGTGTGGTCGAAGAAGTCACTAATGTCACATAGCAGACGGCCACACGAGCTATAATAATTAGCGTGATACCGGAGAGTACGAAATACATTTTTGGCTGCAGCAAACTGCAGCTAGAAGAAATTGTACGAGTTTACGATTTCTTTATGCAAATGGTAAGGCTGTTCAGAAAAACACTTTGTATCATTAGAGTAATTTATCTGTGGTTTTGACTGTTGTACTTTGCGCTCACCATCTTCGTTTTAGATACCCGGGACAGATAACTTCGAAAACAAATGCATCATGCGTATACCACATAATAAATACTTCCACATTCAAAGATTCAAGAGGACACATTCGTCACATACCTGCTTCATTACAAATTTTCCATAGCAATGGAGGAAGTAAACGAGGTGTTGTTTCAAGTTTTAGAACAACGGCGTCTCGCTGCTCTTCCTGTGAGGTCTTGCTCGCGCTCTGATTAATAGAGGCCTCCCAGCGGCACATTCTCTTCACTCAGTACAAGTCAAGGAGCTTGCGGCAACTCCCGTCGGGCCCTATACTGCTCGTTTTTAGGGTTGTGTCCGGAAGTGAGGCACTGCAGTGGCCAAATTGGCCTAACAAGTGACGTCTCCCGCCTCGCACAGGTATCTGTGTTTAAAATTTGTACACGGGCCCATCTCACTTTTCTAGCCATGCCTGCGACGGACTGTGATTGTATTGCTCTTGGTTTGTACACAACAGTCCTTGCAGTGTTGAAATAGGGAGGGTTAACACGCCAGCCAGTCAGTTACCTCAGAAAGTTGTTGCCGTGTTCAGTTTACGTGTGTCCGTATTATCATACGTGTATAGCAAAAATAACTGAAACAATTAATGTTCGTAATGTTTAAAACATTGTGAAGAGCAAGTTAAGAAGGTGTTATCCAACGGAAGACAGTTTAGGATAGGGTAACGACATTTACGCAATGTTTTTGTAGCTTTGATTATTCAAAAACATTCAATATTCGTTTGATTGCTCAACTGAAGTTACAGTGGATAGGATAGCTAATGAATAAAACGACTTTATAGGCGATAACACGATTACTAGTTGAAGACTGAAGTTCTAGTGGCACTGGTGGGAGTAGTACTCCTCAAACAGAAGCTAACAGTTCTTTGACTATGATCCCTTACCAGAAAATAAATCCAGTACTGTTACTATTGTAATGAAATTTTCAGAAAAAGTCTTGAACGTATTTATGATGATTATCATACAGCTGCACGTAAAGCTGCGACATACAGCTCGTTATTGAAGAGACATCCATCGATAAAAATCACATCAAACATCAAAGTTATATTTCATTATGTGGAGAAATAAAAGGTGATCAAAGAACAGAAGATAAGTAACACATTCTATCCCCGTTAGTGATAGCAAGGATCGAAGAGAATATGTGCCCATTACTGGCTTCTTAAATTTTGGGCAATGCAAACGGCAAGAGGAGCTAGGCTCACGAAGTTTGAACGTTCTGCAGCTTTCATAGCGTGTGTCAAGAAAGAATTCAGAATGTGCCGTAGACACATCACTGCTTTCATATCAGCCAGAGATGTACAGAACGACCAAGATATTTGCTATTCTGGGGCCCTTTTTGCCGAAGAAGTATACCAGAAAACTGCAAAAATGGTTCAAATGGCTCTGAGCACTATGGGATTTGACTTCTGAGGTCATCAGTCCCCTAGAACTTAGAACTGCTAAACCCTAAGTAACCTAAGGACATCACACTCATCAATGCCCGAGGCAGGATTCGAATCTGCGACCGCAGCGGTCGCGCGGTTCCAGACTGAAGCGCCTAGAACCACTCGGCCACTCGGGCCGGCAGAAAACTGCAAGTTTCCAGATACAGGAATACTGCATTTTGAACACTGATCAAAAGAGATTTACTTATGAACTAATTTCTGGTCCGACACTATCTAAGAAGGGGAAAAAACCAAGAGTTTCCCTGGTCCAGTCTGCACTCAATACGACTCTTAGTTACACAACATCTGTTAGACATTTATTTAGTGGACACTTAACAAATCAACTGCATATTTGTTTTCAGAAAAAACCTTCGGCTCGGAAGTTTGAAAAGCTACTGAAGAAGTCTTCCACGAGACATACACTCCTGGAAATTGAAATAAGAACACCGTGAATTCATTGTCCCAGGAAGGGGAAACTTTATTGACACATTCCTGGGGTCAGATACATCACATGATCACACTGACAGAACCACAGGCACATAGACACAGGCAACAGAGCATGCACAATGTCGGCACTAGTACAGTGTATATCCACCTTTCGCAGCAATGCAGGCTGCTATTCTCCCATGGAGACGATCGTAGAGATGCTGGATGTAGTCCTGTGGAACGGCTTGCCATGCCATTTCCACCTGGCGCCTCAGTTGGACCAGCGTTCGTGCTGGACGTGCAGACCGCGTGAGACGACGCTTCATCCAGTCCCAAACATGCTCAATGGGGGACAGATCCGGAGATCTTGCTGGCCAGGGTAGTTGACTTACACCTTCTAGAGCACGTTGGGTGGCACGGGATACATGCGGACGTGCATTGTCCTGTTGGAACAGCAAGTTCCCTTGCCGGTCTAGGAATGGTAGAACGATGGGTTCGATGACGGTTTGGATGTACCGTGCACTATTCAGTGTCCCCTCGACGATCACCAGTGGTGTACGGCCAGTGTGGGAGATCGCTCCCCACACCATGATGCCGGGTGTTGGCCCTGTGTGCCTCAGTCGTATACAGTCCTGATTGTGGCGCTCACCTGCACGGCGCCAAACACGCATACGACCATCATTGGCACCAAGGCAGAAGCAACTCTCATCGCTGAAGACGACACGTCTCCATTCGTCCCTCCATTCACGCCTGTCGCGACACCACTGGAGGCGGGCTGCACGATGTTGGGGCGTGAGCGGAAGACGGCCTAACGGTGTGCGGGACCGTAGCCCAGCTTCATGGAGACGGTTGCGAATGGTCCTCGCCGATACCCCAGGAGCAACAGTGTCCCTAATTTGCTGGGAAGTGGCGGTGCGGTCCCCTACGGCACTGCGTAGGATCCTACGGTCTTGGCGTGCATCCGTGCGTCGCTGCGGTCCGGTCCCAGGTCGACGGGCACGTGCACCTTCCGCCGACCACTGGCGACAACATCGATGTACTGTGGAGACCTCACGCCCCACGTGTTGAGCAATTCGGCGGTACGTCCACCCGGCCTCCCGCATGCCCACTATACGCCCTCGCTCAAAGTCCGTCAACTGCACATACGGTTCACGTCCACGCTGTCGCGGCATGCTACCAGTGTTAAAGACTGGGATGGAGCTCCGTATGCCACGGCAAACTGGCTGACACTGACGGCGGCGGTGCACAAATGCTGCGCAGCTAGCGCCATTCGACGGCCATCACCGCGGTTCCTGGTGTGTCCGCTGTGCCGTGCGTGTGATCATTGCTTGTACAGCCCTCTCGCAGTGTCCGGAGCAAGTATGGTGGGTCTGACACACCGGTGTCAATGTGTTCTTTTTTCCATTTCCAGGAGTGTACATTTGAAGGCCATTTATAATGTCGTTAAGGACAGTTTTGCAAAGGCCTGAGCTGGGTGATGGTCTGAAGGAATGCGTCTACACATTGGAGTCATAAACTGGGCATTGTGTGGAGAGCCACGCGTAATAAAAATTCATAGGTTTTTTGTGTTCGCTGATAGCGCAAATAGGGCAGTGAACCACTTCTCCTGGGCGCCTCGGTTGTATAAGGAAAATCCGGCGTCTGCGTCTGAGAAACGTTTGGAGATAGAATCTTCATAACACCTCATAGCTAAGACTAACGAGCTCCAAAGCACAGGCGATTTAGATAAACATCTTTGAGATTATATCTGTTCACTTGTTGCCACGGGAAGAGACACGACCTCAGAAAAAAATCATCATTCCCCTCTGCGAAAACTTAAAAGAAAACAGTAATTCGCGGTTTCTTTTTTTCAGAGACGCTGGTTTCTTAACTCTTGCCCTGGTTCGACATGAGTTTGTGCTGTTGTGGAAGAGGAGATTTAGCGCCTGTAGACGCTGTGATTGGCTCATGACGGAGTGATGGCGGTGTCGCTCGTGCACTTTGCGGGAAACTTTTTTTTTTTTATTTTTAAGGGGAAGTGCGAAGCACTCAGGTGCGGGATTTTGATCTGGAAGCACTTCTGGTCGAAGCTCTGGCACGTGTGGTTGGTACTTGGGACTTGTCCTAAGACTGACTTCACTTGCAAGTAGTTTAGACCGGGGAGCCTGTGGTGAAGTTCTTACTGTATCGACGTGTGACATCAAACATCTCTGCCAAGGGCACATTTATTCGTTTTTGGTTTACCAGTCTTGACGTTTGATATTCTTGTGCATTCTGCTGCATAAGTGAGCCAAACAGGTCCTTCATATGACCAGAAAATGTGTGTGTTAAACACTTAAATCTACTGTGATTTCAGGTCTCTGTAAGAGAGTAAATTGCGATACGTTTGCCTGATCTCCAGACCGTGAGATTTTTGCATTTCTTTCCTGGCCACGATCGATTCATAGGTGCCACCTCCACGTCTACGTCTCACCTCCGCCGCAAACATCTCGCGAGATGCAAGTTACATTGCCGCATGAAGTAAACAGGTTAACGCACTGCCACTCCGGCACTGTCAGGGCGTACAGATCTCAATCGCCACTTGCTCTCAGCTACACCTATGTAGAGTAATTTCAGTAGATTTGATCAATCAAAATCTGCTCAGCGTTAGATCAGCTTGCGTTATCCACGTTTTTAGGGTCAGAGTACTTGACGCAAACCACTAGTTAAACTGTCTGCCACCCAGGATCCTTGTCCAGTGTAGTCTTAATTCACGTGTTAGTTGTTTACGGGATTCAATAAATAACTTGTTTAGCATAATTTATGTATGTTTTGGGAAAATAAATTTTGTTAGTACACTAAATTTTGCCTACATTCTCAATCGTTAAACAGTCCCACCAGGGTTACCTTTCATAGTGCCATCTTCATGCATTGAAGAGTTCGTGCATTTCAGCGACTTGAATGAAATGTAATCTTACGCTTGTATTTCGTGTGGGAGGTCGACGTTTGGCTCCACGCCACCGCGCATTCCCGCTCAATTGTCGATTTGTAATACGTCCTATCTAGGTATTGTGTTTTTCGATATTAGCAATTTCTGATCTTGATCACATTAAAATACAGAGGCGTTATGCTAGCCCAGTTTTAAAAAAGGCTTTATCGTTCTGCCTGTCTCACTGCATTACGAGAATGATTTACGATATCATGCACGGTGATTTTAGATTCCCTAGCCTGCTGCTAATTATTGGGTAGGTAACTTATTGAACATATGTATAGCCTTAAATAAAATATATTTGCTACAATTTACGTCAGAAATGTTTTGTGTTCATTTAGAACAGTACCTAAATCATTAACCATAATGTCATTTGAATGAATATTTTTTTCTGATGCTCATGAGTGTTAAAATTATCCTTTGTGCATAATGCATGATGTATATGTATGGCTATCTGATGCGGCAGTCAACTAAGCGGTGTAAAGTTTATTTACTTTTGACACATTTTCGAAACTACAACTTCGTGATTTGTTGTAAACACGACAGGTATTGCGGCATTGTTCTGCTGGACCTGTCTCGACAAGGGGCTGCATTGTGTGCCCTGTATGGCTGTGGACCTGTCCAGCAACATTTTCTAGGGGATGGGCTCACCGCCAATTGCTTTCAACTCCCAACGTGCCATTTCTGAGAGCTAAGAATCATAAAATTACCTCATGCCTTTAGCGCCATACCGGCCTCCAACAATGTTTGCTGCAGCGCTAGTGGTGATTTGATGTTTTACCGGATTCGTGGTATTCACGGTACACTCGTGAGATAGTCGTACGGGAAAATCTCAACTTCATCGCTACCTCGGAGATGCTGTATCCCACCGCTGGGGCGCCGACTGTAACACCACGTTCAAACTCGCTTAAATATTGATAATCTGCCATTGTAACAGCAGTAACCAATCCGACAACTGTGTCAGACGCTTATTGTCTTATATAGGTGTTGCGTCCGTAGCGCCGTTTTCTAGCTGTTTACATATCCCTGAATTTGTATGCTCTTAACAGGTTTTTGGACCACTTCAACTGTCTTCATCCCCGTATCAAATTTACTATGGAGGTTGAAAATGATGGGATGCTTCCATTTTTAGACGTAATGGTTTATAAAAAACCAGATGGAACTTTGGGACACAGCGTTCACTGAAAGCCGACACACACAGATTTGTATCTGCACCCTAAGAGTTGTCATCCACCACACCAACGTAGTGGCGTCCTTTTAAGGAAAATGGATACACCGAGAAACAGATTCGTCAGGCTATGGAATTTGGACCGTCTCTGGAGGTGTCCGAAGAGGAACATAGATCTGTGGCCTTTCTTCCTTATGCTGGAGGCTTATCGTTTAAGATTGGACGAATTTTAAGGAGTTTTAACATTAAGAGTGTGTTCCGTCCACCCTCTAAGATTAGGGCTCTGCTCGGCTCTGTGAAGGATGATTTGGGACTTAGGAAACCCGGGGTGTACAAAATCCCGTGTCAATGTGGGAAAGCTTACGTTGGCCGTTCTATTCGCACAGTGAATGACAGGTGTGTGGAACATCGCCGTCACACGAGGCTACAACAGCCGGAAAAATCGGCCGTAGCAGAACACTGCCTGAATGAGAGACACAAAATGAAATTTGCGGAAACTGTTGTAATTGCCAACATTTCCGGTTTTTGGAATAGTGTGTATAAAGAGGAGATCGAAATTAGGTTGGCTGATAATTTAATCAACAGCGACAATGGGTTTCCTCTTAGCAAAACGTGGAATCCTGTATTATCTCGCGTCAAAACTGAACGTTCTTCGGTGAGGCCTTGATTGCGATATATCGTTGCCAGCAGTGTTTCACTAAGGGCGGCGCCACCTCCCTGTTTTGGAAGTCAGAAACCGTGATGGGCGGCGCATGCGCCGTGTACTGAACGGTGGCCTATATAGGACGTCGAATTGCAATCTTGCGTCAGTTCTCAGCGGGACTCATCAGCAGAAGCAGTATTTCCTGAAGATGGCGAACAGTTGGATCGCCGAAATGTCGAGTCAAGTTGATTTTAGGATCCGGCAGCAAACCCGAAAAGACTTTCAAGACTTATTACGCCGGGAAAGCCTACGTAGTTGTATACGCATGCCTATACCAGTTAACTTTCAAGAGTCTCGCTCAAGGTGTGTCTGGTTGTAATGAAATCTTTAATAATTTTTCGGATGCGAAAAATAGTGCGAGATTAACTTGCCCTTCCACAACTAATATAAATCTGCTCTGCAAGAATTACACAACATTTTATTTATAGTTTCGTTTACAGCAATAGTTTTTAATACGTTACACAGAAAGTGACGAAAATACATTTCATGATGATGTCGCGGAATTTTCCATACGCTGGATAAAATTTCATTGTTCAAGATAGGTGTACGTATTACAGAAACGAAATCTTACGACTGAGTCACTTTCTCGTCTGTTTTAAATCAAAATTCTGTAGCATACTTTGAATTAAGTGTGATGCATAACTCTCCGATCACGCCTCAAGAGCTAAACGCTCGTTCATTTGGTTTCAGTATGAGAAAGAAATCGTCAGAATTGAAACGCGTTTCATCAGGCCGAACGTTATATTCGATATGTAATGTAATAATTATCTATATAATATTACACGCAACTGATGACTGGACAAATAGTTAAAGATATCTCTTCGATATTCACCCCATGGATCTGCTTTAAACACCGACACTGGCTAACAGTTATATCTTCTTTTTCAACCGGACGTTTACCTAGTGAAATCTATAGCACAAGTGGAGGGCATGCGAAACAGTAAAAACGACGTGCGATTACTTTAAAAAAAAAAAGAAAAGAAAAAAGAATCGGCTTCCTCAACGAAGACCGGTAACACACTGAAAAGCCAAAGATACCGGTACACCTGCCTAATATCGCGTAGGGCCCACCGTGAGCGCGCAGAAGCGCCACAACACGACGTGACGTGGACACGTCTAATGTCTGAAGTAGTGCTGGAGGGACCTGACGCCATGAATCCTCAGGGCTGCCCATAAATCAGTAAGAATACGAGGCAATGGAGATCTCTTCTCAACAGCACGTTGCAAGGCGTCCCAGATATGCTCATTAATGTTCATGTCTGGGGTGTCTGGTAGCCATCGGAAGTTATTAAACTTAGGAGAGTGTTCCTAGAGCCACTCTGTAGCAGTTCTGGACGTGTGAGATATCGCATTGTCCTGCTGGAATTGTCCAAGTCGTCGGAATGCACAATGGACATCAATGGATGCAGTTGATCAGACACGATGCTTACGTAGGTGTCACCTGTCAGGGTCGTGTCAGGGGTCCCATATCACTCCAACTGCACACGCCCCACACCATTACAGAGCCTCCACCAGCTAGAAGAGTACCCAGTTGACTTGCAGGTTCCATGGATTCATGAGTTTGTCTCCATACATGTAAACGTCCATCCGCTCAATACAATTTGAAACAAGACGCGTCCGACCAGGCAACATATTTCCACTCATCGACAATCCAATGTCGGTGTTGACGGGCCGAGGTGTGGCGTAAACATTTGTGTTGTGCAGTCATTAAGGATATACGAGTGGGCCTTCGGCTCCGAAAGCCCACATTTATGATGATTAGTTGAATGGTTCGCACGCTAACACTTGTTGATGGCCTAGCATTGAAATTTCAGAATGGTTGCACTTCTGTCACTTTGAACGATTCTCTTTAGTCGTCGTTGGTCTCGTTCTTGAAGGATTTTTTACTGCTGCAGCGATGGCGGTGATTTGATGTTTTACCGGATACCTGATATTCACGGTACACTCGTGAGATAGTCGTACGGGAAAATCCCCACTTCATCACTACCTCGGAGATGCTGTATCCCATCGCTCGTGCGCCGACTGTAACACCACATTCAGACTCGCTTAAATCTTGATAACCTGCCATTGTAACAGCAGTAACCGATCCGACAATTGCGCCACACGCTTATTGTCTTATATAGGTAATGCGTCCATAGCGACGTATTCTAGCTCTTTACGTATCTCCGAATTTGTATACGCATGCCTACACCATTCCTGGACGCTTCAGTGTAATTCACTGTGTAGGATGTTGCTTCTATGACAGTAATTATGATCACTACGAGTAGATCTTCAGCAATTAAATCTATCTATCAGCCTTAACGTTACAAATTTTTCTCTGGAATTTCCAGCTTCGATGATTTTAATGGTCTCTGTTCTTGCTGTAACATTTCTTTGCTAGGTCTCGCAACACCGTTTTGCTTGTATTCAAAGTTGCAGCAATATCATGTATCACCATCTCAACGGACAGAAGTGAGTCACCGTTACTTTTTACATTGTCGGAGAAGAAACGTTATCTTACTTACGATATTGTTAGACTATAGTTACTACAAATGAAATATTAACTCACGTAACCACAAGAAATGAAAAGTACAAAATCACAGCATGTAATAAACGGTCTCACAGGACATCAGGCTGCCTGAACCAGACGCCTAAAGCTAGTGATGGGAGTGGAAGAGTGGCAACCGTAAATGGCATCTGAAGCCACACTTCGCGTGAGATTGGTTGAACGCGTGCCGTGCCTTTCGTGTGAGCCATATCCTTCAAACTTCGTTGGCAGCTCTCAGTCTTTATGTTCGAACCAAGTGGAAGGCTTCTTATCCATTGCTGCACGAAACACAACGAGGCCATAATCGATCTGCGAGACTACTAAATTGTGACGTATTACCATATATGAGGCTGTGTCAATAAATAAGGGCGTGACGTATTATCATATACGAGAGCGTGGCAGTAAATAAGCGCGCAAATTGGAATAGAGACATAACAGCCGCCTGCACCAGCCTGACATTTATTATCCTTTTCAACATACTCCCCCTCTAAACCGAAACATTCATCCCATCGTTCGACGAGGGGTTAAAAGACTGCAGCACAGAGTTATTGTGGAAGCGTTCGCATCTAACAAGTGCCCTCTCGGGATGTAACAGGTTTTTGGTTCCTTAAATTGCTGTAATCCTCAAGACCATTGTGTCATGGGGGTAGCGAAATACTCATAGGCGTGGAAGCTATAACCATCACCGTGTAACCAGCGCGGACAGGATGTGTTTGTGATCTTTTCTGTTCCTTGCTGAATTCATGTATCCCACTGAAGACAAATTTCCATAAAATATAGTTCTAAGCAAGTGATGGGGGGGGGGGGGGGGGGAGGGGGACAAACTTCGAGATGGACGTGCTCTGCGGACAATCCCTCGACTTCCAAGAATCCCGTCGTTCTGTTTGGGTACACACTCATGGCACACCACCATCTTGGACTGGCTGTAGATCATAACCACTGTCCGCGGAATAAGTATAATACTAATTGCTCTATCTTATGATTGTTTTATTATTTCTGTTTTATTGTACCTTTTTAAATTGCTCTCCTTCACTTGTTATATTTATGTAATTTTGCACGAAGGTTTGATTTTATGCAACTGTTCTCGGATTTTTATTCTACTTACTTTTCAGTGTACACGTATGTCTTTTTTGTCTTTAAACTGTAACTTTCTTTCTTTGTTCATTTTATTATTCACACTTTGTAAATTCTTATAAATGTTTTATTTTGTATACTACGTACATTTCTTATGAAAAAGAAAAAACTTTATTTTTGTCGCTACGGGCAACGGCCTAAATTGTCTTCGTGGTTAATGCGTTGTGTCCAGTCATTTAATCTTCGACACAGCTGTGTTTATTACATACTGTCGTTATGGTACACATCTGCAATTCCGGTAGGCATTGTACGTCCGCGTCAAGGAACCTTAACTCGCCACTGTCTTTATATATATAATCAGGAAAACGTGGAGTATATTTCACCTGTTTAATTTTGACGATACTGTACTTTCATACTCTTCTATATTATTTGAATGGTTACATTTTCTGAAATTTGGTTAGTATTTCTGGTTTTCAGACAATCTGATGAAGGGCTCTCCCCGAAAGGTCTTCAAATAAAGTCTTTGGTTTTTCAGATTCTGGCTTTTTATTTAGTGACCCATACAGCAGTTACGCAGTACTGCTGTTGATTTGAAATATGGTCGTATTCTTCCTGCTACAATTACAACCTTCTGAATACGCATAGACGAGAAATTTAAAACTGTGTGATGTGCCCTGGCGTTTGCAACTTATTAATTGACTCACCCTCGTAGAATGGAGACACCAATTTGTGACAACTTTCATACAACGTATCGTCTCACCTCTTTAGCTTATTATAAATATCGTCTCACCTCTTTAGCTTATTATCTACGTGTAAAACGAACATATTTCCTGTAATCCTGTAATAATGTTAGATTGCAGATGTTCGTCTCTTGATGTCATTTTGGTGCCACAAATCTAAACGATAAAGGATACTTTCAGTCCAAAAGCGCCTTTTGGCACCTCTTTATTGTGATTAACGATGCTTAAGACGAAATTTTTTTTATGGTGCTTCTTACTATGATAACGCAGAATACACGTTCATTTGAGAGATTTGAGTGTGACAGTATGTACAACGAAGGGTAATCTTAATTATCACCTTGAAAGTATACATAATAATTTTTGTTAGTTTTCAGGTACACATCTTTAGTTCTACTACTAATTGTACTTCCGCGTGAAGGTATCGTAGATCGCCACCAGATGAGCCAAAATGAAACAATATGATAAATAAAGTCTCATACCCAGGAGGCTACCGATGATTCTAGTAAATAAGAGTGGACATGCTGCCTAGGTCGCATAAAAAGTCATACAGTGGGTGAAAAATGGCTGTGTTGAACAAGGTATGCATAAAGCGGTTCGGAATTATTTTCATCTTCAGAAATCTACGTGCAAAGGGCAACACAAGGACAAGAGCATCACCGGATCTGTATATAATATGAGATGACAGACTAGTCGAACACTTCCACCAGTTCAGCATGCCCTGTTGGAGCGTTGTTCTCCTCCATGTACAAGAAAACAATTACCATGCGATAGCCCCTTTATTCAGTGGGCAGCATGTTTTAGTTTTGACTTCTCCAGCGACTTATTGCTGTACCGTGGCATGGAAATTTCAAAGTGCACCTGCGAACAATCAAAACTCCTTTTTCGGGATTATAGTTAGAACTTTATGACTATCCCAGGAATTGGGAAGGAAAAGATGGACGCAAGAACGAGAAACGATATGTGTGGCTTGCCATTCAGGTGAGAGTGTGTTTATCTGCTGTATGCAGCTAGCCTCACGAAAAAGCCATGTTAATGGGACTCTTTAAAACCAAGTTTTTTTTTCAGAAAAGAAGTAGGATCCATTTAACTAATGTTTCCATCGTTTTAACATTCTAAAGTGAATACAGTCATGTACACAGTAAAAATAGTATTCTTCCGCTGATGACTCGGTATCAGTGCATAGTTCATTGTTGTATCATTGCAGCTGAATTCCGGGATAGTTCTCAACAACAAGCCATTATTATTACATTTAACCTGTGGCGCACAGGTCCAATATAGAGCACAGCTGTTAATGGTCGCTTCCTTGCCGTTAGTCCTGGGGCTGCAAATGCATGCAGCCCACTGCACTGTACTCCTTAATGGTGCAGTGCCCTGCGTGCATTTGCAGCCTCAGGACTGATAGAAAATGCCAAAGAAACGGATATTAACAGCAGTCCACTGCAGTGGATATGTGAACCACAGGCTTAAAATGACATTTTATAGTTCCATAGTTATCATTATGATGATTATTACAATTTCTAATTTTAACCGAACATTTTAATCAATGTGTATAGTATGCGCTAATGTGTTACATTGTAGTGTGTATTATAGCATGGTGATGGAAAAATACACACATTAGAGATCATTTCGATTGATAAACTCGGGAACAATTGTATTATAAACAAGTACTTAGTTTAGGAGTCCCTAATTTGCATGAACCCATGTTTCGTTGCACGTACTCCACCTGATACAGGAAAATGGTGGTTGTGACCAGGGTTGGGGAGATCAGGGGAGGGAGGGAGGGGGTGATCTGGTTTGATGGATAACCACACACTGCCTCCCACAAGTCACAGATATTCGATGGAGCCGGGTCCCAGGTGGACACATCTCACTTGATGTTGTCCCTGATGTGCTCAATAGTATTGGTGCTAGGTGGGAGTAGGCACACAAACTCATGTTCATGTAGTATTCTTGAAACCAATTTGACACAACTGGAGCACTGGGTCTGACAATTCCAGCACGACGGGACGTTGCGTATTTTTGACGGACAGAAATGTTGCGCAGCATCAGGTAGAGAAACTGATGCATGCTTTGAGGTACTGGATATCTTTGTCGTTCCATTCCATCCTATGGAAACATCCCCCATACGAGAATACTCGCAACACCACCCAGAAGAGTAAGTCAGAGCTGAACTGCATTAGCTCATGTGATTTGCGACGCACTAGTACCCTATCCTCTCCGTGATGGAACATGTTCCATGAATTTTCATGCTAGGTCAGCTTTTCCCTAGCTTGTTACATTAACTGCAGCCTACCCGTCTCTTCCATTAGTAAATTTTTCCTAAGAACTGCGCGAGGACAGGGGTACAGTTCAGGGACGGTTCTGAATTGATGAGATATACTGCACACAAGGTCATGTATGTGTAATTGTGGAGTTCAATATTAGACAGCAATCGTTTCAACACGTTCTTTGATCCTGTTGCCGACGGCAATGGAATCTGGTAAAAATGTATACAGGGTGAATCACCTAAAACGTGAACCACAAATATTGCAGAGATGAAAAGTGCTATCGATGTACGGTTTTCACAGAATGTATCGGTAGTCAGTAGTATTGTTAGCAAATCAACAGATTGTAGTAATCCTTAGAAAATGTATGTTTTGTACAAACGTACACTTTTTCAATAGAACTATGCCTATTGACATTAACAGACTAAAAAGAGGGTAGAGTAGTATGTTAGTGGTGTTTGTTGCAAGATTCTAGTGCTAGTCGGTTACAAGATGTATTTTGAAAAGTTCCCACATCAACAGGTGTACAATACCTGTGTTAGTAAACATTAAAGAACAACAAAAGTCCATAGACTAGTTATGTGGATTCTTATGTAACGAGACAACTGACCATCAGAAGTTGTGTTCAGAATCGCCACCGGCAGCAGCAGTATAAGCTTTCCGTCTGGTACAGAACGACTGCTGCACACGTTCTACCCCTTCAGCCGAGATGTCCGAGAAGACTGCCTGTGGTAATACTTCGTTGTATATCATGGATGTAGTTGGTGTGTTCTTGAAGACAGCGTCTTTCACCTTTCCCCACGGAAAAAAGGTTACAGGCGTCAAATTCGAGGAACGAGTCGGCCAAGGTACAGGTCCCCTGCGTCCAATCCAAAGACTTGGAAACAATTCGTGAAGACATGCTGTAGTACTTCGTGCATGGGGTGGCCAGCCTTCAAGTTAGTGCCACAGGTTCCTCCTAGTCCGCTGAGCAACGTCTTCTAGCATCTTTCGAAGATGGCCTGGGATGAGGTTCAAATGTTCAAATGTGTGTGAAACCTTATGGGACTTAACTGCTTGGGTCATCATTCCCTAAGCTTACACACTACTGAACCTAAATTATCCTAAGGACAAACACAGACACCCATGCTCGAGGGAGGACTCAAACCTCTGCCGGGACCAGCCGCACAATCCATGACTTCAGCGCCTCTGGGGGGAGGCTGCGATACTTGTGTTGGTTCAGTGTTCCGTCTGAGATGATTGTTCACTCTCCCACACGTTTATACTCGATGGACGCTGACGTTCCACCTGATGAAGCCAACGGTGATTATCAACACACCAGTAACGCATGTTTCCGTTGTTTACCTGTTCATGATTGGTAAATGTACCTTCATCAATTAACTGGTACATTTAGAATACCCTCTCATAATGCTCAAATATAGGAGTTAACAGGATTCTCATAATCGTTTCCACGCAGCTCTTGATGGTGAGAGATATCATAGGGATGGATTCTGTGTCGATGGACAATGCGTAGGATACTTGAGTGACTCGTGCCACTTCCTGTTACGATTGCACTGGAGCTAACGGGCGGATCCACTGCAACAGCAGCAAGAACATTAATTTCCCCCTGTTTCCTTCCGTTACAATGTCTATGTGCTACAGAACGACCTTCACGTGACTGCGTGAAGAAGCTGATAAATAACTGCCGAGAGAGTTGACGTCTGTTGGGATCTCTTGTCACAAACCTAGGAACGAGCTGCATTCTTTCTACATTCTCCATACACCATAAGCACGTCAGCTTTTTCTACGTTGGTAAATTCAATTGCCCACTCACAACGTACTGCTTGGACTATTACACACTAAATGACTAGCATGTCGCAGTGCACTCAAGGAAAGCGCAAGCACACTGTAAGTAAACATAATATCGTACCCAGCAATTATGCAGGTTGAATGGCACAAACAAGCGTGTGCGGAAACTTTTCTGAATACGATATTTCGTACACGACTCACATTAGAATCCTGCAACGAACAACTGACATTATAATTTACCATGCTTTTAGTTTTTAGTGACAGTAGGCAGTGTCTCCATTTACAAAAGTGTATGTTTGGACAAAAAGTACACTTTGTAATTATTTTGAAATCTGTTTATTGGCTAACAATACGAGTCCCTGAATATCAAACCATTCTGTGAAAGCCACACGTCAACAGCACTTCTCATTTCGGCAATATGTGTCGCGCAAGTTTTTAGTGATTCACCCTATATATCCGAATAGAGGTGCTGACAGTGTAATATTGACACTATGGCACGTTTCAAGTGCTACTCTGAGATGAAAAGGTTGGCACAAGAGAGGAATTGCGATATCTTGTCACAAGCACCGTACAACAACGAACTACATTCTTCCTGCTCTCTCTGTACGTCATAAATACAAACAGTAGGCAAGGAACCCAGATCCTAACCGGCTTTGAAACTTACTGCCCGATTCAACGTGGTCGTGATCAAATTCCATGATTGCTAACAGAACGACTTTCACATCCTGTAACATCACGCAAACGACCAGCAGACAGTCCAATGGCATCAGTTATGCAACACGTCATGCCGTTTCCTTTGCCATATCGAAAGAAGCATACCTCCTTTCCCTCCCCCCCCCCCCAAAAAAAAATCATTCTCGCCGCTGCTGAGAAAGTGGCTCCACGAGGCAAATCCAGTTTTTACCCCTCAAGTAGTAGTTTTATGTAATTCGAACGCTCCTGAGCTTCTATGAACCAATTTACACTACTATTTTCTCGTTATGGAAGAAAATCGATTATATTACTCTACGTAGACGCACTATGTCCCTCACAAATTACTTGCCTCTGTTATTGAGTTGTCTGCACGTATTATCATATCAGTTTGTACATTTCGTTAAGTACATACAATGATAAAGCATTTTTATTAAATTACGTATAAATGCACGATTGCTTCCTACGTGGGCTACTGGTAAATTGCAATGGCTACTAATGCATGGGTGTCCGCGGAAGTTGTGCAGAAAGGGGGGGGGGCGAGGGGCTGGCCAGAATCTAAAAAACAGTTTTATTGTATAAATAAGTCTGGCATATTCGAGATATATCGTACCACAATAACGAAATTTTATACATGACACAAAAAACTTATTGTATCCCTGAGATTTGGTGGCTATCCGGGGGAAGTTGGCAAGTGCCTCCCTTGCACCGCTCTGTGGTAAAGCACGGTCCTGTGTTCCATTCTCCACTTCTCCACTCTGCCTCGTTCAGCCACTTCATCGGCAGAAAAACAAACTGTGACCCTTGTGTGTACTTTCCCTAAGTCTACATCCAGCCTGTGACCCAAATTACAATTATTAGTTCATTTACATTAGTGGTTCCCAATCTGGGGTAATTATCCCCTGATAGTTAAGATGAAATTTTCTGAGGGCTAAAAATTAAATGATTCCACTCTGTTTCAGTCAGGAAACTAAGTTATTTTCAAAAGATCATTACTACTATCACAATTTTGTAAGACTCTAGTATTGTTTATATAAATTATCAATAATAACTTTTCTCAGTTAGTAGCATTAATGTAGTGGAGGTTACAGGTTCCTCACATAGTCCACACACACACATGTTGTGCTTCGCCCTACACACTGCTGATGACAAAAGTGAGGCATATATGTAACAAATGCTAAAGAAATATCTCATGAAAATGTCTCCTCGAAGTTGTAGATATACCCTGCAGTAGTCCAGAGAATTCTTCATTACTCGCTTCGAAACAGATAATTGAATTAATTGGCAGTACGACACAGCAATTACTATATTAAGGCTACTATAGTGCTTTACACAGTATTATTATTATTATTTCTTTTCTTTCTCAGACGTTATGTCTGGTGAAAAATGGAAAGTGATGCGGATCTTGATCAAGCGTGACTTCCTTTTAACTCTATGGTATATGTTACATTGCATTTAGGAACTTTCGGGTAACTGAACAAGTATCAATAATTACAGATTTCTGTAGTTGTATGTATAAGTTTGGATGTAGCTGTATTGCGTTGATGTACTAGTGGATATTGTGCGGTATGACTCCTGTAGTTGATAGTATCATCGGTATAATGTCAACTTTATCCTGATGACACATGTCCTTGACTTCCTCAGCCAGTTGGATGTATTTTTCTATTTTTTGTCCTGTTTTCTTCTGTATGTTTGTTGTATTACGTATGGATATTTCGATTAGTTGTGTTAGTTTCTTTTTTTTTTATTGGTGAGTATGATGTCAGGTTTGTTATGTGGTGTTGTTTTATCTGTTATAATGGTTCTGTTCCAGTATAATTTGTATTCATCATTCTCCAGTACATTTTGTGGTGCATACCTGTATGTGGGAAAGTGTTGTTTTATTAGTTTATGTTGTATGGCAAGTTGTTGATGTATTATTTTTGCTAAATTGTCATGTCTTCTGGGGTATTCTGTATTTGCTAGTATTGTACATCCGCTTGTGATGTGATCTACTGTTTCTATTTGTTGTTTGCAAAGTCTGCATTTATCTGTGGTAACATTGGGATCTTTAATAATATGCTTGCTGTAATATCTGCTGTTTATTGTTTGATCCTGTATTGCAATCGTGAATCCTTCCGTCTCACTGTATATGTTGCCTTTTCTTAGCCATGTGTTGGATGCGTCTTGATCGATGTGTGGCTGTGTTAGATGATACGGGTGGTTTTTTTTTCAATTTACTTCCTTCGTATCTGTTGATGTTATGTGATCTAAAGGGTTGTAGAGGTGGTTATGAAATTGTAGTGGTGTTGCCGATGTATTTATATGAGTCATTGCTTTGTGTATTTTGCTAGTTTCTGCTCGTTCTATAAAGAATTTTCTTAAATTGTCTACCTGCCCATAATGTAGGTTTTTTATGTCGATATATCTCCTTCCTCGTTCCTTTCTGCTTAATGTGAATCTTTCTTTTGCTGAATGTATGTGATGTATTCTATATTTGTAGCATTGTGATCGTGTAAATGTATTGAGTGCTTATAGGTCTGTGTTACTCCATTTCACTACTCCAAATGAGTAGGTCAATATTGGTTTAGCATAGGTATTTATAGCTTCTGTCTTGTTTCTTGCTGTCAATTCTGTTTCCAGTATTTTTGTTAGTCTTTGTCTAAATTTTTCTTTTAGTTTTTCTTTAATATTTGTATTATCTATTCCTATTTTTTGTCTGTATCCTACATATTTATAGGCATCTGTTTTTTCCATCGCTTCTATGCAGTCGCTGTGGTAATCCAATATGTAATCTTCTTGTTTAGAGTGTTTTCCCTTGACTATGCTATTTTTCTTACATTTCTCTGTTCCAAAAGCCATATTTATATCACTGCTGAATACTTCTGTTATCTTTAGTAATTGGTTGAATTGTTGATTTGTTGCTGCCAGTAGATTTAGATCATCCATGTATAGCAAATGTGTGATTTTGTGTTGGTATGTTCCAGTAATATTTTATCCATAATTTGTATTATTTAGCATGTTGGATAGTGGGTTCAGAGCAAAGCAGAACCAGAAAAGACTTAATGAGTCTCCTTGGTATATTCCACGCTTAATCTGTATTGGCTGTGATGTGATATTATTTGAATTTGTTTGGATATTAAGTGTGGTTTTCCAATTTTTCTTACTATGTTTAGGAACTGTATCAATTTAGGATCTACTTTGTATATTTCCAATATTTGTAGTAACCATGAGTGGGGTACACTATCAAAAGCTTTTTGGTAATTAATGTAAGCGTAGTGTAGCGACCTTTGTTTAGTTTTGCTTGGTATGTCACCTCTGCATCTATTATCAGTTGCTCTTTACATCCTCATGCTCCTTTGCAACAGCCCTTTTGTTCTTCTTTTATAATTTTGTTTTGTGTTCTATGTGTTATTAATTTCTGTGTAATGACTGAAGTTAATATTTTGTATATTGTTGGTAGGCATGTTATGGGGTGATATTTAACTGGGTTTGCTGTGTCTGCTTGATCTTTGGGTTTCAGATAAGTTATTCCATGTGTAAGTGTATCAGGGAATGTGTATGGGTCTGCAATGTAACTGTTAAATAATTTAGTTAGACGTGAATGTATTGAGGTGAACTTCTTTCGCCAGAAATTTGCTATTTTATCTTTTCCAGGGGCTTTCCAATTGTGACTAGAATTAATTGCTTGGGTGACTTCATGTTGCAAAATTATCACTTCAGGCATTTGTGGTATCATCTTGTATGTGTCTGTTTCTGCTTGTATCCACCGTGCATGTCTCTTATGTTGCACCAGGTTTGACCATATATTGTTCCAGAAGTGTTCCAAGTCTGTCATGTTTGGTGGATTGTCTATTTTAATGTGTGTGTTATCTCTTGTCTGCTAAAATTTCTTTTGGTTTGTGTTGAATATTTGGTTTTGTTTCCTTCTATTTTCTCTTTTTCTGTATCTTCTAAGTCGTTTGGCCAATGCTTGTAATTTCTGCTTTCGTTTTTTGTCTGGTATTTCATTTCTTATAAATTGTGTTAGCTGTCCGATGTCTTTTCTCAGTTTTTCTATTCTGATCTGTAGCCTGTGTTGCCATGCTGGTTTTGTGGGTTTCTTCTGGGTCTTGGTTGGCTCTGATCTCTGCCTAGTGTGTATATTCAGTGTAGTGAGTGCTCCTATATAAATCAGTACTTGTAACCCTTCCATAGTTGTATTTTCATTTGTTTTGTTGTGTATGATTGTGCTGATAGTTCTTATTGTTGTTTTCGACTTGTGGAATATTTGGTGGTGTATGCAATAATGGTCTAATGTCTGTATTTGTGTCTTTGTATTCTATATATGTCAGCTGAAATTTTTCTTCTATATCTAACATGTGTATCACTGTGTTCTATTTTTGCTTGTTCCGGTGGCTGTCTTAAGATTTAGTTTTCCTCTGATTGTTTAATTGAAGCATGTTTTTCTTTGTTTGCTTGCTCTGGGATGTTTGAATCCATTACTGTATTTTCTTCTTGTTCTGATTGCACATTATTTTGTTCTAGTGTTTGTTGTACTTGTTGTTTGATGTTTTCTAATTCTGACTGGGGTATCCTGTTATTTTTGATTATTACACGGATCTGGGTATCTGGCAATAAATGTTGTGTATACTTGTGATCTGTATCCAGTTGTGTTTGTTCCTAAGTTTGTTGCTTGGTAATAACAGAACTTGAGGTGTTGGTTCACTTCATCTGACCATCTCATCCTGTCTTTGTTTTCCTTCTAAGGTGGTTGCAGGAAGCATATCCTGCAAAACACTTCTATTTGGGTTGAAATCATTTTCCGTGACGCTAGCAGTGTCGTTACCATTGTGGACGGGCACAGGGTTCAAGCGTCCTCCCCGACCATGACAGTGCTTGTCAGAGGCTTCATTAGTTCTGTCCTAAACCAACTAATCACACTAAAAGGGGGGTTAGCCCTATTAGTGGTTTGTTCTTTTCGTCGCCTTTTACGACTGGCAGAACATACCGGAGGCCTATTCTTTTCCCAGGCCTCCACGGGTTTATTATTATTACTATTAGTGGCTGTGGTCAGGCACAAAATATTAACAGCCTTAAGTCTTCTAATTTCTGCTAGTTCAGATGTAAGGAATGGAGCAATCAGGTGATTTATGAAGCTTAAGTATAGTGCACCCACTTTAACTTGGTTGATTTTAAATGGGGTTGCAGTGTGGGGATCACACGTGCCGCAACGGAGAGTAGCAGTACAGGAGAAATTTGTCTTGTGACAGGTATCTTCTGTGAATTGTTGGTTTTCCTATCTGAGAAGTTGTTGTGGGCAGAGCTTGCGATGCACCACGAACTCATTTGTCATTCACTGTACCGCAAAAAAAATGGGAATGAACGTGTGGCATCGTCGGCCGTGAGGCCCCTATTCGGAGAAGTTCTGCCGCCAAGTGCAAGTCTTATTTCATTCGACGCCACATTGGGTGACTTGGGCGCCAGGATGGGGATTAAATGATGATGAGGACAACACAACACCCAGTCCCTGAGCGGAGTAAATCTCCAACCCGGCCGGGAAACGAACCCGGACCGGCTTGCATGGGAGGCGAGCACATTACCTCCCAGCTAAGCAGGCGGACATTCTAACACACAAACGCACGCACACACACACACACACACACACACACACACACACACACACACACACACATTAAACCTCATTCATATTACATCTTTTTTTTTTTTAAGTAAGTATTCTAAGAAAAGTCTTTCATTCTGCAGTTTAATTAGATACTAAATTTGGTGATAATGTGGGAGAGGGGGGCGCATAAGACGGCAAGGGAGTGGGATTGGGGTAGTAGGTAATGTCTAATTCCTCTCAGGGGGGTTTGGAACCACTGATTTACATGAATGTGACAGACGAGTTTAAGGAAGAAAGTGATTGAGTCATCCATTGTTTCCTCTTCTTCATCGTGCGTTAACGTTCGTTTCAGCATAAAGAACGTTTATAATGTGATATCCCCCAATGATGATTCATTGAATAAATACCGTCTACTGCAATTTCCACTATGTAAGGAAAAATGTATACCGGACAAGAATATTGTAGCTAATATGAAATCGCTTTACCCTCTTGACCTCACGAAAGGCCCTAGAATACATTTTATAATATTTTAAACGCAGCCCGTAATACTGTTTTGATTGATTACCTGATTACCTGTTAACGACTATCTGTCCTCCAAAGCATTAAGATAATGGAAATTTGACGTAGAGTGCTACGTTAGAAGTTTTTATTTTGGGTATTGAACTGAAAGCCACATCCAGGTATGAGCCTCTGCGTCATTGTCTTCTGTATCGACTGATATTACACGTTAATGTTTTTGTAAGATAAAAAAAATACATTTATAATGAAGAATCATATCAGGTAGAAATGTGTGACATATTCTAACATCATTAAAAGCAATTACTGTAATTGTGAAATACTGTACCGGTACTTAAAATAATAACGAAAGCAACAAATTGTTACTCTGATTTCCTTTCGTCCATTTACATTGCTCTTATTTATTCATCACAGTCACACAATAACATAGCCGTGAACCTCAGGGTTATCGATGACCTGTATTTTGAAAACACGTTGGCCTTTATTTCTAGAAAATTACAGAGATATATGGCATTCAGTATAATTGCACTTCAAACCTTTAAAATTAATTTTCTAGTACAATGTGGAAGACTTTTGAAAATATTTCACAGTTTGGGTTGAGGCGGTTTTCCATAAGCATTGCTTCACCCTTGCGATCCAATTTCACACAGTTGGAATTGATATCCTTTTCAATTTCTCTCGCAAACAGAGTATCCCTCCCTCTGGATCAATACCACAGATTGGACAATGAAACATCGAAATCCAGTGGGCGTATGCCTTGCTCTTTTTTGGCAGATTACGACTACGAACAACTGAGACAAAATAAAATTTTAATCCTTCGCACACCAGCATCGTTTCGTATGAATATCCTTTAAGAAAACGGAAATAGTACTGATATGCTTTTAGGAGCCAAAATTTTGTCTTCGTCCAGGATTCTAGAAAAGAAAGGAGAACATTATGCTGGTGAATCCTAAGGAACCGATTTTCATGTGCTAAAACGCTTTAAAATATTTTATTCTTATCTAGGAAAAATATAAGAAATATGCATAAAATGCAAAAATATTTTGTTTCAATATTACAAAACTTTAAAAGTTACGTTAAGAAATCACTTATCAGTCACGATGACGCAATGGTGAACTGTAATATCTCACTGTTGCAGTTAACCACAGAAACCTTCTCCTAGTTTTCCATCAGAAACCGATGTTGGTTGTCTCGAAAAATTATACTGGGAGGAGGACTTATCAACGACATATGATGACAGTCTTCCGTATTTCATCAAAGGAACTTAACTGTCTCACACATTTTCAATTTCACCAGCGTCCTTTGGTTTCTAAACCTTGGCAATTTTTCGTGTACTATGAGATGCACCTTTTTTTCGAATATGCTTTTTAATTTCTTTTTAATAGCTTCCACTTTTGTGGCTTTGAGTGAATTAATTTTTTCTCAATGTCATGCACTTTGTTAACTGTCTTAGTTTAACAACGTGTTTGATGTTTCCATTTTTTAAAACAGAATGAAACAAAATACTCAAATTTGCAGTATTGTAAGGCAATTGACTCTTTAGTGTACTGTTGCTGGATACGCTCTAAAGAATTTCAGTTGAAGAAGCGTTACCCTTATTTAGTTCATCAGTCACCGATTTCAAATTACCACAGCTGTTTACATAATACACTGTTGCTTCCAACTACACTCCTGGAAATGGAAAAAAGAACACATTGACACCGGTGTGTCAGACCCACCATACTTGCTCCGGACACTGCGAGAGGGCTGTACAAGCAATGATCACACGCACGGCACAGCGGACGCACCAGGAACCGCGGTGTTGGCCGTCGAATGGCGCTAGCTGCGCAGCATTTGTGCACCGCCGCCGTCAGTGTCAGCCAGTTTGCCGTGGCATACGGAGCTCCATCGCAGTCTTTAACACTGGTAGCATGCCGCGACAGCGTGGACGTGAACCGTATGTGCAGTTGACGGACTTTGAGCGAGGGCGTATAGTGGGCATGCGGGAGGCCGGGTGGATGTACCGCCGAATTGCTCAACACGTGGGGCGTGAGGTCTCCACAGTACATCGATGTTGTCGCCTGTGGTCGGCGGAAGGTGCACGTGCCCGTCGACCTGGGACCGGACCGCAGCGACGCATGGATGCACGCCAAGACCGTAGGATCCTACGCAGTGCCGTAGGGGACCGCACCGCCACTTCCCAGCAAATTAGGGACACTGTTGCTCCTGGGGTATCGGCGAGGACCATTCGCAACCGTCTCCACGAAGCTGGGCTACGGTCCCGCACACCGTTAGGCCGTCTTCCGCTCACGCCCCAACATCGTGCAGCCCGCCTCCAGCGGTGTCGCGACAGGCGTGAATGGAGGAACGAATGGAGACGTGTCGTCTTCAGCGATGAGAGTCGCTTCTGCCTTGCTGCCAATGATGGTCGTATGCGTGTTTGGCGCCGTGCAGGTGAGCGCCACAATCAGGAATGCATACGACCGAGGCACACAGGGCCAACACCCGGCATCATGGTGTGGGGAGCGATCTCCTACACTAGCCGTACACCACTGGTGATCGTCGAGGGGACACTGAATAGTGCACGGTACATCCAAACCGTCATCGAACCCATCGTTCTACCATTCCTAGACCGGCAAGGGAACTTGCTGTTCCAACAGGACAATGCACGTCCGCATGTATCCCGTGCCATCCAACGTGCTCTAGAAGGTGTAAGTCAACTACCCTGGCCAGCAAGATCTCCGGATCTGTCCGCCATTGAGCATGTTTGGGACTGGATGAAGCGTCGTCTCATGCGGTCTGCACGTCCAGCACGAACGCTGGTCCAACTGAGGCGCCAGGTGGAAATGGCATGGCAAGCCGTTCCACAGGACTACATCCAGCATCTCTACGATCGTCTCCATGGGAGAATAGCAGCCTGCATTGCTGCGAAAGGTGGATATACACTGTACTAGTGCCGACATTGTGCATGCTCTGTTGCCTGTGTCTATGTGCCTGTGGTTCTGTCAGTGTGATCATGTGCTGTATCTGACCCCAGGAATGTGTCAATAAAGTTTCCCCTTCCTGGGACAATGAATTCACGGTGTTCTTATTTCAATTTCCAGGAGTGTATGTCCTTCAACGAGTGACTGTGGGTCTAGTGGGAAGTGCAAATCAGGATTTTTTACTGTGAACGAACAACTCTTGCTTGTGCTTTTACATTCAACTTTGTGCCATTTGAGACCAAGGTGTCCACCTCAGGATACAATATACGTATCTGTTCACATCCTCTTAGTAAACCGTGTACTGTACAGGCTACTTATATCATTTGTGGAAAACTTACTGAAGTGCCTTCGGCTGCCTTCTTCCTATATGGAGCAGAATCCGTAAGAAAGAGTAAAACACTACCAAATATAGCCTCCTTAGGACATAAAAACTGCCGAAATTCACTGAATAAGTGAGCCATTGTTACGTGACGGTTTGTCATGGGCGAGACAGAGGCTGAGCTGAACACCAGAGCTATCATTGTCATGTAGCAAATGCATTGTTTTCCATCTGCAGAGGCTTGAGGATGCTGCATGGCCCTTACTCCGTGTTTCTGCACGTGTAAATGTGCATGCTGATTCCATCAGCTTATCAAACGTTAATGTTACTCTTGTTCCGCCTGTAAAGACGAAACTGAAACTGCGCAGCTGTAGGTTGCGACAGAGGCAGTTCTAGTAGGCTCCGATCGTTAGAATTCATGTCGCGTGGTCTGATACCTGTATGTGTAATATACATGCCAAGTATAATGACTGTCACAAAATCAGGTCCACAATGCATATCTCTCTTAATCGTACTTTACTAATATACCAACACAGTGCTTATTAAATTGCTAAGTGTGGTATGTGGACAGCATTTACTATTGAGGAGAATGATGTATAAACTAATCGTATGACTGAAAGTTAGTAACTCGCAGCATACGATAACCATTTCCAATACGAGTTCATTTGAACCTGGGATTATGAAAATGTCAGGGAGAGTAAGTAATTACATAGGTGAACTACTCCTGCAGTATGTACATTAGGTAACTGAAAGACATACACAATGAGATGAGCAAAAATGACACTTTCATTCAAAGACGACTGAAATCATCACGATTCATTATGGTGCCCTGCACAGTGCAGAAGGCGGGACATGGTTCTTAATAGGTGGTGTCATCACAATGTACGGCATGCGTGTTCTGCAATATGCTTCCATGCTGGTAAGAGTTCTTGTAGTTGGGGGTTCCATTCCTGCACCATCTAAAAGATGAAGTTAGACAACGCCGGACGTACCATCATACGGAGTAAGTTGGGAACACGCAGTGCATCTCGGAACACTGCCGAACATGATCGTTTTGGTGGTTCAACTGTTATGGTGTGCGGAGGCATAATGTTGCATGGGCGTACTCACCAACGAATCTTCGAACATGGCAGACACACCAGTCAATGTTATTGTGACACTGTACTCCTTCCCCATTTGCGTCTTTCCGAGGATGCATTCGGCTCTGACTTTAATTTTACGGATGACAATGCGAGACCGTGTCGAACAGCGAAGACAGGTTACTTCTTGGAACGAGAGGATATGCGGCGAATGGACTGCTTGCCCGTTCCCCCGACTGAAATCCCATCGAGCACCCTTGGGATACATTGAGGAGACGTTTTGCAGCACGTCCACATTCACCAAGGATGATACAGCAGTTGTCAACCGAGCTGGTGGAGGAATGAAAAGCACTACGAAAAGAACCCCTTACCAACATTCTGGCGAGGGTGAGAGCACGCCGCAGGACAACCAATGCCGTCACTGGTGGCCGCACAGTCTGTTACGTACCATGGCCCACCTTTGGAATGTCCAGGAGGTCATCATGAATTGCACTGACGTCAGTGTAATTACTGTCTTCCTTGAATAAAAGTGTCAGTTCTGCCAGTCTCATTGCATATTTCTTTCAGCTACTTCTATAATATGCTGTAACAGTTCCTTCAACATATGGTCATAGTTTCATCGCGAGCTGTTAGTTGGCAGTGACACATCACGCGAAAATTTCTTTCGTCCTTATGATTTGTGCACCAGTGTATGATAGGATCTCAGATCTTGAGAAAAGTTTCAAGTATATAGAAAGGTATATCGTAATTGAAAACGATTGGATCTGTTCGTTCTCCTTGTACGGAATGTCAATCCGCTACCTTTCACTAAAACTTATCAAACACTTAGCTACGAAAATTTTACGTCACTGTGATACATTCATGACTAAATAAATCTAAATCTGTTGCAATTCACATCACATATGTGCAATCAATAACTCACAGGAAATCTTCAAAACCGAATTCATGGACTTTATGACAGAACTAATTCAGGGTAGGCGTTCGATCGCCTTCAAGTACAGTACCCTTGTATTGTACTGATTGTGGATTTCTACAATGTTTTAATCCGCGAATACAAACGCGAATAAAAACCTTGCAATTGGAGCGACAACATGTGATCAAAAGCATCCGGACACCTGGCTGAAAAGACAAGTTCGTGGCGCACCCCATCGATAATGCTGCAATTAAATATGGTGTTGGCCCACCATTAACCTTGATAACTGCTTCCATTCTTGCAGGCATACGTTCAACCAGGTGCTGGGATGTTTCTTGGGGAATGGCAGACTGTTCTTCACGGAGTGCTGCACTGAGGAGAGGTATCGATGTCGGTCGGTGAGGCCTAGCACGAAGTTGACGTTCCAAAACATCCCAAAGGTGTTCCGTAGGATTCAGGTCAGGACTCTGTGCAGGACAGTCCATTACAGGGATGTTACTGTCGTGCAACCACTCAGCCACAGGCCGTGCATTATGAACGGGTGTTTGGTCGACTTGAAAAATGCAATCGCCATCCCCGAACTGCTTTTCAACAGTGGGAAGCAAGAAGGTGCTTAAAACAGAATGTAGGCCTATGCTATGATAGTGCCACAAAAAACAAGGGGTGCAACCACTCCCCCCCCCCCCCCTCCGTGAAAAACACTACCACACCATAACACCATCGCTTCCGAATTTCACTGTTGGCACTACACACGCTGGCAGATGACGTTCACCGGGCATTCGCCATACCCACACCCTGCCATCGGTTCGTCACATTGTGTACCGTGATTCGTCACTCCACACAACGTTTTTTCACTATTCAATCGTCTACGGCTTACGCTGATTACACCAAGCGAGCCGTCGTTTGACATTTACCGGCGTGATGTGTTGCTTATGAGCAGCCGCTCGACCACGAAATCCAATGTTCTCACCTCGCACCTAACTGTCATAGTACTTGCAGTGGATTCTGTTGCAGTTTGGAATTCCTGTGTGATGGTCTAGATAGATGTCTGCCTGTTATACATTACTACCCTCTTCAACTTTCGGCGGTCACTGTCAGTCAACAGACGAGATCGGCCTACACGCTTTTCTGCTGTACGTGTCCCTTCAAGTTTCCAGTTCACTATCACATCGGAAACAGTGAACCTAGGGATGTTTAGTAGTGTGCAAATCTCGCTTACAGACGTATGACACAAGTGACACACTAACACGTGACCATGTTCGAAGTCCGTGAGTTCCGCGGAGCGTCCCATTCTGCTCTCTCACGATGTCTACTGACAACTGAGGTCGCTGACATGGAATACCTTGCAGCATGTGGCAGCACAATGCACCTAATATGAAAAATATTTGTTTTTGGGGGGGTCTGGATACTTTTGATAACATAGTTTATCCCGTTAGAACTTTTCTAATGGCGTATTTTTCGTGCCGGCACCAGCGTCGACCACTTGTTGTCCTTTACCTTCCCTAATTATCAATACCACACAAAAGCATGACACTATACAAACCCAGGCTACAGTTATTCACGTGAAACAGGTATATAAACGTTGGGTCAGCATTTTCGTGTGTCACGTGAATACTCATGTTATAGTACTGCGAATACATATAAGAAGTGAGTCAGTGAAAAAACGCAACTACTTCTGCAGCTTTGTCAGTGGACTGATACCTGACATTAAACTTCCAAGAAATGAAAAAAAAATCAGCGTTGAGTTTCGAAATCATAAGTTCTTTCTCATAAGCTTTCAGTCAGTAATATTTGGATAAAAATAAGTTGGTGACATTCTTAAGAAGAGAGGAAATTTTTCAATTTTTAAAGCAGGGGCCGATATCGCTAACATCAATACGTCGTTCTGCTTGGTAGCTTCGACTCTTCGCGTGTTCGTCTATCTAACAGGAGCACGTTAGGCCTTGCAGTCAGCAAGCAAGGATGTAGGTGGTAACGAGGGGTTAGCGTGTCGCGGAATCCCAGCAGCTGTGTCCAGTAAAAGAGCAAGCACTTAAGCGGCACTGACACGTGACGATTTCAGGAGACCTGCGAAATATCTGGTGCCTATTTTACATAGCGGTGTGTTGTTGTTCTTACCTGGAGCCCACCGTAAAACTACATTCGGCACACACGTAGGTTCATTATATCTGAAAAAAAAAATAACTTCTAGAGGTAGTACTAACAAAAAGAAGTGACAAAGGCTAATTCAGTAGAAGTATTCTATAAAGTATTAACGTTTTCATCTGTGGACACGCGATTCAGAAACATTTTGGTTGTGGGGTACAACACCTTTTGATAGCACATAACTGACAGTTTCATCAATAATGGACTGTTGATGAAAATGAAACTTTTTTTGCTTCCGTCACAGACTTTTTACCTCATCCGCTTCGTGCTTCCATAATTAAACGATAACCATCAGATCGAGGTCTTCATCCCTGACCTCTTCCGGTGACTCTACTGGCGTACTAATAACACTTTAGTCAGTGTCTAATTTATGTCGTGGTACGCAATATAAACTTGTATCAGGTCTTCATACAAAATTTTACCGAAATTTTTTTGTCGAAGCTGAGTGAGTGGTTAGTTATTTTCAAAATTATTTTTGTTCATCTTTCCATGACTTGCGTTATTTCTTTCTGATATTGTGCGATTTTCCATTTTAAATACTAGTATAAGAATATCTGGAAAGCAAATTCAGACACCAAATGATACCGTGCAGCAGCTACAGTGTGTTTCAAAAATGACCGGTATATTTGAAACGGCAATAAAAACTAAACGAGCAGCGATAGAAATACACCGTTTGTTGCAATATGCTTGGGACAACAGTACATTTTCAGGCAGACAAACTTTCGAAATTACAGTAGTTACAATTTTCAACAACAGATGGCGCTGCAAGTGATGTGAAAGATATAGAAGACAACGCAGTCTGTGGGTGCGCCATTCTGTACGTCGTCTTTCTGCTGTAAGCGTGTGCTGTTCACAACGTGCAAGTGTGCTGTAGACAACATGGTTTATTCCTTAAAACAGAGGATTTTTCTGGTGTTGGAATTCCACCGCCTAGAAAACAGCGTTGTTGCAACAAGACGAAGTTTTCAACGGAGGTTTAATGTAACCAAAGGACCGAAAAGCGATACAATAAAGGATCTGTTTGAAAAATTTCAACGGACTAGGAACGTGATGGATGAACGTGCTGGAAAGGTAGGGCGACCGCGTACGGCAACCACAGAGGGCAACGCGCAGCTAGTGCAGCAGGTGATCCAACAGCGGCCTCGGGTTTCCGTTCGCCATGTTGCAGCTGCGTTCCAAATGATGCCAACGTCCACGTATCGTCTCATGCGCCAGAGTTTACACATCTATCCATACAAAATTCAAACGCGGCAACCCCTCAGCGCCGCTACCATTGCTGCACGAGAGACATTCGCTAACGATATAGTGCACAGGATTGATGACGGTGATATGCATGTGGGCAGCATTTGGTTTACTGACGAAGCTTATTTTTACCTGGACGGCTCCGTCAATAAACAGAAGTGGCGCATATGGGGAACCAAAAAGACGCATGTTGCAGTCCCATCGTCCCTGCATCCTCAAAAAGTACTGGTCTGGGCTGCCATTTCTCCGAAAGGAATCATTGGCCCATTTTTCAGATCCGAAACGATTACTGCATCACGCTATCTGGACATTCTTCGTGAATTTGTGGCGGTACAAACTGCCTTAGACGACACTGCGAACACCTCGTGGTTTATGCAAGATGGTGCCCGGCCACATCGCACGGCCGACGTCTTTAATTTCCTGACTGAATATTTCGATGATCGTGTGATTGCTTTGGGCTATCCGAAACATACAGGAGGCGGCGTGGATTGGCCTCCCTATTCGCCAGACATGAACCCCTGTGACTTCTTTCCGTGGGGACACTTGAAAGACCAGGTGTACCGCCAGAATCCTGAAACAATTGAACAGCTGAAGCAGTACATCTCATCTGCATGTGAAGCCATTCCGCCAGACACGTTGTCAAAGGTTTCGGGTAATTTCATTCAGATACTACACCATATTATTGCTACGCATGGTGGATATGTGGAAAATATCGTACTATAGAGTTTCCCAGACCGCAGCGCCATCTGTTGTTGAAAATTGTAACTACTGTAATTTCGAAAGTTTGTCTGCCTGAAAATGTACTATTGTCCCAAGCATATTGCAACAAACGGTGTATTTCTATCGCTGCTCGTTTAGTTTTTATTGCCGTTTTAAATATACCAGTCATTTTTGAAACACCCTGTATAACAGTAGGTAGTCAGTCAGAATCCTAAAGGTGAAAAAATATTTCTGTCATTGCAGTTTTTGTTGCTTTACAGTACGTGACAGCCAGACTATGACCTAATTCACTGTCAGAAGTGTCTGTCTCACGCAGTGAATTAGAGACATCCTGCCGTTAAATTTGGTCAGCCGTTGTGTGAGAAACGTAACCAGTTTAGCGCTTTGGTACTACTTACGTGTGAAGGCTGTAGTCCAGAACATTCACGCTTGTCCTTCATGCCCCGTCATTAATGATAAGGAAAACTATGCATTATAGAAACTGTTTCGAAAGAGTGGAACCCTAAGACCTAGAGAGGTGATCACAATGAAATTTATTCCACCAGTTAGGGACATAGAGTAGACGTCGTGGCATGGAATTAAAGATGCTGCAGGGGGAAGCTCCGCCAAGGGTATGCAGGCGCGTCCACAATGCATCAACTTGGTTGCAGGAGGATTTGAAGGTATAAGCTGCCGACCGACCCTATCTCAGACATGTTCGGTGGGCGACATGTCAGTCGAACGGGCAGGCTTGCACGTTCCTCGCCACATGTGGCCCGGCGTTGTCCTGTTGAAAAACGGCATATGGAACGGCCTACAGGAGGGGCAGTGCCTCGGGTTGTAAAAGTCCCTGACGTAGCATCAGCTCTTCAGACTGCCCTCAAGACGTAGGAGAAGAGATAGCATGTTAGAGGCGGTGATGCCTTGGTCCATAAAACTTGACTTTTTCCGCTATGCCGCTCAACGATACGGTCTGCCTGACTGCATTCGTCACGGCAGCGTCAAACACGTATGCCGCCATCCCTGTAGGACAAACTGGAAAAGGACTAGACCGAAAATACTACATTTTTCACTCAGCACGCCAGCATCGGCGTTTACGTACCCAACGCAGTCTGTGGCATTTGTCCTCGTCAATGGGAACCCACCCAATGGCATGCGGTCACCAGTCCGGCCCTCATAAGACGACGTCGAACTGTTGACTGAGACATGTCCACACCCGTTACAGTGCTCCAACGTCGTCAGCACTATAGAAGGTTTACGCTACGGCCGAGGGCACGAGATGGCGGTCATCTCGCACTGTAAAGAACACAAGCGGCAAGACGCAGTCAATACCTTCGCTGCGCAGTGCCGATGGTACTCTTACCGACGACTGTGCCGCTAAAGAGGAGTTATTGACGCAGTTTTCCGAAATTCCTTCACCAGGGAAGACGAATGGAATATTCCAGAATTTGAAACACGAACAGCTGCTAGCGTGGGTTTCTTAGAAGTAGATACCTTAGGGGTTGCACAGCAACTCAAATCACTTGATACGGACAAGTCATCAGGTCCAAATTGTATACCGATTAGGTTCCTTTCTGATTACGCTGATACAATAGCTCCCTACTTAGCAATCATATACAACCGCTCGCTCACCGATAGATCTGTACCTACAGATTGGAAAATTGCGCAGGTCGCACCAGTGTTTAAGAAGGGTAGCAGGAGTAATCCATCGAACTACAGAACTATATCATTGACGTCGGTTTGCAGTAGGGTTTTGGAGCATATATTGTATTCAAACATTATGAATCACCTCGAAGGGAACAATCTATTGATACGTAATCAGCATGGTTTCAGAAAACATCGTTCTTGTGCAACGAAGTAATGGCCGCTAACGACAGGGGATCTCAAGTTGATTCCGTATTTCTAGATTTCCGGAAAGCTTTTGACACCGTTCCTCACAAGCGACTTCTAATCAAGCTGCGGGCCTATGGGGTATCGTCTCAGTTGTGCGACTGGATTCGTGCTTTCCTGCCAGGACGGTCGTAGTTCGTAGTAAAATTGAAGTGATATCAGGTGTTCCCCAGGGAAGCGTCCTGGGACCTCTGCTGTTCCTGATCTATATAAATGACCTGGGTGACAATCTGAGTAGTTCTCTTAGGTTGTTCACAGATGATGCTGTAATTTACCGTCTAGTAAGGTCATCCGAAGACCAGTATCAGTTGCAAACCGATTTAGAAAAGATTGCTGTATGGTGTAGCAGGTGGCAGTTGACGCTAAATAACGAAAAGTGTGAGGTGATCCACATGAGTTTCAAAAGAAATCCGTTGGAATTCGATTACTCGATAAATAGTAAAATTTTCTAGGCTGTCGATTCAACTAAGTACCTGGGTGTTAAAATTACGAACAACTTCAGTTGGGAAGACCACATAGATAATGTTGTGGGGAAGGCGAGCCAAAGGTTGCGTTTCATTGGCAGGACACTTAGAAGATGCAACAAGTCCATTAAAGAGACAGCTTACACTACACTCGTTCGTCCTCTGTTAGAATATTGTTGCGCGATGTGGGATCCTTACCAGGTGGGATTGACGGAGGACATCGAAAGGGTGCAAAAAAGGGCAGCTCGTTCTGTGTTATCACGTAATAGGGGGGAGAGTGTGGCAGATATGATACGCGAGTTGGGATGGAAGTCATTAAAGCAAAGACGTTTTTCGTCGCGGCGAGTCTATTTACGAAATTTCAGTCACCAACTTTCTCTTCCGAATGCGAAAATATTTTGTTGAGCCCTACCTACATAGGTAGGAATGATCATCAAATCAAAATAACAGAAATCAGAGCTCGAACAGAAAGGTTTAGGTGTTCGTTTTTCCCGCGCGCTGTGCGGGAGTGGAATTGTAGAGAGATAGTATGATTGTGGTTCAATGAACCCTCTGCCAAGCACTTAAATGTGAATTGCAGAGTAATCATGTTGATGTAGATGTGGTCACATTTTGTTGTCCAGTACCCCGACGTCGCTCCATACGGCCCTCCTCTCTCCACTGGTTCCACAGACGCCTCACTGTTGCAGCAGCGTCCCGTGTACGAGTCGCAATGTCACGGGACGACAGACCCGCCTCCCGGAGACCGACCACTCTGCCCCGTTTCACCGCACCAACATCCCGATATTCCACCCTGTGATATCGGCGAGGCATCGTTGCAATTGGCTACACTTTTCCACTTTGTATAGTGGCTCTGCAACGACTGAGCGTTCCTTAACACTGGCCTGTCCGGTCACACAAAAGAGAGCGTTGTTGGGTCTACGTGCACGCCACCTCTCGGCCTTTTAAATCACTTACTACGATTCCGCTGTTCTACACCTCCTCTTATCATGGCGCGTTGTAGACCACTGCTTCTGAGTTTTTCACTTTTTACAAACAGTAGGGTATAAATACTCGCTACAATCATAATAGTTACATTCAACAACATTGATAAGCACAGAGAAAGTATTCATATCAACGACACATCACGCTAATGCCGCACTTGATAATGACAGTTCGGCATGGAAGAGAGCCAAAAGTCTCGTCACGTATGATGTACATACAGCTGAAGCCACTCATTGATTTCCAGAATTGCAGGTATGTTGACTGACATTTAAGAACGAATATATACATTGACGGAAAACAAATGCAACACAAAAAATTATTCATTTAGACTAATGAAATTTCGAGAATAGTGTCGGTAACATATTTAATGGGTTAACACTGCAAATGTGAAATGCTGGTACATTAACAACCGGTGTAAGCGCCAGACGATTGAATACAAGTACGCAAACATGCACGCATTGTGTCTTAGAGGCGCTGGATGTCAGTTTGTCGAACGTAGTTCGATGCCTGTTGCACTTGGTCGGTCAAGAAAGGGACGATTAATGGTGATTGTGGATGACGCCAAATGTGAAATGCTGGTACATTAACAACCGGTGTAAGCGCCAGGCGATTGAATACAAGTACGCAAACATGCACGCATTGTGTCTTAGAGGCACTGGATGTCAGTTTGTCGAACGTAGTTCGATGCCTGTTGCACTTGGTCGGTCAAGAAAGGGACGATTAATGGTGATTGTGGATGACGCTGGAGCTGTCTTCTGATGATGTCCCATATGCGCTCGATAGGAGACAGATCTAGTGATCGAGCAGGCCAAGGCAATATGTTGACACTCTGCAGAGCAGGTTGGTTTACAACATCGGTATGTGGGACAGTCTTACCCTGTAGGAGAACACCTCTAGGAATGCTCTTCGTAAATGGCACCACAACCGGTCGAATTACCATATTGACGTATGTACGAAATCGCACCAGAGACTGTAAGTCGAGGTGTAAGTCCAGTGTGTTCAGCACGCAGACAGGTTGGTTGCAAGCCCTGACCTGGCCTCCTAACCAACACAGTACCTGCCATCTCTGGCACAGAGCAGAACCAGCTTTCATCAGAAAACACGACAGACCTCAACCCCGCCCGCAAATGAGCTCTCCATTGAAACCACTGAAGTAGCAAATTCCGGTGGTCCGGGTCAGTGGAATGCACGCTACAGACCATCTGACTCGGAGCAGTACTTGAAGTGACCGATGTGTAAGTTTGTTGTGACACTGTGGTGCCAACTGTGCAGATGTAGTGCGATGCACCAGAGCCACACACCGAACACGATCTTCCCTCTCGGTTACAGCACATGGCTATCCGGAGCCCGGTATTCCTACGACCGTACATTCTCGTGAACACCGCTGCCAGCATTCACATACAGTGGTTACATTCCTGCCTACACTTTCTGCAGTATCGCAGAAGGAACATCCAGCCTGTCATACCCTATTACACGACTTCGTACAATGAGTTGTTTTTAATGCCATCTATGTCGCCCTAAAAGCATTCTTGACTAATACCAAGTTACCACGTCCAATCTTGAAGGTGACTAACGTTCACGACTATTACACCGTTATTTAAAGTAAACCTGATTTGCATCCTCATAGTGGCGCTACTAGCTCCACTCTTATGCGACTGGCGTGAAATCTGAATCCACATCATGTGTTGGATGTAGAAAGACTGTTGCCAACTTTCATTTATGTCACACAACTACTTCTTCATGTTGCGATTTCTTTCCCGTCAGTGTATTTCATAACTGCTGTAATCGCCGCAGTGTCTGTTCCTTGGGGCATGCACGCATGTTCGAAGGAACTTGCATCGCACTTTTAAAGATTAGATTAGTACTTGTTCCATAGATCATGAATACGACACTTCGTAATGATGTCAAACGTGTCAGGTTGACAAAAAGTGTCCATACAAGATATTACATTACATAAAATATTACATGACACTTAATATTTTTAATTTTTTTGTGGGGGTTGGGGAAATTACCCACTTACTATATCCAAAAATTCGTCTAATGAGTAGAAGGAGTTGCCATTAAGAAATTCTTTTAATTTCCTTTTAAATGCTATATGGCTAGCTGTCAGACTTTTGATGCTATTAGGTAAGTGACCAAAGACTTTTGTGGCAGCATAATTAACCCCTCCTGAGCCAAAGTTAGAATTAACTTTGAGTAGTGAACATCATTCTTTCTCCTAGTGTTGCTGCCATGTAAACTGCTATTATTCTGATTACACGCTTTTGTGCAATGAACACTCTTTTACTCAATGATGAGTTACCCCAGAATATGATGCCATACGAAAGGAGAGAATGAAAATAGGCGTGGTAAGCTACTTTACTGAGATGTATATCGCCAAAATTTACAATGACCCTAATAGCATAAGTAGCTGAACTCAAACGTTTCAGCAGATCCTCAGTGTGTTTTTTCCAGTACAGCCCCTCATCAATGCATACACCTAGAAATTTTGAATATTCTACCTTAGCTACCGATTTCTAATCTACGTCTATGTTTATTAATGGCGTCATTCCATTTACTGTGTGGAACTGTATGTACTGTGTTTTGTCAAAGTTTAATGAGACCTAATTTGCAGAGAACCACTTAATGATTTTCTGAAAAACATCGTTTACAATTTCACCAGTTAATTCTTGTCTGTTGGGTGTGTTAGCTATACTTGTATCATCGGCCAAAAGTACCAGCTTTGCATATTCATGAATATAGAATGACAAGTGATTAATATATATTAAGAACAGCAGAGGATCGAAGACCGAACCTTACGGCACCCCATTCTTGATTGTTCCCCAGTTTCAGAAATCACCAGTTTTTTGCATATTATGTGTACTGCTTATTTCAACTTTCTGCACTCTTCCAATTATGTATGATTTAAACCATTTGATCGCTGTCCCATTCATATCACAGTACTTGAGCTTATCTAGAAGTATTCCATGATTTACACAATCAAAAGCCTTTTAGAGATCACAAAAAATCCCAACGGGTGACTTTCGATTACTCAGAGCATTTAATATTTCATTAGTGAAAGTATATATAGCATTTTCCATTGAAAAACCTTTCTGGAAAGCAAACTGACATTTTGTTAAAACTTTATTTTTACAAAGTTGTGAAGCTACTGTACAATACATTACTTTTTCAAGAATTTTGGATAAGGCCGTCAGGAGAGAGCTGGTGACATCAGACGTATCCCCTTTTTTATGCAGTGGTTTAACAATGGCATATTTCAATCTATCTGGGAAAATACGCTGCTTCAGAGAGCTAATACATATGTGGCTAAGAATCCCACTTACTTCTTGGGAACAAGCTTTTATTATCCTGCTGGAAATGCCATCAATTCCATGTGAGCTTTTATTCTTGAGAGAGTTTATTATCTTCCTAAATTCAGAAGGAGAGGTGGGTGGAATTTCAATTGTATCAAATGGTGTGGGTAAGACCTCTTCCATTAACTGCCTTGTTTCTTCTAATGAACATTTAGATCCTATTTTCTCAAGAACATTTAAAAAATGATTATTCAAAATGTCTTCGACTTCCGGTTTGTTGTTTGTCAAGTTCCCATTCGCTTTGATGGTGATGCAGTGATCCGGTACTCTTGGTTGCCTTGTCTCCCTTGTAATAATATTCCTAACTTAAACAACACAGGCGCGGTGCTGAACATATCAGGGTAAATCCACAATTACTACTTAGACAGAATTTGCTCATATCCGAGAAGAGTGCGCGACGCTATACCATGTTGGTCGCGTTCTCTTGGTTTTGGCGCCTTTGCAAACAGTGCTGCTTACGTGCGGGTGACAACAGAAGAAAACTTACTGTTGTCGCGCAAACAGACTATCGCCAAGCAGTCGCCGTGCCACCGTGGAGCGTAGGATTGTGTGCCTCGCAGTCCTGTTGAATTTGTTTCTAAGTGCACCCGCTATTTGACTGGGACCCATTCTTACCAGTTGCACAGTTTAGCGGTCATCTGTTGCTGTAGTTAAGCGTGGTCAACTACCTCCACTTCCTTGGAACGCTCCCACATGCACGTCAAACAATTCAGTGAGGAATACCAAGCTACTGTGGTACACTCATCACGCTTAATCTTTTTTCCAGTTTCTTTCTGATTTTCCGTACGTGAAGTGATTCAAATGTAGTCTAATAGAGAACAGCACAACAGTAAACCGTAACTGTTTTCCTGTTTACATATTTTTGAACATATATTGTGTTCTAATATTACGAACTACCTCGAAGAAAACGGTCTATTGACACACAATGAACATGGATTTAGAAAACATCGTTCTTGTGAAACACAAAAAACTCCTAGCTCTTTACTCGTATGAAGTGCTGAAAGCTATTGACAAGGGATTTCATACTAATTCAGTATTTCTGGATTTCCGGAAGGCTTTTGACACTATACCATACAAGCGCCTTGTAATGAAACTGCGTGCTTATGGAATATCGTGTCAGTTATGTGACTGGATTGTTAATTTCCTGTCAGTGAGGTCAAAGTTCGTAGTAACTGATGGAAAGTCTTCGAGTAAGACAGAAGTGATTTCTGGGTGTGTCCCCATAGTAGTGTTAGAGGCCCTTTACTGTTTCTTATCTACGAGTAGGCTATATAAATGATTAGGGAGACCATTTGAGCAGTCGTCTTATGTTGTTTGTAGATGACGCTGTCGTTTATCGACTAGTAAAGTCATCAGAAGATCAAAACAATTTACAAACGATGTACAAAAGATATGTGTATGGTTTGAAAATTGGCAATTGACCCTAAATAACGGAAGGTGTGAGGCCATCCACATGAGTGCTGAAAGGAATCCATTACCTTCCGTTACACGATAAATCAGTCAAATCTAAAGGCCGTAAATTCAACTAAATACATTGGAATTACAATTACGAACAACTTAATTGGAAGGAACACACAGAAAATGTTGTGGGGGAGGTTAACCAAGCACTGCGTTTTACTGGCAGGACACTTAGAAAATGTAACAGATCTACTAAGGAGACTACCTACACTACACTTGTCCGTCCTCTTTTGGAATACTGCTGCGCGGTGTGTGATCTTTACCAGATAGGATTGACGGAGCACATCGAAAATCTCAAAGAAGGGCAGCACATTTTGTATTATCGTACAATAGGGGAGAGAGTGTCACTGAAATGGTACAGGATTTGAGCTGGACATCATTAAAAGAATGGCGTTTTTCGTTGCGACGCAATCTTCTCATGAAATTCCAATCACCAGCTTTCTTCTCCGAGTGCAAAAATATTTCGTTGACGCCGACATACAAAAGGAGAAACTATCACCATGATAAAGTAAGGGAAATCAGAGCTCGTACGGAAAGAAATAGGTTTTCGCTCTTTCCGTGCGCTGTACGAGGTTGGATTAATGGAGAACTGTAAAGGCGGTTCGATGAACCCTCCGCCAGACGCCTAAATGTGATTTGCAGACTATGCATGTAGATGTAGATGCACACACACTGTCTTCCCGCTCCTTTTAACACCTACTACTGCCGTGCAGCCCCATTTGGCGCAACAATTACACTGACCTCATGTCACGTGGCGTCCACGACGGGGAATCCTCTGAAGTACGCTCCCACACTTTTTCATTCCCACCTAATAGTTAACCGCTGTTGTGAGAATCACACTTCTCTCAGCAGGCACTAACGTCAGTGTCTGTATATACACAGGGAGTTGTAATGCAATTAGTTTGTGAGAACAGAATGAGACTATTCAAACCTCTGCATGCGACCAGCCTTTAAGAGCTATGAGATGTAATATAGTATGCATTTTATCTACACCTACCGGAGGTAGTCTAGCGATGTGATTGTTTTTCTCCGACTATCAGTGAAGAGCCGTTGTCTTATAGACGGAGGTCGGACCGTAGAGTCCAAACATGCTGTAAACTGTTGCCATAAAAGCATTTATACTGTAAAATAACAGAGCGTCTAACATAAAAAAATTTGCAAAATCGATGTTGTAGTTTTGAGTAATGTTGTAATTTTTACATAATATGTTTCGTGAGATATATATATATAATGACTTTTGAACACTATTGAGGTAAATACATTGTTTGTTCTCTATCAAAATCTTTCATTTGCTAACTATACCTATCAATAGTTAGTGCCTTCAGTAGTTTGAATCTTTTATTTAGCTGGCAGTAGTGGTGCTCGCCGTATTGCAGTAGTTCGAGTAACGAAGATTTTTGTGAGGTAAGTGATTTGTGAAAGGTATAGGTTAATGTTAGTCAGGGCCATTCTTTTGTAGGGATTTTTGAAAGTCAGATTGCGTTGCGCCAAAAAATATTGTCTATCAGTTTAAGCACAGTCATGTATAATTTTTCTAAGGGGACGTTTCATATAGAAAAATTATACATGACTGTGCTTAAACTGACAGACAATATCTTTTGGCGCAACGCAATCTGACTTTCAAAAATCCCTACAAAAGAATGGCCCTGACTAACATTAACCTATACTTTTCGCAAATCACTTACTTCATAAAAATCTTCGTTACTCGAACTACTGCAATACGTCAAGCGCCACTACTGCCAGCTAAATAAAAGATTCAAACTACTGAAGGCACTAACTATTGATAGGCATAGTTAGCAAATGAAAGATTTTGATAGAGAACAAACAATGTATTTACCTCAATAGTGTTCAAAAGTCATTATATATATATATATATATATATATATATATATATATATATATATATATATATATGTATCAGTTCATGGCATCCAGTCTTACAAATTTACTGTCTCTGTCCAAAACTCCGCCATCTCACTCCCCACATCCACCACTACTGGCGGCTCACCTCCAACTGCCAACGCTACGCGCTGTTAACAGCCAACAGCCCAACACTACAATAGCGAATGTTACAACAATGCCACCCAGCCACAGAATGCACGCAGCACAGCCAGTGATTTTCATACAGAGCGCTACGTGGCGTTACCAATATAAAAACCTAGACAACCTACTTACATGGACAGTGCATGCCCATACATTGACAGAGAATCCTTGCTGGTGGCCACTGATGTGACGTGCGTGGCGAGGGGATTGACCTCACTCCAGATATGGCTACTGCGGGCTGAATGAGGTCTCATCCGTGAACGATACGAACTGTACCAAGTCCGGCAGTATAATACTGCAGTGGACAATCCATGATAGAAGTAAATGCGGTGCTCAAAATCTGTTGGCCCAGTGTTTGCACACGTTCCTTATGGTGGGGGTGTAATACCTGTTCCACAAGTACTCTACACTCCGAATACTTTCGCGGGCAAGTTGACGAGTACTTATTGTTGGGTCGTCGGCCTCACGATCGAACACCATCTACCTGAAGTCTAGTGTTTGGACATGTCTTTGGTGGGAACCTTGGCCGGCTCTCTGTACCGTGGACGACTCATTCTCTCATAAGTTGGTATCCATGGAGATAAAATTCTTCCGGTTAGGATGACACCTGTTGGGAAACCGTTCTGTATACATTGGTGCTGCTTTACGGGCACTACATCCCGCCGAACCGTCCATTAAATGCATGTCTCCCAACTCTCGTGACGAGTAACGTTCCACCTTTGACTTCTCATCATGCACTGTACTCAAAGACAAACCTCATCTGGACATATCACAAGCTGCCTGATGCAATGGACAACTGATACCAGGGATAGTGATGTGCTTGCGCACAGGTTAATACGCCGGAGCTATGCATGCAGTCGTCGCTCGACACAAGTGCTATGAGCCAATTTGTGTACGGTATGTGTGTACAGTGGTCAGGGATGTACGCTGTTTACCACCCTTTGTCTGTTCCAGTGTACAACAGACAATCTTGATCTTTGTGAGAGTGCAGCACAACGGCACGCGTCATTGCAGTGCATGCACTGAGACTGGTTGTCATCGCTTTGAAAATTAATGTGAACTACATTTTCATCATGCGGTTATATGCCGTGTATGTCCATACCACAATAAATATGCGTTTCCAACTATTGATTCCCTGCCCCATGACAATCGATTTTGGATCCCTAGCATCAGTTGTAGTTTGACCCATAAGGCTTAAGACACTCTGTGTACGGAGGTCACCTGCTCTTTTTTCCAGTCGCTTTGGACTTTGCGCTAGGCGAGATATTCGCGATAACGCCTACTAAGTTAGGGCCTACGCCATAGAGCACTCTCTGTAAAGTCAAACTGGGATATCATCCCGACCTGGCGGCATAGTTATTTTCAACTCTTTCAGTTGCTTCTTTATGACATGGAGTTCTTACGATGGTCAAACAATGGTATGTTTGTATGTTTGTACGATTCCTGCGAAAATGATTTCTTAAACGCGAAATTTAACACTTCGGCTTTCGTTTCGCTGTGTTATACTGTCACAAGAGACTGGATACAAGCCCTCGACCCACCAACCTATTTTAGGTAGAGCCAAAATTTTGCCGCGTTCTCGGCAAGATCTTATTCTAACCATACCGGTTTACAGTTCTGCTACCTGGACTCTGCGTGCTCGTCACGGAGGCTAAGTCGTCCTGTAACCCAGGAGTGATACTAATGTGTTCACGCAATGGCAGACAAAGCCAAAAGTTTTTTCCAGTCTTGATCAGAGCAGAAGTTCCCCAGACTACATCTGTGGTGAACAGATGACCACAAAAAGGAGTATGTCGGTATTGCCTGGTTTCTCAAAGAAACAGATATCCAGTTATAAGTCAGACACATAGGTTCCACCGCAAGAAATTGTGATGTATGGACCGTGTTGAGTGTGTGGATGTTCTAAGTGTACCAAGAAATAGGCAGACGTAGTTCTGATGAATATATGCGTTGTCAAAATTGGAGGGGTAGACACAGATGTATTCTCCAGTGTCATCTCAAAATTAAGGCGTTCAGCAGTCCAGACGGTTTGACGTTGCAACATATGACTTCGACGTTAGTGTTTAAATTATTCTTTGATTTGCGACTAACTGTAGCCCCTGTTGGACCTCCCTTACCATAAATTTTATAAAACTTTTGTTTTATGGACAACTGCTGGTCTCCGAACGTAAATTACCAATGACAACAAGCTTTATTGAGTTTGACTACCGCTGGTGGTTGTGTCAATTTGTGCTCCTCATTGCACCATGGGATCAGCATTAAGTGTAGATAACATGGGACAGCAGAGCTTGTAAGTAATTTTATGACAGCAGCTGATGTCTTTTGTTACTAATTTGCATGCCATGATTTTAATTTTTACTGTTAAGAATTATGACTTGGTATTCAGTACTGCGGCTCTCATGAAGTTTTGTGTAAACATTCTCAAGCAGAAATACACCTGAGGATGTTCCTGCTAGGCACTACACCAGTTGTAACCGTCTCTTATGAACTACAATAAATCAGCTAAGGCGACAGCTTGGACTCATGTCCATTATAATTATCCGGGCTGTTATGCCGTGGTCGGTTGATGAATTCTGTGGTGATTCCCAACGTTTCGTCTCCGACTGCGGGAGACATCTTCAAGGGGGTCCGTAGCTTGATGGAAGGTCCAACACACACACTGGGTCGCTACTGACTGCCGCTAAATTCCGTGTCCGCGCGCCCCCGCGCCGCGGCGTGACGTCACGTGTTTTGAAAACGTCAGTGCAATTGGCCGCTGTCCGTCACCGTCGATCGCCGTTGCCATCACCCAGTAGTGGATGAGTGGTACACATCTTCTTTAACACCGGCGTCCATATACCGTTTAATTTGACGCCCTCCTCCTTTCGGTTGAAATTATTTGGGTGTTTAGCGATTTCGATTGCCTCCCTGTAGAGCCTTTCGTAATATCCGCTCGTGTAGGGAGGAGATGTCAAGAGAAGTGCGACGCCTGGAAGGACTCCAGAAGAAGAGAGTGCAGCTTTTGTGTTCGCTCACATTCCTGTCTCGTTGCAGAGCCGTCGGCGTTATACCGAAGTTTCTGAAGATAAAGCGACTGTTCTATTCGGGAAAGGCACAACGCATTTTCAAACGGACTGAGGAGGCCTTACTACGAGACCGCATTCAGCAGACCCGACGGGACTTGGCAAGCACAAACTGTAAGTTAATGTCTCTCCATATTACGATCAGTAATAAACTGCGCAGCGGTGACTGGGATAAAATTGATAGACTACTGCATGATACCATGGGGAAGCGTATGTTGACGACGTCTAGTAGACAGAAGAAGAAGTTTGATAATTTGCTACCTAATCAGACTGTTCGGCGTTTAGACGTTTCCCGGACCGTTATCAATTTGTCCAAACGTTCGTTATCTGACGATGAGACATCTGTGCTTGCCAAGGGAGGAAATTTTGCTGTTAGTCCGCATTTTGTGTCCACGGAAGAAATTATAGCCAATGTAGAAGCAGGAATTCGCAGTGTAGATTCTGTAACAGCTGAAGAAATCCGTATAGAAACAGTGAGAATATTAGCCAATGCAAAACCGCCGAAGAGTAATATAACTGTGGGTGAGAGAAGAGCTTTAAAACTCCTGAATGACGACGATAGTATTTTGGTTCTCCCAGCTGACGAAGGAAGCGCAGCGGTGGTTATGGATGTGGCCGACTATCAGAGAAAAATTACGGATCTACTGGATCCGCAAGCATACAGGAAGCTGAATAAGGACCCCACTAACAACGTTCTCAGAACTGTGTCGCGGTTAATAAAAAAGTCCTCCATTGAAGAGAGTGTACAGAAAGGTCTCTGCAATTCGGTTGCGCTACCACCGAGGCCTTATGGATTGCCCAAAATTCATAAAGAAAATGTTCCGTTAAGACCGATACTAAGTGCCATTGGTTCGCCCACCTACTCGTTAGCCAAGTTTTTGACTACGCTGTTAAAACCACATGTGGGCCGTTCAGACTCTTATATAAAGAATTCGACACATTTCATCAGCAGATTGAATGGCATAGTGGTCCAGCCGGAGGACATATTGGTCAGCTTCGATGTGGTATCGCTGTTTACCATGGTTCCACTTAATGATGTATTGGAACAGCTGGATCGAATTTTTCCTGCCGATATTTTAGAGCTGTTTAAGTGTTGTTTGACGACCACATACTTCAAGTGGAATGAACAGTTTTATGAGCAAATGGATGGCGTGGCTATGGGAAGCCCCCTAAGTCCCGTAATTGCAAACTTCTTTATGGAGAAATTCGAAGAACAGGCCTTAGGTACTGCCAGCAAGAAACCAAATGTATGGTTCCGATACGTGGATGACACGTTTGTGTTGTGGAGACATGGTAGGGAGGATCTAAGCCGGTTCCACGAACATCTGAACAGTATAAACTCAAGAATTCAGTTTACAATGGAGGAGGAGGTAGACGGCAAACTACATTTCCTCGATGTGCTTGTATTTAGAAACGAAAATGGTAGTTTGGGCCACTCAGTGTACCGCAAACCCACGCACACGGACCGTTATTTGCACCGGGATTCGAACCACCACCCACAACAGAAGCGGGGTGTTATCAAGACGTTAGCGGACAGAGCTAGAAATATTTGTGAACCTGAGTTGCTCGACGCTGAGATGGAACATCTCCACAATGCACTAATGAAGAACGGATATTCGTCCGCCGAAATAAAACGTGCGTTGAGGCAGCCACGAAGAAATCATACTGACGTACAGGCTACTGCAAAATCTAAGGTTTTCCTGCCGTTTGTTAAAAAATGTAACGGAAAGAATAGGGAGGATCTTGACGAAGCGGAATATTACCGTAATTTACAAGCCCACCAGGAAGATACAGGAATACCTTAGGCCTGCCAAGGACGCTCGCAAACCATTGGAAAAATCTAGAGTGTATAGGATTCCATGCAGCTGTGGTGATGTTTATGTGGGTACCACAAAAAGAACTGTTCCTAAACGTTTGGAAGAGCACAAGGGAAATTGTAGAAGAGGAGAAACGGAACGATCAGGTGTTGCGGAGCATGCTTTCCAGCCAGGGAACCACAATATTCGTTTTGAGGAGACGCAAGTACTAGCGGCCACGAGCGGATATTACGAAAGGCTCTACAGGGAGGCAATCGAAATCGCTAAACACCCAAATAATTTCAACCGAAAGGAGGAGGGCGTCAAGTTAAACGGTATATGGACGCCGGTGTTAAAGAAGATGTGTACCACTCGTCCACTACTGGGTGATGGCAACGGCGATCGACGGTGACGGACAGCGGCCAATTGCACTGACGTTTTCAAAACACGTGACGTCACGCCGCGGCGCGGGGGCGCGCGGACACGGAATTTAGCGGCAGTCAGTAGCGAGCCAGTGTGTGTGTTGGACCCTCCATCAAGCTACGGACCCCCTTGAAGATGTCTCCCGCAGTCGGAGACGAAACGTTGGGAATCACCACAGAATTCGTCAACCGACCACGATATAACAGCCTGGATAATTATAATGGACATGATATTTCCGGCCGTGAAAGTTTACATTTTAGTATTAGATTGGACTCAGTCACTTTTAGCAGCATTGCAACACCTTAATATAATAATATTTATTTGAAAGTTCTTTCAATGTTTATTTTTCTAATGTAAGGCAGAAGTAGTTGTTGAATGCTTCGCATACCGATCCTTTAACAGACACACAAATTTCTACTAACCTTTCCCTGTCTTCATTTGCGCTTTCCTTTATGAACCGACAGTGCGATAATCTCTGCTTCTTCCGCAATTGCGAAATTTGGTTATTAAACTGCAGAGGGTCTTTCTCGTCCTTATTCCACTTACACGGTACATATTCTCCAGAGCGCGATTCATACTCGTTTAAACTTTATTCATAATTCCTCTACGTCCATCATATTGGAACTAAATGTTGTCCATTCAGTGTCTAAGAAGGGCGCTAACAACGTATTTGCTTTTTATATAAAAAATGCTCTCATAGTCTTCTTGAACCGTTTATCAACATCGGCAACCATCATGATGATGACATCACGATTACTATTCCTTGTCTTTGTTCACTTCCGATAAGGTCAGGCCTGTTTGACGCTGCACAGTTTAAAATACAGCGACTGCGGGATCTTTTTTAGATCACCACGGAGACCTCAAACACCCACATCCTTGGGCTGTAACTTGTGAGAAAAGTAACGCTTACTGTCGAAATTACCGGCCATGCAAACTAGAAATGATCGTGTTGGGTGCCCAACGGCATCCCTTTCGTTACTCGAGGATCTGGAGCATTACTACGATGATGAATGTAATTCGTCAACGATCGTTCTCCTCGAAGCCTTCACACAGACAGCTACTTCCATCATGATGCTGTACGTCAAACTTTCACCCATGTGAAACATGGTACCACGGCTGTGCCCATTATAGTCGTTAGGAGTACCACTGCCACTGCACCTCTCTACTGGCGTGTAAATGGAACCCGAAACAATGGCCGCTGCGCTGAATGTCCTTAGTACTACAGACGCTGTCGCACTCATCGTGTGAATACTTGTCTTGCTGAGAACTGGCCCATTTCCTGACTCAAGGTACGTATCGTGACAGTGCGATCATGCACGTACGAGTGAACAATGTAGCTTAACTTTTGAGCACTAGTTGCCTGCCGCCGTTTAAATCAAGCACTCTGAGGGTGTTGGTCTATTTATTCTATAATCGCATGACTATCGGAGGATCCCAACAAATACGAACAGCAATAGTCAGAAACGATAAACAGAAGTCTCTATAGGCTACGATCCTGCCGCTGTCGAATTCTCTGACTTACGTTGTTAGAAGTTTCTCCTTCTCTCACGAGACATAACGCGTCCTTTTCACGAATAATAGATAGTCAAATTCAGTTTCTGAACCTGCCGTCTACATTTAGAGTACGCAGATTGTATTGCTCCTGCATATTCTGCTGCGGTTTCTCTAAAAGCTAATCATTCACCTAGCCAATGATGCAGTACATTTCGTGCCAATTTGCATTTCGCCTTCATGGTGTTGCAGTTTTTATGACTAGCAGTGTATAATCGCCGACGTCGTAGTAATCTAAGGGAAGAACCCGTACCGTCAAACCAGGAATTAAGTTTCCCATATTCAAATACTTCTACAGAATTTACAGATACACCGAAATAAACGACTCAAACGATTTCCAGTAAACCATTGTTTTAGATATGACTGGCTATAGAATTGTGCCAGGACTCGGAATCCTCGACACATAGGTCTTTGGTGCTTTTAATAGTTAAGTAATGTTCATTTCGGTCATTAAGTGATAGATTTTATTTCTGTGTAAACTATATAGTGGCAGGACAACGGCGCAGACTCTTTGTGAGCATTGAGGCAATCATCCTATAGACGCACCTGGATGAAGCTACTCGTTTGATGACGCACTGTGTCCTGCTGCGTGAAGAAGTCCTTAACTGCCAGTTGCATATCCTCGTCAACGTCACGAGGTCTCTTTTAAGAGACCGAAGGCGTAGTAATCCTTTGGGGAGATATAAGGACTATAAGGAGAGTGCTCGAGTGTCTCCCACTTGAGTTAGCGTAACTTTTGCTTTCTGACATTTGCGACATGTGGAATGCTTTATCTTGAAAGAGCAGCACCCCTTTTAGCTGTTTCCCGGACTTATCGCTTTAATTTCACACCCTGATTTCCCCAGTGTTGAACAATACCATTCCCAGTGATGGAGACAACAGGTTCCTTGAAATCAATAAGCAGTTGATTAGGTGGGCCTCCCAGATCGATCGACGTCGAGTGTCGAATCGCGGCCAGCAAGGAATTTGGCGCACCATTCCACAATTGTGGTTTCCGACAGACATGTTGCCCATGACAATCTTCGTTCTCCGAAGGATTTCTCTCTGTGTTTGTTCTTCAGCAGCCAAGAAAAGAATAACAGGACGATGGTCCCATTTGGACACATTTGGTAACAACGTCACTGCAGTTCACTTTTCCACTTCTACTGCAAGCACGTCGGAAAGACACCCTTGCCACACTAATCCCTTGCCCTTATGTACTTATAACTGCTGATACGCTGCAACAACGCTCTCAAACGGATACTTTTCGATTGCCCCTTATATACAGAGGAGTCCAGAAAAATGTAGACACTCTTTGATAGTTAAGACTTTGGAACAAAACGACATATCGTTGCAGTTTTCGCGATAGCGTAGTCCATCGTTTTCTCAACGCATCTTGACGCGCATTTTCCAGCAGATAACAACGCAATATTGAATGAAGTAAGACTACCGTTTGAGCAATGCAAGGCAATATTGAAGTGGGGCTGTATGTTCGAAAACATGACGGAGGTACTACGGCAATGGCGTAAAGCGCACGGAACTCAGCCAACAACACGTACAACAATTTATAGTATTTGCGATAAATTTAAAGACGGTACTGTTCAGGATGAGCATAAGGGAAGGTCTGGCCGAACATCAATAAGTCCAACTTCCAGCGTTGCTGTGTTGCAATATTTTAATGGTCGCCTTCAAAATCTGTGAAGCAGGATTCACGTGAAGCAGGGGTAAGCGGATCAAGCGTCCGACAAATTCCGAAAGCTGGAAAATGGGAGGTATACATTCCAAAATCGGTCCACGCTATGAACGAGGACGATCCGAATCGAAGTATGGAGTACTGCGAGTGGTTTGAGTGCCTGCTTTGCGAGGATAAACGGTTTGCACGGATGGTTAGCTGGTAGGACGCGGCGCAGTTCCAACTGAACGGTACTGTAAACCGCAACAACTCCGTGTATTGGGCTCCTGAAAACCCTCACGTTCACGTGGGCAAACATGTGAACCTAGAGAGTGTTAACATGTGGTGTAGTCAGTCGCGGTTTGAATAGTCCATTCTTCTTTGAAGGTCCGTAACTGGTGAGATGTATCTTAATATGGTGCAAATATCGATTTTACCTGCCATTCGAGAAATGTTTATAAATTAAAGACTTTACCTGCAACAAGATGGCGCTCTGCCTCACTACCATAGAGATGTCAGAGCCTACATGGATGACATTCTATAGGTCGAAGAGAAGCTGTTGAGGACCCACCTGACCTCTACCTACGGGGGACCTCGAAAAATTAAGTTTATCAACAGAAGCCAACTAAACTGAATGAGCTACGAGAGACCATCGAGGCGTCCTGTGCGGCTGTCACACCGGCAACACCGAGAGCCGTATTTCCATCAACACTTCAGCAGCATCGATGTTGTTTGGCTGCTAATGGTGATCGCTTTGAACACAGAAAGTAACGTTCCCCCCTGTGCAAGAATTGTAACGGTATGTCATTTTGTTCCATTAATACTATGAAAGAATGGCTACATTTTTCTGGACCCCTCTGTATTACAATATTTGTTTGAAGTTACGAACAAGTGTGTAAGAAGTATAAATGTTCGTCATTATATATCAAGCCAATCAGAATGGTGAGTGAGGCTGGAATCTGACCAGTAAGGAGGGATACTCCTCTCAACTTGCGAACTGTAGCCCTAATTAACTGCACATTTGAGTTGTGCCTATTTTAATAAATTTTCACAGCAGTGTTGGATGGAACCATTTGTAATGCCTGGTGACAAGTCGCTTTGGATCTTTCACTACTCTGTTGACCTCAGCAAAGTTGTATCTCTATCAGTTTGTTACAGTTGCATTAGGTGTTGCAGGTAGGGGTTTTCCTTTCGAGCTTACGAAATAAAAAGTGAGAGAAACAATTTAGGTTGGTAGAAGTCAGTTACATTATTCTCACTGCGAGTTTATGAACACAGTTTACTTAGTTTATTTTCCAGACAGCTAAAATAACGAGTTTGATACGTGACTTGGACAAAAAACTAGTGGCAACACTCTTATAATTCATACCAGACTTTACTGACAGACGGTAACCGCATTAAATGACCTCAATATAAAATTGCCCCCCGTCTCGATCAAATTTATCCATGAAAATGGGATGCTGCGTGTACATTCAGCGCGTCCATTCTGTCATTGTCTCTACTGCAGAAACGACGTCTTCTCATGCGCTGATTCGCGTGCCACGAAGAGGTTCCTTCACTCTGTCAGACAGGTGGTAATCGCGCGGAATCGTAACGGGTGAATACGACAGATGTTGTAGTATTTGCCACC